>NW_028252743.1:0-481000 GCF_964263255.1 Lissotriton vulgaris
GGGAGGAAGAGATAGAGAAAGAGTATGAGAAAGAGAAAGGAAGAGATAGAGAAAGAGTGTGACTGACAGAAAGGAAGAGATGGAGAGGGAGAGTGAATGTTGACACTGTAGAGAAAATCCTCACAGCTCACCTTTCTGCCACCGGCGTGTCTCCAACCACGTGCTGGGACATAGTGCAGCCCTCAAGTTTAGTCATCTGAAACATAGTATAGAATCAGTAATGGCAGAGTACATACAGCTGCACACACCTAATTCTCTGTTTTTCCCCAGTGCACCCTGCCTGCTGCAGCACCCCATCAAACATCCACTACCCAGAGGTGTCTGCCCACTGCTGTGCACCCAGGCTGCTGCACCCCATCCACTCCCACTGCCCGGAGGTGACTGCCCGTTCCTGCGCACCCAGACTGCTGCACCCCATCCACTCCCACTATCTAGAGGTGTCTGCCCGCTCCTGTGCACCCAGGCTGAGAGGAAGAGAGAGAGAGAATGAAAGAAAGAGTGAGAGAGAGGAAGATAGAGAAAGAATGAGAGAGAGAAGAAAGAGAGAGAAAGAGAGAACGAGTGAGATACAAGGGAGAGAGAGAGAAACAGTGTGAGAGAGAGGAAGGGAGAGAGAGAAAGAGTGAGATACAAGGGAGAGAGAGAGAAACAGTGTGAGAGAGAGGAAGGGATAGAGAGAAAGAGTGAGACGAGAGGAAGAGAGAGAGAATGAGAAAGAATGAGAGAGAGAGAGGGAGAGGAAGAGACAGAGAAAGAGTTAAAGAGTGTGAGTGATAGAAAGGAAGAGATGGAAAGGGAGAGTAAGTGTTGACACTGTGGAAAAAATCCTCACAGCTCACCTTTCTGCCATCGGTATGTCTCCAACCACATGCCCAGATATAGTGCAGCTCTCAAGCTTAGTCATCTAAAACATAATATGGAATCAGTAATGGCAGAGTGCATACAACTGTGCACGCCTAAATTGCTGTCCCGCCTTTGTGCATCCAGGCAGCTGCACCCCATCCACTTCTTCTTACCAGAGGTGCCTGCCCGCCACTATGCTCCCAGGCTGCTGCATCCTATCCACTTCCACTGCCGAGAGGTGATGGCCCGCTGCTGTGCACCCAGGCTGCTGCACCCCATCCACTCCCACTGCCCAGAGGTGTCTGCCTGCCGCTGTGCACCCAGGCTCCTGCACCCCATCCACTCCCACTGCCCGGAAGTGACTGCCCGCTGCTGCACAAACAAGCCTCTCTGCTCACCTTCCGCCACTGGCGAGTTTTGAAGAGGGCCCACCACATGCCAAAGCAACCTCCTCAGCCATTGCATACACACAGTCAAGCCAAGCTCACAATTCAAAGTGGGTATTGATTGCTAGGATGGCCACGCATCATCGCAGGCTGCAGACTCGCTCAGGTCTGGTGGCACTAATTCAGTGGAACTGAAGTCATCGCCTTGTGGTGGGAGGTCCGTGTGGGGGTTGTCATTCTGTGAATCACAGGATGCTAGACAAAAAGCAAGATAAGATTGTGCATCATGCGTCCATCAAAGGAGAGAGAGAGAGAGAAAGAGAGAGGAAGAGAGAGAGAGCAAGAAAGAGTGGGAGGACGACAGAGAGAAAGAGGGAAAGAGTGAGAGAGAGAGAGGAAGAGCGAGATAAACAGTGAGAAAGGGGAAAAGAGAGAGAAAGAGAGAAACAGTGTGAGAAAGAGGAAAAGAGAAACAGAGGAAGAGGGAGAGAGAGAAAGAGTATGAGGGAGAGAAAGAAAGAGATGGAAAGCATCACCCAGACCAGAGGAGGCATCGCCATCGTACACAAGAACACCATCCGCATCACGACCAACTCCGACGACACCCTCACTGCCGCCGAACACCTCCACTTCCAGATACACACCGACCCCAAGACGACCCTCAAAGGCACCCTCATCTACAGACCCCCGGGACCACGCACACGATTCAGCGAAGACATCGCAGACTTCATCAGCCCGCATGCCCTCCTCTCCGCTGACTACATCCTCCTAGGGGACTTCAACTTCCACCTGGAGAACAATAACGATACCAACACCACCACCCTGCTGGAGTACCTCGCCAACCTCGGACTCAAGCAACTGGTGAACACCCCCACCCACTACGCCAGCCACACGCTTGACCCCATCTTCACCTCCAGCAAGCACATCTCCTTCAGCCACTCCACCGGACTCCATTGGACGGACCACAGCTGCGTCCACTTCAGCTTCAGAAGAACCATGACCCACCACCACCCGCAACAGGTGCCCCGCAGGAGCTGGAGCAAGATCACCGTCAATCAGCTCACCACCTCCCTCAGCCAGAACCCTCCCGCCAGCACAACATACCCCAAGGAAGCAGCCAGCAACCTCACACAGTGGATCACCATCTGCGCAGACAACCTCGCACCACTAAAGACCCCTCCCAGCAGACCCGGCAGCAAGAAAGCCTCCTGGTTCACCGACGAACTCAAGAACTCCAAGAAGAACTGCCGTACCCTCAAGAAAGCCTGGAGCAACAACCAGACCACAGACAACATGACTGCCCTCAAGCACGCCACCCGCAAACACCACCAGCTGATCCGCACCACCAAGAAGACAGCATTCAAGGAACGACTAGACAACAACGCCCACAACAGCAAGGAACTCTTCAGCATCGTCACAGAGCTCTCCAACCCCAGCGCCGGAAACAACAACATCACCCCCTCGCAAGACCTCTGCGACTCACTCGCCTCGTTCTTTCACAGCAAGATCGCCGACATACACAACAGCTTCGGCGCACAGACCACGCACCCAACCACCGTACCAACGCTCCCCACCACCAACCTCCGCGCCTGGACACCGGTCAGCACCGAAGACACCACCCGCGTGATGAACACCATCCACTCTGGATCACCAACCGACCCCTGCCCCCACCACGTCTTCAACAAAGCCAACTCCATCATCGCACCCCAACTCCGGGACATCATCAACACCTCCTTCAACACCGCCACCTTCCCGGAGAGCTGGAAGCACGCCAAACTCAGCGCCCTCCTGAAGAAACCAACGGCGGACCCCACCGACCTCAAGAACTACCGTCCCATCTCGCTCCTCCCTTTTCCTGCCAAGGTCATCGAGAAGACCGTCAACAGACAGCTTGCCGCCTTCCTCGAGACGAACGGATCTCTCGACCACCCGCAGCCCGGCTTCCGAGCCAACCACAGCACCGATACCGCCCTCATCGCAGCCACAGACGACATCAGATCCCTGCTTGACAACGGGGAAACGGAGGCCCTCATCCTCCTGGACCTCTTTGCAGCGTTCAACACTGTCTGCCACTGCACCCTAGTACAGCGCCTCAGCTGAGAAGGCACTGGAATGGATCATCTCGTACCTCTCCGGAAGAACACAGAGAGTCCGCCTCCCCCCGGTCAGATCCAAGGCCTCCGAAGTCATCTGCGGCATACCACAAGGATCATCACTCAGCCCCACCCTCTTCAATGTCTACATGAGCCCCCTTGCAGCCATCGCACGCCAACACAACCTCAACATCATCTCCTACGCCGACGACACCCAGCTGATCCTCTCCCTTACAAACAACCCCGCCACCGCCAGAACCAGCCTACACGAAGGGATGAAAGACATCGCCGAGTGGATGAAGAACAGCCGCCTGAAACTGAACTCAGACAAGACGGAAGTCCTCATCCTGGGATCATCACCCTCCGCCTGGGACGACTCCTGGTGGCCCCCTGCCCTGGGCACCGCTCCCAACGGACCACGCACGCAACCTGGGCTTCATCCTGGACTCCACCCTCTTGATGACCAGACAAGTCAACGCCGTCTCATCATCATCAACACCCTGCGTATGCTCCGAAAGATCTTCCGGTGGATCCCCACCGAAACCAGGAAGACGGTCCCCCAGGCACTCGTCACCATCCGACTGGACTACGGAAACACCCTCTATGCCGGAACCACAGCCAAACTTCAGAAACGACTCCAACGCATCCAGAACGCCTCCGCACGACGCATCCTGGACATCCCCCGACACAGCCACATCTCCGGACACCTGAGAGACCTGCACTGGCTCCCCGTCAGCAAGAGGATCACGTTCAGACTCCTCACCCACGCACACAAGGCCCTCCACGACCTGGGACCCAAGTACCTCAACAACCGCCTGACCTTCTACACTCCCACCTGCCAGCTACGTTCCACCAGCCTTGCCCTTGCCGCCGTTCCACGCATCCGCAGAGCCACCACCGGAGGAAGATCCTTCTCCTACCTGGCAGCCAAGACATGGAACTCCCTCCCCATCCACCTCCGGCTAACCCGGGACAACCTTCCCTTCAGGAAGCAACTCAAGACCTGGCTCTTCGAGCAGTAGCAGACCTCCCCCCCCCCCAGCACCTTGAGACCCCTCCGGGTGAGTAGCGCACTATACAAATGCTATGATTGATTGATTGATTGAAAGGGACAGTGAATGCTCACACTGTGGACAAAACACTCACAGCTCACCTTTCCGCCACCGGTGTGTCTCCAACCATGTGCTGGGACATAATGGAGCCCTCAAGCTTAGTCAGTGCATCCGGTGCCACCAAGTCTGAAATGGAAATGGAATGGAGCACGTGCGTCCGGTCCTTTTTATTGGCAGGGTCACGTGTCCTGTGCTTTATGGGTGTGGTGTGGGTGTAAACTAGATGTTAGAGAGTGGCTGTGGCGTATTGACAATTAGACCTGTGAGCAGCAGATGACTACAATGAAAATCTGGGTCATGTAGCGTTGTTGTCCCTCCCTGTATGCGTAAGCGGAGTGGGCTGGCCTGGTGTATGCCAGTCCTGCATGAGGCTGTGAACAATGACTCCAGAGCTCTGGGCGTGGTTCTGTCCTGGGCTGTATGAGGAATCAACTGATACGGGTGTTCCTGTTGTAGTGCTGCCGCCACCTGGGCAGCAATCACCAATGTGTCACACTGTGACTCAAGACCCAAAACATGGCCAACATGGAAGGTAGGGGGAATCACTGATACTCAATTCATCCTTACTTCCACACATGAACGATTGTCTACATGTCACATCTGTGTGGATATGAATGTGTATTGCACATTCAGTGGAGTGTTGCAGCTGTAGCAAAACAGGGCCATGCAAAGCTCACATTTTCATTTTTGGCACATGGAGGGAAGCAATTAGAGCCATTCTGGTGCTCGGGCTTAGGCTCCTCCAACATATGTACTTATCAAATCACTCCGCCAATTCCGAAGCACTTATAAATTCACAATACACTCTCCTTGCAGTACTCTAATGATTCAGGGCCCAATTCACAGAATGAATTTAAGACTCAATCCTAAACTTACTACTGTTTTGGTATTCACAGATTGCACTTACTACTTTTGGTATTCACAGAATGAGCTTACTCATTTCGGTATTCACAGAAGTTAGGACTCCTAACTTTAGGACTCCTAAATGCCTTCTGTGAATACCCTAAAGCCCTAAAATTACGATTTTTTCTCAATTTAGTAGTAGTAAAGTTAGGAGTCCTAACTTTACTACTACTAAATTTTGAAAAATCCTAATTTTAAGACTTTCGGTATTCACAGAAGGCATTTAGGAGTCCTAAAGTTAGGAGTCCTAACTTTACTACTACTAAAATTGAGAAAAATCGTAATTTTAAGACTTTCGGTATTCACAGAAGGCATTTAGGAGTCCCAAAGTTAGGAGTCCTAACTTCTTTGAATACCGAAATGAGTAAGTTCATTCTGTGAATACCAAAAGTAGTAAGTATATTCTGTGAATTACAAAAGTAGTAAGTTCATTCTGTGAATACCAAAAGTAGTAAGTGCAATCTGTGAATACCAAAACAGTAGTGAGTTTAGGATTAAGTTTTAAGTTCATTCTGTGAATCGGGCCCTCAGTCTCTACCTATGTACTTATACATTGACCGAGACAAAGTTACGTAACCCAAGTTTTCCTCACTGCCAGAGGTAACATGGTTGCAAGCGCTATGCACAGCTGAATGTAATGTGAAAGGGCACAAGGGCAGCATCATGCATACATAATGAACACACAAACACAATTAGATAGATAGTGGAACTGGGTACGGGCACGTGCGCTCAGCCCCTTCTTATTACCAGGGTCACATGTCCAGTGACGTCTGTGCTGGATGCCAGTGGGGTGAGTGTAAGCCAGCCCTCAAGCAGGGGCTGGTGCTGGCAACAATTACAACAGTAATCATAGGATCACACACAGAGATTCAATCATAAAGGGCCCATGACTCATGCTGCACTAAGTTAGGGGCACTAGATGTGAAATAATACACAGAAATTCTATTGTAAAGGGTTAATGACTTGTGGTACACAGAGGTAGGGGCAGCAGGTGTGAAATCATACACAAATGATTCTATCATAAAGGGTCCATGAGTTGTTTTACACTGAGATAGGGGCATCAGAAGCATTCAGCGTGTGCACAGCCAGCGATGATGCATGGTCTCAGAGGGCTGCACTGGTAGCAATGTCTGCTGCCTACTGGACTGCGTCATCTGCAATTGCGACTCTATATGAATTGTGAGCCCTGCTATCCGCAGTGTAGATCGAAGGCAGTAGTCAGCACAGACATCGAGGAATGCTTTTTGTCACTTCCTCTTGACAAAATCTGAGGACATAGAGTACAAATTTGTCTGCAAGTAATAAATCAAGACTGAATTCAAATTTTAAGGTATGCTGACCGCAGTGTAGGTAACAAAAGATTAAATATGTATGGAATACATTGTCGAAAAGTGTAAGTTTCAGGGACGTTATAGTTAGTTGCCTACTGGACTCTGAAATTAATGAATCAAGACTGAATTTGAATTGTGAGCCCTGCTGACCACAGCTTAGGCCGGAGGCAGTGGTCAGTAAAGGCCCACAGCGACGTGGCATTCATTTGAGCTGCACAGATTGGGAGCATTTGGTTTTCTTAACCAATTATAGTCTCTTACACAATTTACATCAGTACTAATCTTGAATTGTGAGCCCTGCTGGCCGCTGTGTAGACCGGAGGCAGTGGTCAGGAAGGGCCCACAGCCATGTGGCATTGAGTTGAGCTGTATAGAGTTAGTGGTAGGTGTGGCGCTCAGCGTGTGCGTAGCCAGTGATGATGCATGGTGTGGGAGGGCCACAGTGGGAGCAATGTCTCTTGCCTACTGGACTGCGCCATCTGCAATCGCGCCTACATCTGAATTGTGAGCCCGACTGTCCGCAGTGTAGATCGAAGGTAGTAGTCAGCAAAGACAACCAGGAATGTTTTTTGTGACTTCCTCTTGAGAAGATCCAACGACATAGAGTACAGTTCACTCTGCAATAAATAAATCAAAACTGAATTCCAATTCTGAGCTCTGCTGTCCGCAGTGTAGACTACAATTCAGTATATCTTTTGACTTGGAAGATAAATTTGGTCATTGTACTAAAGCTATAATTGATATCAAAAAAGTTCTTGAAGCAAGGATACTAAAAGGATATTATGTAAGTTTTAGGGACGTTGTAGTTAGTTGCCTACTGGACTCTGAAATTAATTAATCAAGACTCAATTTTAATTGTGAGCTCTGCTGACCGCAGTGTAGGCTGGAGGCAGTGCTCAGTGAGGGCCCACAGCCACGTGGTGTTGAGTTGAGCTACACAGCTAGTGGCATCAGAAGCATTCAGCATGTAAGGAGCCTGCGATGATGCGTGGTCAGCGCGGGCCGCACTGGTAGCAATGTCTTTTGTCTAATGAATTCTGCCTTAATAAGGCTACGTGCCGATGACTTATGGTGCACTGAGTTAGTGGCACCTGAAGCACTCAGCTTGTGTGCACCCTGTGATGATGCGTGGTCCAAGCGGGCCACACTGGTAGCACAGTCTTTTTTTTATTTTTTTTAAGGACCTTTATTTTTGTCTGATGAATTCTACCTTAATAAGACCATGTGGCGTTGACATGTGGTGTACTGAGTTAGTGGTACCTCTGGCGCTCAGCGTGTGCTCACCCTGAGATGATGCGTGGTCCGGGCTGGCTGCACTGGCAGCAATGTGTCTTGCCTACTGGACTGCATCATCTACAATTGCCACTCCATCTGAATTGTGAGCCCTGCTCTCCACAGTGTATATCGAAGGCAGTCGTCTGTACAGACATGAGTCTGCGGTGCTGTGTCGTTGTGTTCGCAGGGGGCCTGTGTCAAAGAGAACCACGGTCATGGCGGCAGCCACGTGACAGGGTGTGGGCCAATGCTCTGGCAGCCACATTGGCCTTCACACAAGTGAACCATGCCCAGAGCCCCGGCCTATTTCTTGACACTTCTACGCTCGAGTGGCATACTTTGGACCAGCCCAGTGCGCTACTGCTTACAGGGGATGACGACACAGGTACATTACCGAGATCTTCCCCACTGCCTGAGGTAACATGGTTGCGTCCACTGTCCATAACACTACAAGCACCAGCAGTATATGTGCACATGGAGAGGTTTGTGTTCTGCATAGTGAGGTCTGTCCAGCACATCACTGCTACACTTGGTATTGTGTGCATTATTGTTGGTGGGTGACTTGCGTCCTTCACACATGTTTGGTTGCCACATCTCTCAACATTCAGCTATTGTGGGAATGAGGGGCCATGCTGTTTTTGGAAAGTCTGCTGTCTTGTTGTACGCTGCCTCAGTGGTAGTAGGGGGTGGTCTGGGGGGAGGTCCTGAGGGTGGTGGCAGTGGGTTTTGTGGCCTTCTTTTTGGTTGGAGGTGCATGATCAGTGGCTCTATGACATGTGTTGGTCTTCAGATGTGTTTCTGGGCTGGGTTCCTTTTCACACTGTAGGTAGTCGTCCTACTTTACACCTGTAATATGAGATGTTACATTCCTACTGCTATCGCAGCTTATCGCCTGTTTTTGGATCGCACCGCAGATTTGGTTGCTCGTTGAAATTATCGGAAAGTGGTGTTTTCATGTTATATCTGCACAGGAACGCCTACTCTGCATATTGTTAGCGTTAGTTGTTGCTCTCATTTGTGGTGATTTTTTTTTAGGAAGCTATTGCCTGTAAACTGGCAATATCGGCTGTTTTCCAGCAGGTTGAGAATGAAATGATAATTTAAAATCACTTAAAAAACTATAGGTTTAAGGAACGTTATAATTAGAAATTAGCATTTAACAATCCTTTGAAATTACGTGAAAATTCTATAGGTTTCAGGGACGTTATAGTTAGAAATTAGCATTTAAAAAACCTTTGAAATTCACTGAAAAAACCATAGGTTTCAGGGACGTTATAGTTAGTTGGACATTTTACTCATACAAAACCAGAGAAATTTGAACTTTATAGTTAGCAGAGCTAACTATAACTCGCGCCTCCGCATTGCACTGCTGATGACGTCACATATTACATCACTTATGACATGGTAAGTGACATCACTAATGACATCTCAAATGACATAACTGATGACATCACTGATTGCATCATCCACGTGATCATCTGATACACCTCATCACACCCTAATAAAACCTTTGACACACCCACTCTAAAATACAGACTACCATTTTCGAAACAATAGAAAAATCAATGGCAGTTACTATACATCCACTGACTAATTCCTAGTTATACACACACATTCATTCATTCAGCCATACAATTACTCATACATGCAGTCACTCATCAATAGGGGTGGGCGGAAGTCGCGAAAGGGACTATCGCGGAGAGGCACGGAGATTGAAGCAATCTCCGTGCTTCTCAGCGATATTTCCGTTTCGCGAGGCCACCCGCAGCCCGCCCGCCTCCCGCCCGCCTGCCTCCCGCCTCCCGCCCGCATTATTAAATTAAATTAAAAGGCTAAATAAAACTTTAAAGCAAACTTACCTTATTGCGCCGCATCTTTCCAATCCCGGCTTCAGTTTTGTAAACTGCGCATGCTGGTGGGAGGCGGGCGGCAGGCTGGAGGCAGGAGGGTGGGAAGTGGGAGGCGGGCAGGTGGCCAACTTCAGTTCTGCCGTGAAATGGGCGGAAATTTGCCCCGTTCTTCCACCTTCTTTGCGGAAGGAGGAAAGCGGAAATGTCCACCCACCCCTACTCATTATTAAAGCTCTTTTATATGTACTCATAATTTTATACAACACTCGTACACCGTCACTCATCCAAAGCTAGACATCTAAAGAATCAATAACACTGCCATTTACTCACCGATACAGTTATATATTCACTATCTAACCTATTCATACTGATACTAACATATACTTACTCTCTTATACAATCAGTAACACACGCACACACTCATTTATACAGCCACTCTCACAATTACTCACTCTCACATATAGTCATGTATAACCTCCAACAATCACATATACTGCCTTTCACATATGTAGTAACTCACACATTTAGCAATGAGACATAAATTCACTCACTAATATACTGATACACACACTCACTCACCTATACAGCTATTTCCACATGCACTATTAAACCTAAACACCCAGTAAATTATCCACTCACACGTGTAGGCAGAAAGTCACACACTGCCCACCCACACACACAAACACTGAGGAAGCCATATAGATACTCATGCAACCAATAAGTAACCCTTATAGACAGTCATACACCTAATCATCAACCCATGCAGCATCTTACACACCAACTGAGAGACTGATGCAGACATTCACACAGTTTAGTCACTAACCCATGCATTCAGTAAGACACATTTAATCACTAACTTATACAGTCAGTCACACACCTATTAAATACTCCACCCACACACTTATACACCAACTCATTCTTCAATGCACCTTGCCATTAACATATATAAAATATATTTAAACTTTACAGAAACACACATTCTCTGAATGATGCCATCAGTGATGACATTTGATATGTCATCAGTGATGTCCTCAGTGATGTCACTGACCATGTCATGAGTGGTGAAATATGTGACGCCATTAGCAGTGCATTGCAGGGGCGTGAGTTATAGTTAGCTCTACTAACTATAACGTTCAAATTTCTCTGGTTTTGAACGAGTGAAATGTGCAACTAACTATAATGTCCCTCAATCTATGTTTTTTTCAGTGAATATATATATATATATATATATATATATATATATATATATATATATATATATATATATATATATATACATTACCTACTGGCGGTCGCCAGTAGGTAGTTATAGTTAGGATTGGCTTCCATAGGAAATTCCGAACATTCTATTGGGAATAACTTTGGTAACATAATAAAAACCACTTCAACAAATTTGGGTCTGCACTTGCCTTCTTCGAGCGGAAAGGGGATTAAGCGGCAAGCGTGTGGATATATATATATATATATATATATATATATATATATATATATATATATATATATATATATATATATATATGTATATATATGTGTATATATATATATATATATATATATATATATATATATATATATATATATATATATATATATATATATATATACATTACCTACTGGCGGTCGCCAGTAGGTAGTTATAGTTAGGATTGGCTTCCATAGGAAATTCCGAACATTCTATTGGGAATAACTTTGGTAACATAATAAAAACCACTTCAACAAATTTGGGTCTGCACTTGCCTTCTTCGAGCGGAAAGGGGATTAAGCGGCAAGCGTGTGGATATATATATATATATATATATATATATATATATATATATATATATATATATATATATATATATATATATATATATATATATATATATGTATATATATGTGTATATATATATATATATATATATATATATATATATATATATATATATATATATATATATATATATATATATATATATATATACATTACCTACTGGCGGTCGCCAGTAGGTAGTTATAGTTAGGATTGGCTTCCATAGGAAATTCCGAACATTCTATTGGGAATAACTTTGGCGCTGATTGAGGGATCTGCCTGTAATTTTCCTTAAAATGGTCTCGCTGCACTCCGCTCCTTCCCTGAAAGTTTTGGGGGGATTCGTGAAGTGGGGGCTGAGAAAAAAGGGGGGTCCCAAAACGTGTTTTCTCCATGTTAATTTCCATAGGACGGTCTGACAAGTCTACAGCCCGAACCGCTGAACGGAATTACGCCAAACTTGGCAAAATTGTAGGGACTGGTGCGCAGATGTGCCTTTGCTATGTTTGGTGAAAATTGCTCCAGTGGTTTTTATGAAAATTAACTTCAAAAACATATATATCTATAGGCGCGCTCTGAGCGCTCACGGGTACGCGTACCGGGGAGCGCACCCCACGCGCTACGGGAGTGCGCGAGCGGAAAGCTGATTGGCTGACGGGTGTCTGTCAACATTCTAAACAGTACGGAGAGTCCGCCATCCTGTGTCTCGGTAGAATTGAGACACAAGAAGTGAAAAAGAAAGGGGGATATAATTAAAAGGGGGCAGAGTAGACACCCCCTGACCCCCTAGGTTTTCTGAGGGGGGCCTAGAAGGACCCTGAAGGGCAAAAAAACGTTTTTGTTTTTTTTTAATTTCACGGGGTAAGCGCTGGGTGCGTTCCCGGGTACGCTCTCCGGTACGCGCACCAGAAAAACAGTGTAAAAAAATAGAGTTAAAAAATAATGTAGAGTGTTTAGTGGTAAGTTAGCTCTGAAAAGAGCTGTTGTGTTTATTGGGTGTTTTTTGTACCTACAAGTAGGTACCAATGCAGAGTCTTATATTCAAGAGGAAAACTCTATTCCCCTCATCTGTAAAATGCACACCATCTCTCCTATAGATGTCTTACATGTTGTAACGCAAGTTGTTGTGATAAATGCAACCCATAGCATAGTCTCTGAGGTAAGCAGAAACAGATTTATTTACATGTTTCCTTGCTTTTTCAATCTGTGGACAAAATTGGTTGGACCAGTTCCATTTCTGCCTTTGGCATATATTAGAAAATACCAAGGCAGTTTTTGGAAAAAGTGACATCAATTGCCCAAAGATGTCCTTTAAAAGCATTTCCAGACCTACCCCAGTCAAAGTGCCCAAGTCATTTCCACCACAGTGCACAATTATAAGGTCAGGGTGGGGTAAATGCATAAAGGATTTTATCAATGGTATCAATTGGTGACTCCTCAATCCTCTTTGTCCAATCCATACAAGGTTCACATTTGGTAAATTAAGATTGTAAATACCTCTGTTAGTTGCGTATTTTTGAGCCCAGTGGACATAGCTATGACCCACAAACCAGATTCTTTTCATTTTGAAGGCAGGTGTGTGAAGGTAGGTGTGCTTCTAGTCAGATGAGTTGTGGAAATGAAATGGCAGTTTGTTTATGATAAAAAAGTGTTTCAGAATCAGTGCAGATGAATAAGAAGAAATGATTGGAGCTTTGTTAAAAATCTCCACTGAAAATTAGGGTGAATGCTTTTTTTAAAAAGAAGTAATTTCAATGGTTGAGAAAAAGTCATTTAAAGAAACATTGCATTTTATTAGCTAGTAGATTGAGAGGTCTAGCAGGCTTGATGGATTTTTTTGCAACATAGTAAAATGAACTTGTGAACTCTGTGGTGGTTTTAGAGGGAGTTACCATGGTTACTTGGTGAATGAGCACTGGGGGGATGGGTAAATGTTATGTGAGTTTCAAAGTCTTGAAATCTTCAACCTATTAAAATGTGCAGTTTGGTTTTGAATTTGTAGGGGAACAATTTTTATTGGCTATGTGCAAGAATACGGCTCTGAAATCAGAAAGAATCTGTGCCATTATTGAAAGGCTCCCAGTGAAGGAAGCATTGTTCAGAGTTTCTGTATAAGAATTTCTGTTGACTGTGACTGACACTGTTTGATATCTTCCAAACCATTTTTAAAGGTGAGTAATGATTCTTTTAAAACTGTTGGAGAGTTTAAAGATTTTTTACAAGTATCATAGTGTGTGTCTCTGTGAATTAAGGAATTATATTTTCCCTTTTTCCATAATGTTAGCTGTGTGTTTATAAGGTACACTTCTTTATAAATTGTTTTTTATGCTTGGATTTAATGCTGGTTTAGAAATTGTGTAATGGTTTTATTGGAGTTGTAAATATGCTCATTTTTTGAAGCACATTGTGCAACCTGTAGCATGGGTAGAAGGAGTGAATGTCTGGAGACGGATAGGAATAGCAGATAGAAAACCATATGAAATCGTGAGGAGATGTATAAGCACACAGCTATGTCAAAGATTGTGCACGCAGCTTGTAAATATGCAGGCAGAGAAAGCAATCTTTGACATAGGTGTGTGTTTATTATGTAGACTCTCACAGTCATTAGATCTCTCACAGCATTTCATATTCTTGTCTGGGTGTATATTTACAAGCTGTGTGTACAATGTTTGACATAAATGTGAGTTTATAAGGTACACTCTCACAATGTAATCATCTCTCACATTATATAAGGTAAGGTCATGGGATTGCCCCATGTGAAAGGATGCATTGCTGGAAATTATTTTTTACTCTAATTTTGTACACTGTTTTTTCCTGTGGTGTGCTTGAGGGCCCCATTTTTGAGGCTATGCGTCACTTTTATGCCGCCGGTGCGTCACTTTTTGTGACAGAGCAGTGGTGTAAAAATTGCACCTTGTTGAGTTATATTTACAAAGTGACGCATCTAGGTAGATGCGTCACTTTGTAAAGCCCTGTGGCACATTATACGTGCGTCAGGTGTAATGTATGCAAAGGGGGCGTATTGACACAAAGAAGGGTTGTACAAATGACGCAGTGAAATCTATGAGATTTCACTACGTCACTTTTAGGACACTGTTGTGTCAAAATTTTGCACCTGCCTCACAGCAGGTGTAAAACTGATGCAGGCCCTTTCACTTAGGGCTTGCTCCATGTGAAAGGATGCATTGCTGGTAATTATTTTTTAAAATGGCATAAATTGAGATAGAATATTCAAAAAAAGAGAGAGATATTTACAAGCTGCGTGCGCAATCTTTGATATAGTTGTGTGTTTATAAGGTAGACTCTCACAATGTTAACATCTCTCTCATTACATAAGGTAAGGTCATGGGATTGCCACATGTGTAAGGATGCATTGCTGGAAATTAATTTTTAAAATGGCAAAAATTGAGATAGAATATTCAAAAAAAGAGAGACATATTTACAAGCTGCGTGTGCAATCTATGATATAGTTGTGCGTTTATAAGGTACACTTCTTTATAAATTGTTTTTTATGCTTGGATTTAATGCTGGTTTAGAAATTGTGTAATGGTTTTATTGGAGTTGTAAATATGCTCATTTTTTTGAAGCACATTGTGCAACCTGTAGCATGGGTAGAAGGAGTGAATGTCTGCAGAGGGATAGGAATAGCAGATAGAAAACCATATGAAATGGTGAGGAGATGTATAAACACACAGCTATGTCAAAGATTGTGTACGCAGCTTGTAAATATGCAGGCAGAGAAAGCAATCTTTGACATAGGTGTGTGTTTATTATGTAGACTCTCACAGTGATAAGATCTCTCACGGCATTTCATATTCTTGTCTGGGTGTATATTTACAAGCTGTGTGTACAATGTTTGACATAGTTGTGAGTTTATAAGGTACACTCTCACAATGTTATCATCTCTCACATTACATAAGGTAAGGTCATGGGATTGCCTCATGTGAAAGGATGCATTGCTGGAAATTATTTTTTTACTCTAATTTTGTACACTGTTTTTTCCTGTGGTGTGCTTGAGGGCCTCATTTATGAGGCCATGCGTCACTTTTACGCCGCTGGTGCGTCACTTTTTGTGTCAGAGCAGTGGTGTAAAAATTGCACCTTGTTGAGTTGATGCTTACTTGATGTCTTAAAAAATATGGAAGTACATGTTTTTTAAAGACATGCTGGCAGATGCATCAACGAAAATACCTCCCGGTAAAACTGCGAATCGGTAAAACAGGCCGATACCGAACGCAAAACCAGAAAATGCAATGCATCAAACAAATAATCGCTAAAAAATAAAGAATCGCTAATAACCCCCCGCGGTAAAATACCGAATCGCAAAACAGACAATCGGAATTACCGACCCCCAAAGCGGCCATCGGAAATACCGAATCAGTAATAATGAATCGCAATGGTATGCATGAAAATTCGCTAATACTGAAAAACCCAAAAATCGCTATTTAGCCTGAGCAAATTAAGTGGAATCACAATCAGGAGGTAAAGTAAACGGGAGGACAGAAAAAAAATTACAACCCCCTACTGCAGGTGCACACAATCAGTAACCCTTCAAAACAGCCCTGGGAAACCCCACATGTCTTCCAAAATGGCTGCCCTGTACGTGCTTGCTAGGAGGAGGAGGATCAACGCCCAGGGCCAGCGCAGGAGGATGATCAGGACAGGATCTTCAGGGTGCGCATCACTTTGCTGGGGCAGACCGAGGAACAGGTCTACGACAAGTATAGACTGAACCGTGCCATGATAATGCGCCTAATAGCAGACCTGGTACCATTACTGCAGCACGAGACCCGTAGGACCCACGCCATACCAGCCCAAGTGCAGGTCCTATGCTGCCTGCACCTGCTTGCGTCTGGAAGCTTCCAGGGGGTAATAGCTGAGACTGGAGGCGTGTCGCAAAGCGCTTTATCACGCTTCTTCCACCGGTTCCTAGAGGCCATGCTGACATTAATTAATCGCCACATCACCTTCCCCACAACCCCCCAGCAGCTGACCCGCACCAAACGGGAATTCTACCAGGTGGCACAATTCCCCCATGTCATAGGGTGTGTTGACTGCACTCATGTCCCCATCTGTCCTCCATCAGCCACCGTATACATTTTCCGCAACCGGAAGTCATATCACTCACTAAATGTGCAGGTGGTGTGCAATGCCAAGTACATATTTACAGACCTTGTTGCCCAATTCCCCGGGAGCACACACAACGCTTATATATTCCGTCACTGTGGCCTACACAGGCGCCTGATCAACGGTGAATTTGGAGAGGGACACCTACTAGGTACATATTGATGCATCATCGTACTCTCCACCCACTCCATCCCCACATGTAAATGTTCAATCATGCTGATGTCCATTCTCTCCCCATCCTGCAGGTGACAGCGCATACGCATTGCGTGAAAATCTACTCACTCCCTACCTGAACCCAGCGACACCACAAGAGCAGCGCTACAACAGAGCACACATCAGCACAAGGAATGTGGTTGAGCGTACATTCGGCATCCTCAAGAGCCGCTTCCGTATACTGCACAAGACTGGAGGTGCCTTGCAGTACGACCCAGTGACCTGCTGTCAGATCATTGCTGTGTGTGCCATCCTGCACAACATCGCCACACGCAGGGGGATACCCATAGAGGTGGACGGAGAGGATGAACTGCGTGCACAGCAACCACCCTTACAACACCGACAGGCGCATGTGCCCAACACAGCTGAAGGGCAACGGAGGCGGACATACATCACACGGAATCATTTCTGAGACAGGTAAGAGAGAGACTTGACAACAGGGCTCAATTTGCAAGGGTTTAATGGGCATGGACACCTGAGTGGTGCAGAGAAACAAAACTAAAACATGCTGATGCTGCAGTAAAAGTCAAACTCAAATAGCACGTCCTCAGTACGGGTGATGCGTGCGGCACTTAGGTCTGGCCATGGTTACGTCACCAAGGACAGTGTAACTCAGTCACATGTTCACTTGCGTTTGCCGCGTACCCCCAGTCTCTTGTCCTGTGACTCCTCGGCTTCTACTCGATGGGAGTCTGTGGCAGATGCATTGCGGCCACTGCGCCTCCTCCCGCTGGTGTCTGATAGGGAGACGCTGCTGACACTGGAGGCTGCCTCACTCCCCTCTTCCGCCCCCCAGCGTGCTGACACTGGCTGACCCAGGCTGCATTTGCTCCACTGCGGTGGTCACCCTCTCAAGGGCCTTTGCCACATCCCTACAGTAATGACCTAGGTCCACTTGCAGGGACACGGACCTGCGGGACAGCACAGCTGTGGTGTTGCAGAGCTTTTCGATGGCCTTGTTGGTTGCAGTCACTGCCAGCATGATCTGTCTGTGGCGACGCCGCTCACTCTGTTGGCCTGCCACTACGGCACGTGTGAGTTCTTGCAGGCACAGCTTTATGTCATTGTTGCCAGCAGCTACGGTAGTGTTGTGCTCACGCATAGCGTCTGTCATCTTGCTAAGTTTGTTGCATAGCTTGGTCATGGAGAGTTTCATGGCACCCATGTGTCTCCCCTGCAGGCGCTGGACACGCAGCATCCGGGCCTCCACAACTCCGTACCCTCCGGACAGATCGACTGGTCTTGCAGCACCACGAGCCGGGGTCACAGCCCTCTGCCTGATGCGCTGTCGTGATGGTGTTTGGCTGGTTGGAGTGACGACAGCCTGGCGTGGGACATTTGGGGGTGCTGAACTGTGATCAGATTCCATCAGGGGCAGGGAGGGAACTACAGCTCTGCGGCTCTGCGGAGTGGCCCGCACTGGTGGTGGTTGTGTTGGTGGTGGTGGTGTCTTGGACTGCGAGGTTGGTGGTGGTGGTGGTGTCTTGGACTGCGAGGTTGGTGGTGGTGGTGTCTTGGACTGCGAGGTTGGTGGTGGTGGTGGAGGTGGTGCCTTGGACTGCAGGGATGGTGGAGGTGTCGACCGCCGTGGTGGTGAAGGGGAGGACATGTCTTCAGCTCTATGTGAGCACTCGGCTTCTGACAACACTGGCGTCTCCGAGATGACAAGGCGGGCACTGTCGTCTGAATCATAGGGGGATGCATCTGTGTGTGAAACAGTGCATAGTTATAATCATGGTCTATTATGTGGAAATAGCAGTGGCATCTCACAATACATTTTCAGTCTGACAATTGGCCCTTAGCTGCTGTATTAATCTCCGTGCCCTGGCATGCACCCATTCATGTATGTACTACAACTCCAATGGTGCAACACTTTGGTGAGGGTATGTGTTTAGGGCAACACTACATGGGCACTGGGTCTGGCATGGGGGGTTGGGCAGGGACTTACTACACGCTGCATTGTTACGCTGCCATGCTTCTTACCTTGTCCTCCTTCCGCAGCACCAGAGGTGTCCAGACGTGTGACCCCCACAACAGCTTCCCGTTCTATGGTGGACTCCACTAGATTCTCCAGGACAGTGTTTGGCGTCACGTTGGATGTGCCCCCTCCTGTGCCATCAGCATCCTTGACCCTCTGCGCAATCTTCTCCTTGGCCCTCTTCCTTAGGTCATACCACCGTTTTTTTGGGTCGTCGATGCTGCAGTGGGTGACTCTACAGGCATTTACCTTGTCCTTGATGCGCAGCCACATCTTGCGCTTTTCAGCCTCTGGCACCTTCAGGTACATTTTGCCAAACAGTCTGTCATTGTTGCTGGTGACACACTCGATGAGGATTTCCAGCTCCTTATCAGAGAACTTCCTTTTGCGCTTTCGGTGTGTGTCCTTTCCCTGCTGGGGGGCCTCCTTCTCCATCTTCTCCTGCTTGCCTTGTCCTGCTTGCTACAGGTTCTCTCTTGGTCCTCAGCCCCTGTGCTCTGCCTCCTCTTCAGTGCAACTCCGAACACAGAATGCAGCGTGGCTGTCCTACTTCCTGGTTGTGATGTCATCGGGCCGCATCCGATGCGTCGCGTAAATTGCCCGTTTTCGCTATTACCGAAATCGCTAATACCGGATTCACTAATACCGAATCGGTATTAGCTAACTCGGTATTTGCTACTCAAGCGGGTGAACTTTCGCAATTTAATAGCGATTTTTACTGATTCGGTAAATTTTACGGATTTGTTTGATGCATCGCGGTTTGCATGTTCTTAATAGCGATTCGTTTTTTTTCGCTATTACCGACGTGTATTACCGAATGTTGATGCATATGCCTGATGGTATATTACATGTGACATTCTGGTCATCTGCCTAACATCACACTGATGGGTGAATGAAGCTTTAGTCATAGTGTTATTTGTTGGATGTTATATGTTATGACCAATTAATGTTATGTGTTGCTTCTATATAGGTGGCCTGTTTTTGGCCATTAGAGACAGTGAAATAATATGAGCAGAAACACACATACTGCCTAAGATCATACTGTAGGTGTAGCTTGATTCACCCATCACTGTGATGTTATGCAGAGTCATACATATTGGTGGCAGAGATAGACATGGTACATTATATCTAACATTCTGATCATGTGCCTAAGATCACACTGTGACTGAAGCAAGATTCACCCATCACTCTGATCTTAGGCAGAGTCACACATACTGTTGGCAGAGACAGACATGGTATATTATATCTAAAATCCTATTAATCTGTTTAAGATCACACTGTAAGTGAAGCTTGATTCACCCATCACTGTGATCTTAGGCAGAGACACACTTACTGTTTGCACAGACAGACATGGTACATGATATCTAACATTCTGATCATGTGCCTAAGATCACACTATGATTGACGCTTGATTCACCTATCACTGTAATCTTAAGCAGAGTCACACATACTGTTGGCAGAGACAGACATGTTACATTATATCTAACATTCTGATCATGTGCTTAAGATCGCACTGTGTCTAAAGCTTGATTCACCACCCATCACTCTGATCTTAGGCAGAGTCACATATACTGTTGACAGAGACAGACATGGTACATTATATCTAAAATCCTATTATTCTGCCTTAGATCTCACTGTGACTGAAGCTTGATTCACCCATCACTGTGATCTTAGGCAGAGACACATTTACTGTTTGCAGAGACAGACACGGTACATTATATCTAACATTCTGATCATGTGCCTAAGATCACACTGTGACTGAAGCTTGATTCACTCATCACTGTGATTTTACGCAGAGTCACACACACTGTTTGCAGAGACAGACACGGTACATTATATCTAACATTCTGATCATGTGCCTAAGATTACACTGTGACTGAAGCTTCGTTCACCCATCACTGTGATCTTATGCTGAGTCATACATACTGTTGGCAGAGACACACATAGTACATTATATCTAACATTTTGATCATGTGCCTAAGATCGCACTGTGAATGAAGCTTGATTCACCCATCACTGTGATCTTAAGCAGAGTCACATATACTGTTGGCAGAGATAGACATGGTAGATTATATCTAAAATCCTAATAATCAGACTAAGATCACACTGGAAGCAAGGTAAACTAGCATTGAAAATGCAATAGATTTGGTGTGATCTGAGGCACATGTGCACGATATTACATGTAATCTACCATCTCTGTCTGTTGAAGCATTATGTGTGTCTCTGCACTAATTATTTCTCTGTATCTACAGGCCAAAAACAGGCCACCTATTTATAAACAAGTTGTAATATTAATTAGTAAATCGTTTTTGACACAAAGCAAAGCACATGTAATGTAAATGAGCCTTTTGTTGTATACTAGTGTTTATATTGTTTACTTATTGTAATTGCTATGTAATATGTTTGTAGT
Source organism: Lissotriton vulgaris (assembly GCF_964263255.1). Classification (NCBI taxonomy): domain Eukaryota; kingdom Metazoa; phylum Chordata; class Amphibia; order Caudata; family Salamandridae; genus Lissotriton; species Lissotriton vulgaris. The sequence goes on from NW_028252743.1 coordinate 21,311, forward strand.
GGTGTATAATATGTTATTTTTTTGTTTTCCACAGATTATAATCATCTATACAAACAAACAAAAACATGCCTACAAAAACCAGAGCTGACAAAATTTATAAACGCAAATTAAGGTCTAAGGAAAAAGAAAATCAAGAAGCAACCAAAATAAAATCTTCAGAGAAAAAGAAAAATGCTTCTGGTAAGCAAAGTAAACATTTTCTGAGGAACTTATTGAAATGTCAAGCAAAAAAAAGTTGTTTACCTAAAAAAAATGAAACACCTGTAATTTCAAAAAAGACAGGATATCCTTCTAAAAATGTTAGACATGTACAAAGAGACAATATCTTGCAAAGAAATACAAGAAGTAAATAATTCGTAGATGAATGTTTTACAACAGAATTGTTTTAAAGTTATTAAAAAATATCAAAACGTATAAAAAAAGACAGCTTTTTACAAGAAAAAAAAACTTAGTTAAGATTGTGGATGAAGCATTTAAAGTGAGAAATAAATTGTTTAGTTTAGTAATTAATAGAATTTGTACACTTGATAAGATAATTAATGTGTTCAAATCAAAATGTAAGTGGAGGAGAGTAATTAATCAAACTAATTTCTTTTTTGTTTTTTCTGGAGACTGGAATCATAGTTCAAGTTCTGAGCCATATTTAAATGAAGTAAGTTACTTTCAAGATAATGATTTGGTGCATGCAGTTGACACCAGTGGTCGAGCATATGAGGTGAAGGATGGTTGTCTGGTTGAAAAAGAAGAGATTGTGTCTCGAAATACAGAAGAGGTGTTAGCAAATGAAGTTTTAGGGAGATGTCCTAAGGCTCCAGTTTATACATGGAATTGTAGTAAAATTTGTAGTGTTCGACAGGAATCAATTGATTTGTATTGCAAATTCTTTAGGACATATACTAAGAAAAGTGTGAAACAAAAAATGAAAATTTTACAAGACTTAGATCCTTGTAGACTGAGAGAAAAAACGGGTTTGCAAGGGCATTCATTGGCTTGTCTTTCAAGAAAAGTATGTCAGAGTATTTTTCATCATTTTAGGATGTTAGCAGTACAACTGAATAAAGTGAGGAAATTAGTGAGAAGGTTGTACTATGCAAAAAGTACAGCACATAAACTAAAACAGTTAAGCAGTGCTCTTTTGCATGGAACTGAATTAGATGTCAAAAACATTTGTGATGAAATTGAGTCTTGTTACTTTGGTGAAAAAGAGGTCAGTACAGAAATTGATACACTAATAGAAGGTAATGTAGAAGAGAATGAAGAGATTTTAAGTACAGAAAATTTTGAAAATGAAATTATAAAGTTTAAAGTCAATTCAAATGAAAGGCCTAATTTTTCTTGTGTTTGTTGTCGACGAACTTATTAAAAGCATCAGACTAGATTAGTTGATTTATATGTAAAAAGTGAAAAGATAAATAATAATGAGTGAAAGGATTTTGCTACTTATTTGTTGGTTGAAAATTGTTTTGATTTGGGCTCTGATCAACGTATTTGTACATATTGCTATAATAATTAAATGAAAATAAAATGCCTGATAGAGCTGTTCATAATAATATGGAGCTGGTAGATATTCCTTCTGAATTAATGGATTAAAATACATATGAGTCTATTCTGATTCAATGTGTGCATCCTTTTCAGGCTATTGTTCGCTTGGAACCTAAAACTGGGAAATTGCCTCCTTCAGATTTACAGAGAGGATTAAAGGGAAGAGTTGTTTATTTGCCTCTAGATTTTAAGAAAAATATTGATACAATTGGTGTGGAAAAAGTAGAAGAGGAACCTCTGGTTAGTCTAGTTAAGGGTGTTCCGACAAAAAGTAAGAAAATCTGGCAAGAATTAGTGGATGTTAGGAAAGTCAAGAAGGCAATGTTGTATTTGGTAAAAATAATCAGTACTATAGAAATGTGTATCTGGGAGAAGAAGAAACAACTGCAGAAGAGGACACTGATGTCTCTGCTGGGCACATAGAAAAAGTTGATGTCTCTAGAAGTGAAGAAATTTATGAACATTATAGTGTTCATCCATTGCATTCCAAAGAAGTAATGGGGAATGCTATTGACTTGTTTCAGATGAAAAAAGTCGAAGGAAGTCCCATTAGTGTATGGGAAGAAAGTTTGGAAGCTCATTGTTTTCCACAGTTATTTCCAACAGGTGAAGGTGGACGATATAACGACCGACCTGTTCAAATTCCTGCATCTGAATACCGGACTTCAAGATTATATGCAGAAGATCCAAGGTTACGTCAATGCATTCCATATTTATTCCATCTACTGTTTGAGAGTGACTTGTCTGGACTTTCCTATGCAGTAAACCATATACTGAAAAGTAGAGCACATCTACCTAATGTTTCGGCAAGGGATTTTATGGATAAAGTCAAACTGCAAGACAGTGTATTGGAATCTGAGCTAATTAATCTCATGGCATGTCAGCGTGGTACTAACGAGTATTGGTACCGTCGTCATGGGGAATTGAAATGTTTGCTAAGAAACTTAGGAACTCCTACATGGTTTCTCACTCTTAGCTGTGCTGAGTATGCTTGGGAAGACTTACTTGAATTTCTACGAGAGGCAAATAAAAACATTGAAAATATTGAATACAAGACACCTGGAGAACTGTGCTCTTTGGATCCAGTTAATGTATGCAGGTATTTCAATCATAGGCTTGAAGCTATGATGTCTTTTATTACAAACAAAAAAAATCCTCCGCTTGGAGAGGTGTTGGATTTCTTTTTGAGGAAGGAGTATCAAGCAAGAGGTGCTCCTCATATACATATGCTGCTATGGATTAAAGATGCACCCACATTTGGATTAGATTTAGATGAGAAAGTGATGAGTTTCATTGAACAGTATTCTACAAGTACTGTTCCGAAAAGTACAGACGAAAACAATTTAAGACAGCAAGTTTTACGCTTTCAAATCCATTGTTGTGGGACATACTGTCGTTGAAAATACAAATCCAAGGAAAAGTTCTACACGAAATGTCGTTTTGCATTTCCACATCCAGTAACGTCGAAAGGAAGAGTCAACAATTTTATGTCTTCTCTGTGACATACTGTGACAAGGAAATCACCCAAAAATACATACAACCTAAGCAGAAAAGAGGAATCCAAATATATAAATGACCACAACACAGTCATTTTGTCCATGTGGAATGCTAACATGGATATTCAATATGTGGCTGACAACTCTATTGCTGTGGCTCGATATGTGACGTCTTACATCACAAAATCAGAAAAAACGGAACTGAAGGAAATGTGGGAGGAAATTTCATATGAAAAGAGTCTAAGCAAGAAATTATACAGTTACAGTCTAAAGATGTTGTCGCATGGAGAAATTGGAGCGTATGAATGTTCTGATCGGTTGTCATCAGCAAGTCTATATGCCAAATCTAGAACCATCATTTGGGTGAGTATAGGTCTTGCTGCAACACGAAACCAAGTTTTGAAATCTGTACAAGAAATTGAGTATTTGGCGGAGAAAGAACCTGTCGGACAAAAACAAAGAAAACAAAGAAAAGGTCATTTGATTAATCATTGAAAATTGAGTTGTGATTCTCCAGATAAAAGAAAATTTTATTACTTAGCACTTTTACAACTCTTTAAACCTTGGCGTAGAGAAGAGGAACTACTTGGAGATTTTCTTACTTATGAAGATTCGTTCAATACAACCAAAGATACCATACAATGTCCTGTTTTTTAAAGTTATCTACACATGTTGAACGAGAAAATACAGCAAGAAGCTACCATTGCAGCAGAGATTGCTAGAGGCAGTTCTCAAGACAGTCAGAGTTCTATTTCATTGAGTCAGGATCCACTAGGAGGACCAATTATACAAAATGAAGCTGCCACTGCCATGGATGAAGTTGAAAGAGCCATGGAACAAGCTCAGGAGGATGGAGTTGACTTAGAAGGTTTGGAAAAAGAACTAAACGTTGAGCAGAGACAAATATATGATCAAGTCAAACAACAAATTGAGCATGGTTTATCTCATGAGAAAAAAGAGTGCTCATGTACATCATGTGTACCTATCAGACTGTATGTGAGTGGAGAAGCAGGAACTGGGAAAAGTTTCCTGATTAAAGTGATTGCAACATATTTGCAGAAAAAAACGGAGTCATCGCTCTCTTGTGTTGTTACTGCTCCAACTGGGTTGGCAGCACACAATATAAAAGGAATTACTTTACTCCGCTTATTGATGCTGCCAGTGGAGCATGATAACAAATTACAATACCACAAGCTATCTGGAGAAGCTTGTTGTGAAGTTTCAAGAGTACTAAAGAAAATGAAACTTCTTATCATTGATGAAGTAAGCATGGTATCAAATGTAATGCTTGCTTTTGTGCATTTAAGAATGCAAGAAACTCTTAAAACAGACTATGATGTGTTATTTGGAGGCAAACACATCATTGTTTTTGGAGATTTACTGCAAATAACTCCAGTGAAAGGACAGCCAGTGTTTAAAATGCTTACGCATGAAGATACCAGGAAGTGCTTAGGATGCATTGGAAATGTTAACATATGGCTAAATTTCAAATATGCAGAACTACTTCAAAATATGCGACAGGCAAAGGGTGAAAATTATAAAAAATATTCTACAAGATGTAAGAATTGGAAAACTAACTGAGCATGGCAAAGAAGCTTTCCATGGACGATTAATTTCAAATTTGTTTCCAAAAGAAAATATTCTCCCAGAGAATATTTTTAAGAAAATTCATGAAAACAAATCTGTCATATGCTTGATGCCAACTCTGCAAGAATGTTCAATCTTCAACACCAAAATGTTAAAGTTGGAAAATCAAGAGATTGTGAAACTGGAAGCTTTTGATAAAATAGAACATGAAGGAGCCACTATTATTTTGTCAGAATAGTTGAAAACAAAATTGGATTCTTTAGAGAAGACAATATCTAAAACTGCTGGTATGGAAAAGACTCTGTATGCATCTTTAAATTGTCGTATAATTTTACGACGTAATTTACATGTGGAAAGAGGTTTAGTAAATGGAGCAATGGGTCATGTTGTGGATTTTGTGAATTACCAAAATAGAGATGGAATTGAAATTATAAAAATTAAATTTGATGATATTGAAGATGTACATCAAATCAGTTGTTGTTCTGCTCGGTTTTTGCTAGTGAAAGATTTATATGTCCGCCGAAAACAGTTTCCTGTTTCTTTAGCATATGCAGTAACTATTCATAAATCTCAAGGTTTAAGTGTTGATGCTGCTTTGGTGAATATTGGAAATTCTGTGTTCTAGGAGGGGATGGCATGTGTTGCTTTATCTCGAGTTAGAACTTTATCTGGATTGTACTTGATTGATTTTGATGAGACAAAGATTAATGCAGATCTAAATTGTGTAAAAGAATTGTGGAGTGGGGGTTGGGGCGGGCCGGAATAACAGGCGCGGAGGCCGGATGAAGTGCGCTATGATTAGCGAGAATTTATTGAGTGTACAGAAACAGGGTCTTTGGAGTACAAGTGCCAAGGGTGGAGTCCAGGTAGGAGATGCAGGCTGGGTCGTTGTGGTGAGGGTCCGGTGAGGGGGTCGTCCGTAGGATGTCCGCTGCTGGGCTGAGGTCGTCTTGCCGAGGTATAGGTAACGGTGTGTCCCTCAGAGGTACAAGAGAAAAAATACAGGGCGATTAGTCCTGAGCAAAACGGACTTAGGAGTACTTGCACCCGCACCGGGGAGTGAGGGGGATTAAAGCGAGCGTGAGGGAGGGACGGCATGGTAGGTGGAGTCGGGAAGTAAAAGACGGGTAACGGGGAGAGAGTGTTGCTTGTGGAGAATTGGTGTCCAGTATTATACAGTGCCAGGGGTGCGTCTATGTTACAGTGGGTGCTGCTCGTGACTCTATATACAGTATTTACACTAACTACAAGGGGAAACACGGAGAAAGGTGACAAGGTACTCACGTGCCCCGCCGTAACTCTCTTCCGAGTTACGGCCGCTCTCCAGCCACCTCCTGAGGTCGCCACCAATCCTCGCACCAAACGTCCTCCTCCTCTTCCTTGTCTCGGGTTTTCCTTTCTCCTCCGCTCTCCGCTGCTGGTTCTTCGCTTCCTGGTAACTCCTGCCACGAGTCCACTGCTGGGAACCCCTCGTCTTCCTGCTTGTCGGTTTTTCTATCCTCCGGACGGGAACCTGGGGAATGACTTCCGGGGTTGGGTGCGATCACTTCCGGTCCTTCTTGAATCGCCACACTTCAGGGGTCACAAGAGGTCGCTTCCGGTCTGCTGCGCACCGCTGCTGCTGCCGGCGCCTGTAGGGAGAAAGAGAGAGGAGTAGCCCGGGTTGGCTGAGTTGCGGCATACGTGGTTCCGAAGGCAAGGGAGTCCACACTGGGTCGCCGCCCCGGGGAGGTAAGGGTCGCTTCTTCACAAGAATATAATAGGTTAAGAAGAGAGTATGCTCCAAATTTACCTCAATATCCTCTGTTTGAAAAGCGTATGGTAGGCCGAAAAAGAAGAAATGAGAAAAATTGTAGTGAAGTTGTAGCAAAAAGAAAAAAAGTAGATGAAACAATAATTGTAAGCAGAAAGGAAATGGATTCAGTTAAAGATGTTGTTGGATTTCAGTTTGAAAATAGTTCTGGTGTCAACTGTTATGCTAATGTAGTGGTTAATGTTGTTTTCTTTCTCCAATCTGTAAAAGAACAGATTGCTGAAAATTGTGATCAAACACTTTGTTGTTTATTAAATTCTATGTTTGAAAAATGTAGCAGTGATAGAACAAAAATACAAAGTGTTTCTGAAATTCGAAAGGTTTTAGACATATGTTCTGGTCAAACACAATTTTCACAGAATATTCAACAAGATTGTCAGGAGTTTCTAATGTATATGCTTGTTGTATTGCAAGATGAAGGTGTAGATGTAGAAAATCTTTTTGGCCTTTCTTATAAATGGCAACATGACTGTGACAATTGCTCCTTTTCAAGTAGTACTACAGTACACACTGAAAGATTTATATATTTGACTTTACCAGACTGCAAATCAGTGTCTTTTAATAATCTAGTTAGAGCAGCAAATCCAAACATGGTTTGTAGCCAATGTAAATCTGAAATGCTATCAACTTTATTTTTAATAAGATATGGACAGTATGTTATTTTAATGTTCCAACGATGAAGACCTGATGGGACTAAATTGACAACATTAATTAAAAATGTTGTGGGTTCTCAAATATCAATTTCAGGAAGAACCTTTACAACTGCAGCAATTATTTACCATGATGGTCCTTCAACAACATCAGGACATTACACAGCCTATTTAAAATGTGAAAAAGGTTGGAAGCACTGTAATGATACTCAATTGACTTTCAAACAACGTTTGCCTTCTGACTTACTAAATTCTTACCTAGTGTTCTTACAACCAAAATTTTAGAGAAGGTAATTGGCTATGAAGATTGCAGCAGTTAATATAACTAAGTTTGCTCTTCAAAATTACTTTCTGAATGAGAGTGATGAAGGTAATAAAAAACATGTAGTTCTCATAGAGATAGCATATGTTTATTATATAAAGTGTGCTGTGAGTATTATAGGAATTATTTATTAAATGTAAGCTAGAGATGGAAGTAAAACTCTTGTTTCATAACGTGAAAGTTGTTGGAGCTTTTCTTTCAGAAAGTCGGGTAAATGAGACATTTGAAAAACAGTGGACTAATTTATAAAGAAAAGGACTCTCCATACACTATTTGGCCTCGTGGAAAAGTGGATGGATCAAAAGGGAGTTTAGATATGGTTTTTAAAAATTCACATTATTTAAGTAATTATTCAATGGGTTTTTTAAACACAATCATTTTGATTGTGTTTTTTCCCCGCTGTTATATGATGAGTACTTTTGAAGTCACTGTTTAAAGTGAAATTCAATATATTCTGAGAACAGCAAAAATAAACCATTTAACATGTTGTTGAAATTATTTTGTATTTTCTATTATTAAATATATATTATTTTTGAATTCTCTTATGCTCAGTTACCTATTTCCACCCTCTATCACTCTTTTTAACTCAACCTCACTGGCCTTTTTTGACTCTCCCTCACCTCCCTTCCCTTATTCCATTTTCCACACTTATTCTCCTTAACCACTCCTTCACTGCTCATTACCTCTCTCCCATCCACCAATTTCCAGCTGTCAGTCACTCTACTTCACTCCCCTTCCCTTTGTTTCCTTTCTTTGTTCCCTCAATAATTCTCCTTCTCTCATTCACCTTATAACACTTCACTCACTTCTTTTCTCACTTCTTCTATCCTCTCACATCCTCATTCCCTTTCCCTCACAGCCTGTGTCTTACCTTCAGTTTCTGGATCCTCTCACTCTCTCACTCCTCTTCCGTCATGCTTATTCCCTAAAAATAACCCACACTCCCTTCCTTACCTTTCTTTGCTCTCTTACTCAGTTCCTTTGTGTCACTTTTTTCTTCACTATCTATATATTCTCACTCCTTCACTTCATTTGTCTCAAGCTTACTTGCTTTTATCCTCTCTTTATTTTCCCTTTTTCATCAACCTCCATGCCCTTCACTCATCCTCACTTACTTTTGTTAATCTCCTACTTTATCTCTTGTATTGTAAAATATATTTTATAAATATTGTAACTTATTTTGTTTTATCTTTCACAGATATAAATGTAAAGGAAAATATAAAACTAAGTTGATATTACTTATAAGGTAAGTTTGGTGTAGAATATTTTTTTTTCTATACTATTTTCCATAACCTCACTACTCTTCTTTGATATTCCCACACCTCTGTTTCCTTATAGCGCTTGCCTCACTTATCACAAATCTCATAGATTTCACTGCATCACCTCTACAACCCTTTCTTGCGTCAATACACCCCTTTAGTATACATTACAGTTGACGCACGTATAATGTGGTGCAGGGGTTTACAAAGTGACACATCTACCTAGATGCGTCACTTTGTAAATGTAACTCAACAAGGTACAATTTTTACACTACTGCTGTGTCACAAAAAGTGACGCACCGGCGGCGTAAAAGTAACGCATGGTCTCATAAATGAGGCTCTCAAGCGCACCACAGGGAAAAACTGTGTAAAAAATTGTAGTAAAAAAAATAATTTCTAGCAATGCATCCTTTCACATGGGGCAAGCTCATGACCTTACCTTATGTAATGTGAGAGATGTTAGCATTGTGAGAGTCTACCTTATAAATACACAGCTGTGTCAAAGATTGTGCACACAGCTTGTAAATATGCACTCAGACAAGAATATGAAATGCTGTGAGAGATCTTATCACTGTGAGAGTCTACCTTATAAACACACAGCTATGTTAAAGATTGCTTTGTCTGCCTGCATATTTACAAGCTGCGTGCACAATCTTTGACATAGCTGTATGTTTATGCATCTCCCCAACATTTAATATGGTTTTGTATGTGCTATTCCTATCCCTCTCTAGACATTCACTCCTTCTACCCATGCTACAGGTTCCACAATGTGCTTCATAAAAATGAGCATATTTACAACTCCAATGAAACCATTACACAATGTCTAAACCAGCATTGAATCCAAGCATAAAAAACAATTTATAAAAAAGTCTACCTTATAAACACACAACTATATTAAAGATTGCGCATGCAGCTTGTAAGTATGTCTCTCTTTTTTTGTATATTCTATCTCAATTTATGACATTTAAAAAAATATTTTCCAGCAATGCATCCTTTCACATGGAGCAAGCCCTAACTGAAAGGGCCTGCATCAGTCTTACACCTACTATGAGGCAGGTGCAAAATAAAGACATAACAGCGTCCTAAAAGTGACGCAGTGAAATCTCATAGATTTCACAGCGTCACCTCTACAACCCTTCTTTGCGTCAATATGCCCTCTTTGCATACATTACACCTGATGCATATATAATGTGGCGCAGGGCTTTACAAAGTGACACATCTACCTAGATGCGTCACTTTGTTTATATAACTCAACAAGGTGCAATTTTAACACCACTGCTCTGTCACAAAAAGTGACGCACCGGCGGCATAAAAGCGACGCATGGCCTCATAAATGAGGCCCTCAAGCACACCACAGGAAAAAACAGTGTAAAAAATTGTAGTAAAAGAATTATTTCCAGCAATGCATCCTTTCACATGGGGCAATCCCATGACCTTACCTTATGTAATGTGAGAGATGATAACATTGTGAGAGTGTACCTTATAAACACACAACTATCTCAAACATTGCTTTGTCTGCCCGCATATTTACAAGCTGCGTGCACAATCTTTGACATAGCTGTGTGTTTATGCATCTCCCCACCATTTCATATGGTTTTCTATCTGCTATTCCTATCCCTCTCTAGACATTCACTCCTTCTACTCATGCTACAGGTTGCACAATGTGCTTCATAAAAATGAGCATATTTACAACTCCAATGAAACCATTAGACAATTTCTAAACCAGCATTGAATCCAAGCATAAAAACCAATTTATAAAAAAGTCTATCTTATAAACACACAACTATATTAAAGATTGCGCACGCAGCTTGTAAATATGTCTCTCTTTTTTGTATATTCTATCTCAATTTATGCCATTTTAAAAAATATTTTCCAGCAATGCATCCTTTCACATGGAGCAAGCCCTAACTGAAAGGGCCTGTGTTAGTCTTACACCTACTGTGAGGCAGGTGCAAAATAAAGACACAACAGCGTCCTAAAAGTGACACAGTGAAATCTCATAGATTTGACTGCGTCATTTGTACAACCCTTCTTTGCGTCAATACGCCCCCTTTGCATACATTACACCTGATGTACAGAGAAAAATAGTGAGAAAAAGAAGGCATGAGATGGAAAAGATATGTGAAATGCACATTGGAGAAAAACTAACTATGTAATACAGAAATGTTGCACTCTATACTATAAGTCTCACTTTATACTACAATTATTTCACTACTATCTCATAAATTTCAAATAAAATAACAGAAAAATGTCTCAAACAATTTATAATTTATAAATATAAATTTATTCTTCAGAATTTTCAAAACTTAGAAGTACTTCTAGCATTACTTGATCAGGAATCTCCTTATCAGAACTCTTCATAAATGACTCCTGGATCTCAACATAGTCCAAACATTCCATTAATTCAACATCCAAAGTCTCATCATTAAAATCCTCCATTCCATCTTCTCTCAAAACAAGGTCTTCTTCTTGAATAGTGTTATGAATAGGATCATTTGAGACCTCAATCAAAGTATTCTCAACAAAGGTTGCAGAAATTTCAAAATTAATGTTAACGGTGTCCTCATTGACATCCATATTCTTTTTTAATTTCTTGCTGTAAATAGTAGAAAACAAAACACTTTAATTTATCGTTTTTAGTAATAGATAATATTAAACTAGCTTTATCAAGTATTAAATTCCCCTTACAAATTAACAACTCACCTTTTAGAAAGCAGTAGAAGAGATAATACTGTGTAAATTTTTACACCAGAAATACAACACCAGAAATTCCTCACAAATGTACCTCAAAGAATACTATCACAAAATGGCTGTGTTTCCCTCTCATTAGAGAACCATTTCATTAGTAGAAAACCAATGAAACTTCATCACACACAAATTCAAAACCAAAGAAACATTTTAATTGGTTGTGAATTTCAAAAGCTAATTGGCTCTTGAGTGTCTGTAAACAATCTAAATGGTCTGCATAGTCCGCCATCTTGTGACTCTGAAGAATAGACACACATGAGGTGAAAAATAAATGGGGAAATAATTAAAAAGGGGCAGAATAGACACCCTCTGACTCCCTAGGTTTTCTGAGGGGGGCCTAGAAGGACCCTGAAGGTCAAAAAAACTTTTTTTTTTTTTTTAATTTCGGGGGGTAAGCATTGGGTGCGCTTCCGGGTGCGCTCTCCAGGAAAAAAATTATAAAAAAATATATACATTTAACAAATGTTTTTATAACAAAAAAAATAATAATTGATGTAAAAAACAGCTAACAAAAAAAATAATCATAGGTTACAAAGTCGATATACAAATGAATTCGCTTTTAAAAAAACTATGAAATTCACTGAAAAAACCATAGGTTTCACAAACGTTATAGTTAGGAATTAGCTTTTAAAAAACCTTTCAAATTCACTAAAAAAACCATAGGTTTCACAATCGTTTTAGTTAGGAATTAGCTTTTAAAAAACCTTTCAAATTCAGTGAAAAAAACAGAGGTTTCATAATCGTTATAGTTAGGAATTAGCTTTTAAAAAACCTTTGAAATTCACTGAAAAAACCATAGGTTTAACACCAGTTATAGTTAGCTGGACGTTTTACTCATACAAAACCATTGAAATTCCCACTTTATAGTTAGTTGGACTCACTATAACTCGCGTGCCCGCAATCCACTGCTGATGATGTCACATATTACATCATTCATGACATGGTCAGTGACATCAGTGATGACATCAGTGATGACATCACTGATGACATCTCAAATGACATCACTGATTACATCATCCAGTGTCTGTGTGTTTCTGTAAAGTTTAAATATGTTTTACATATTGAAGGATGAGTGGATGTATAAGTGTCTGGATGAAGGATTTAGAAGGTGCGTGACTGCCTGTATGAGTGAGTGATTAAATGTGTCTTACTGAATGCATGGGTTAGTGACTAAACTGTCTGAATGTGTGCATCATTATGTCTGTTGTTGTGTAAGCTGCTGCATGTGTTGATCAGTACCTATATGAGTGCCTATATGGGTTATTGATTGGTTGCCCAAGTATTTGTATGTGAGGCTGAGTGTGTGTGTGGGTGGCTGGGAGGTGTGTGACTGTGCAAAAAATGTGTGAGCAGTTGTTTCAATAGGTATATGGGTTCAAGAGTGTATGTGGAAACAGCTTTATTGGTGGTTGACTGTGTGCATGGGGTTGTTGGTGACTGAATGGATATATCAGTGCTACATGTCCATGTAAGCACATATATAAAACACAGTGCATGTGAGAGTTGGCATATATAAATGACTAAACATCAGAGCCTGTGATTGCGTAAGTGACTGTATGGATCAATGTGTACTTGTATTAGTGATTGTAAAAGAGAGTAAGTATGTGTTAGTATATGTTTGAATAAGTAAGGTTTAGTGTGTATAAGTTTGTAGTTGAGGAAATGGGAGTGTGATTGATTCTTTGCATAACTGACTAGGTGTTTGAGTAATTTTGTGGATGAGTGTCAGCATGTAAGTGTCTGTATAGGTGTATTTGTGGATATGATAGTGTTCTATTGATGAGTGTCCGTATGTGTGAGTGATTGTATGGGTGAATGAGTGGATGTGTGTGTAGACCTAGCAATCAGTGAGTGCGTATGTAGTTACTGGTATTGGTGAGTCAATAATGTCCGGAATGGTAGTTTATATTTAACACTGGGTGTATCAAAGGTTAGATTAGAGTGTGAGGAGGTGCATTGTATTATCACATGGATGATGGCATCAGTGATGTCATCAGTGATGTCATTTGAGATGTCATCAGTGATGTCATCAGTGATGTCACTGACCATGTCATGAATGATGTAATATGTGACATCATCAGCATTGGATTGCGGGCGTGCGAGTTATAGTGAGTGATAAGATGTGTGCTGGTGTGTAATGTCGATTTAGGTGTATAAGTATTTTTGATAGTGTTCTATTGTTCATTGACAGCATGTATGAGTGAATCTCCAGGTAAGTGATTAGATGTGTGTATACATCTATGAATCACTGAGTGGGTTTTTAGATACTTGTATTGTTGTAACAATGGATTCAAATATGATACTCTGTATTTTACAAAGAGTGATTAAAGATTTTACTAGTGTGTGAAAAGGTGTATGTGATTGTCACGTGGATGATGTAATCAGTGATGTAATCAGTGATGTCATTTGAGATGTCATCAGTGATGTCACTGACCATGTCATGAATGATGTAATATGTGACATCATCAGCAGTGGATTGCGGGTGCGCGAAATATAGTTAGTACAACTAACTATATAGGAGCAATTTCAATGGTTTTGTATGAGTGAAATGTCCAGCTAACTATAACACCCCTAAAACTTATAGTTTTTTGAGTGAATTTTAAAGGTTTTTTAAATGCTATATAGTTAGAAATTAGCATTCAAAAAACCTTTAAATTTGCACCCGCAATCCACTGTTGCACCCTACTCACTTATGCAAACAATGGATCATACTTACATATTTACTTAGCTACACACTTATAAAAACACAACTTCATCTATTCATTTAGATAGTAAGTCATACTTAGTGAATTATAAAATCATTATTACAAGTATAAAGTTATCCATACAGTCACTCACACAATCATTGAGTCTTATGTATACTTATTTATATACAACAACTGACACATACACACCTTTTTTTTCTAGTTTGTTGGACATGTACCATTGAGAAATATATTTTCTCCTCACCACACCCATAAAGATATTCACTCACCCAAACAACTGTTAGAACATGTAGTTTTAACTTCATATATCTAGTGAATCAACTATTCACACATCTTTGGGCAGTCACCCCCCCCCCACCGAACCACACATTCACTCTCTCATACAAATACTCAGTTAACTAATCAATAACTAATGTAGACTTTCACATAGCTAGTAACCAAATGGAGAACCAGTTTACACAACAACTGACAAAGTGATGCAGATATTCCACCCGTTTAGTCACTATCCACTATATTTAGTGAGACACTATAAATTGGTCAAGTAAACAGTCAATTACACTGCTACTAAATCCTCCATCCAAATATTTATTTTTGTATATTTACTCATTCTTCAATGCAAATTGCTATATATATAATGCATATTTAAATAATGAAGCAAACCACATTCACTAGATGATGTCATCAGTGATGTCATCAGTGATGTCATTTGAGATGTCATCAGTGGTGAGTCAATAATTTCCAGAATGGTAGTTTATATTTAACACTGGGTGTAACAAAGGATAGATTAGAGTGTGAGGAGGTGCATCGTATTATCACATGGATGATGTCATCAGTGATGTCATCAGTGATGTCATTTGAGATGTCATCAATGATGTCACTGACCATGTCATGAATGATGTAATATGTGACATCATCAGCAGTGGATTGCGGGTGCGCGAAATATAGTTAGTACAACTAACTATATAGGAGCAATGTCAATGGTTTTTTATGAGTGAAATGTCCAGCTAACTATAACACCCCTAAAACTTATAGTTTTTTAAGTGAATTTTAAAGGTTTTTTAAATGCTAATTCCTAACTATATAAGGCCTGAAACCTATGGTTTTTTCAGTGAATTTGCAAGGTTTTTATATGTAATTCCTAACTATATAAGGTCTGAAACCTATGTTTTTTTCAGTGAATTTCAAAGTTTTTTTTTTATGCTAATTCCTAACTATATAAGACCTGAAAGCCCACCAGGAATCTCCAGTATGCGCCAGGGGACTGCATTGCAAAGAGGTGTAATGAAGCCACGCCCCTTTTTACACCTCTCTGCAACGCAGCCCCCGTCCATGTTTGAAGAGGGGAACTAATTCCCCTTGCATACTGGGGGCCCCTGGGGGCCAACTAGCCCACCTGGAATCTCCAGTATGCACCAGGGGGCTGCATTGCAGAGGTGTAATGAGGCTATGCCCCTTGTTACACCTCTCTGCCATGCAGCCCCCTGGCGCGTTTGCAGAGGGGAAACTACTTCCCCTTGCATACTGGGGGTCCCTGGGGGCCAACTAGACCCCCAGGAGCCTCCAGTATGCGCCAGGGGGCTGCATTGCAGAGAGGTGTAATGAGGCCACACCCTTTTTTACACCTCTCTGCAACGCAGCCCTCGTGCATGTTTTAAGAGAGGGAACTCATTCCCCTGGCATACTGGCGGTCACTGGGGGCCAACTAGCCCACCTGGAACCTCCAGTATGCACCAGGGGGCTGCGTTGCACAGAGGTGTAATGAGCCTATGCCCCTTTTTACACCTCTCTGCAACGCAGGCCACTGGCGCGTTTGCAGAGGGGGACTAATTCCCCTTGTATACTGGGGGTCCCTGGGTCATATCTGCCCAAACGCTGATATTCTGAACGATTGAAAATGACTTTTCTTGAGAAACATTTGGATTTGGATTATCATGTCCTATACTTGCGAATTTTTGAAAGACTGACTTTGAGGATGCTATAAATTACTCAAGTCTGCCCGAATTGTGTGGGTAAAATTGATACCTAGTCACTTTGAATAAGAATGTACTTACGTCTCGTCTAACATTTGGAAGAAATATCTAGTTATATGACAACAGGATACTGACATAACTTGAAGGAAATAAGAACGCCCTGAAGAAGTTCTGTTATACAGAACG
This sequence comes from Lissotriton vulgaris, assembly GCF_964263255.1. Lineage (NCBI taxonomy): Eukaryota > Metazoa > Chordata > Amphibia > Caudata > Salamandridae > Lissotriton > Lissotriton vulgaris. The sequence continues at coordinate 37,589 of NW_028252743.1, forward strand.
AAACGCGTCGGCTGGCTGTGGTACATAAACTTAAGGAAAATAAAAGCATTTGAATATACACCAAGATTCAGCGCTTCACTAAGGACTCTAAGTGATATGATTTGATTAGACTTATTGTGCAAGTGGTGCTGTGCCAAACTTTGGAATATTCTCCACTACTCTCTACTTCTTACTCTCTACTACTCCACTACTCTCTAATACTCACTCTCTACTACTCATTCTCTACTACTCGACTATTCTCTACTACTCTTTCTCTACTACTCACTCCCTACTACTCACTATCTACTACTCTCTACTACTCTCTACTACTCACTCTCTACTACTCTCTCTCTACTACTCACTCTTTACTACTCACTATCTACTACTCACTCTCTACTTCTCACTCTCTACTACTCTCTACTACTCACTCTCTACTACTCTCTCTCTACTACTCTATACTACTCACTCTCTACTACTCTCTACTGCTCACTCTCTACTACTCTCTCTCTACTACTCTCTACTACTCACTCTACTACTCACTCTCTACTACTCTCTACTATTCTCTCTCTGCTACTCACTCTCTACTAATCTCTATTACTCACTCTCTACTACTCTCTACTACTCACTCTTTACTACTCTCTACTACTCACTCTCTACTGCTCTCTACTACTCACTCTACTACTTACTCTCTACTCACTCTCTACTGCTCACTCTCTACTACTCACTCTCTACTACTCTCTACTACTCACTCTCTGCTACTCTCTCTACTGCTCTCTACTACTCTGTACTACTCACTCGCTACTCTATATTACTTACTCTCTACTCTCTACCTCTCTCTACTTCTCTTTCTACTAGTCTCTACCTCTCTACCTCTACCTCTCTACCTCTACCTCTCTACCTCTACACCTCTACCTCTCTACCGCTCTCTACACGCATACATATACACATATATATATGCATATATATGCATATGCATTTATATATATGCATTGTCTGGGGTGAGGGGGGTTGCAAATAAAAATACTCTAAATATCGGATTACCTGCGTGCTTGCCGTTTCTTCTGACGACACAAAGTTGGATTGTGTGGCAATATATATATATATATATATATATATATATATATATATATATATATATATATATATATATATATATATATATATATATATATATATATATATACATATATAAACATATATAATCTGCATATCTATATAAATACAAATATAAATGCATGCATGCATACATATACACATTTATCCCTGTGAAAAACCTAAAAGTCCCTTTAATTGTTATTTGTTATTTGTTATTTGTTTTTTGGTAAGGTACATTATAGGATAATTTGACACAATTTTTCACATAAGGGTATCGTTTTTGTTCATTGTAAAATAAGAGAATTTTTTGCTTTCACGTTTATACCAATGTGTTTAGTTTTAAATTTCTCTTCATTTAGATTCACGGTGATGCACAATTTAAGTTTAATGAATGGATATTCAGAAAATGTGGCATTAACAATTTATGTATTTTACTGATACATCTTTCTTCAAAGATCGAGCCTTATGCCATCAAGAAATGTATTTTACAATTACTCTAGGTATTTTACGAATCACACTATGAAAACAAATTTGTAAATAGTATATCTTTTATGTCCATTCCTGCACTTGCACTTTAAAAGGAGGTGCATCCCACGACACTGTTGTCATGTGATCAAGGCAGGGATCTGCCGAAACGCGTCGTGGCTGATGTGGTTGCACTTTAACGATTAAATAAAAAAGAAGCACTTATACGGGTCTACCTCGTCTTTTTGCTGGTGTGGCTGTTTGGTTTCGTGGAGGCCAGGACGAGCTCTTGCAACATATACATATATGCATACATATGCATGTTATTTACATGAAAGTTTTAAAAACACTAATAAAAGCAAAGCTAAAAAGCCACCTCATTACAAACAGAATGGCTTTAACTTAAACGAGGGCGAGATCTATTGCATTTTCACTGCTTGTTTACTTTGGTTCCATCAAGAAGGCATTCAGATGTGTCACACATTTGCCATAAATTCTGAATGTTAGCACTCTAGTTGCTCATTAGATCACTGTAGTAAAGCTACTGCTCACCAGGGAAGTCTGCTGCTGGTGTTGAAAGTGCATGTTTCAGTCTGCATGTCAGAATGTTTTTAATGAAATAGAAGAGGATTTGAAAAGTCACTCAAAATGTGCCCTAATTTTTCTTTCTGAAGCACTAATCATACTTTCTATGGCAAAATGAGCCCCCTCATTTTGTTCCTTTTTAAATTAAATGTTTTCAGACTTACCACTTCATTCCAATCAAGATGGCTTCTGGTGTGCCATACCTTTGTCATAAGTAAGACTGTTAGCGCTCTAGTTGTTCTTTAGAACACTCTGGGACATTCTGTCATTGGGCTATACTTGGGCTACATCTGGGTGATATTTGGGCTACATTTGGGCTCTTTTGTCTCTGGTGGCTATCTTGGGAGACTGCATGTCAGAATTTTTTAATTAAATAGAAGAGGATTTGAGAAGTCACTCACAATGTGCCCAAATTGTTTTTTCTGCAGCACTAATCATACTTTATATTGCAAAATATACCCCCTCATTTTGTTTCTTTTTAAATTAAATGTTTTAAGAGTTACCACTTTATTCCAATCAAGATGGCTTCAGGCGTGCCATACCTTTGTAATAAGTAGGACTGTTAGCGCTCTAGTTGTTCTTTAGAACACTCTGGGAGGCTGCAGTAGAACACAAAGGAATCAACTGACAGTCTATGTCCTTGTTGTATGTACATGTTTTACTGAGAATGTCAGACTTCATTCTCACATGACTGAGAAAGATAATGTGAATTTACAGAAAATATGCTTTCAGTTTAGCTTATATATCCCCTTCCAAACCACTGTGGGAAATGCATGAGATAATAGTTTACTTTCAAACATGATTCATGATATCCCAGCAGAAGGCTTTTTCACATGGTAAAATCAACTTAGAACACACCACAATTCCTAAAATGAGTATGGTACCATCAACAAATGATTTATAATGTAACTATTAACTACTATACTTTTTATTGAGGTGCTATCATGTATATTGGTCCCAAGATGGCTGCCAACACTTCTTGGATGAAGTGCTGACAGCCAATCAGATCTCACGATTAGATGTGTGGTTAGGCTCCGCCCAGATATATATGTGTTTTTGAAGTGCATTTTCATCAAAACCACTGGAGCAATTTTCACTAAATATAGAAAAGGCACTTCTGCGTACCAGTCCCTACAATTTTACAAAGTTTGGTGTAATTCCATTAAGCGGTTCAGGCTGTAGCCTTGTCTATTCGTACTATGGAAATTAACATGGGGAAAACACATTTTAGGACCCCCCTTTTTTCTCGGCGGCCTCCGCATGGCGAATCCCCGCAAAATATATATACTAATATAATAAAGAGAGAGCCCACTCCATTGCGGCGGGAAATCTCAGGAACCACAGCACCATTCACAACACCCAATACATCGTTGGAAAGGGCAGTTGCAGCAGAAGGACATAGGCTATGCAGATGCCCACCATATACATTTAAAAGGTAGAAGAACCGTGCCAGGTAAGTAGTCCCTTGTGGGCGAGTCTGCTTTGTGCTGTGGACGTGTGCTGGGGGCGTGACAAATGCTGGGGGCGTGTGGTACATTCCGCCCTTCATGCCATGTCTCATATCGTGTGCGAATCCCACCCTGCTCCCTTTAAATACCCCTGCACCCCATAATCATAACCCACCCTTACTCCTTAAAATACCCTAAACACTAACCTATACTAACCCTATAAATATACCCTGTACCCCAAAACCCAAACCTATCCCTAAACCCTAAAAATACCCCTGTACCCCAAAGCCCAAACCAAGCCCTGAACCCTATAAATACCCCTGTACCTCAAAACCCAAACCTACTTCTGAACCCTAAAAATACACCTGTACCCCAAAACCCAAACCTAGCCTTGAACCCTAAAATTACCCCTGTACTCCAAAACCCAAAACTACCCCTGAACCCTAAAATACCCCTGTACCCCAAAACTCAAACCTACCACTGAACTCTAAAAATACCCCTGTACCCCAAAACCCAAACCTAGCCCTGAACCCTAAAAATAACCCTGTACCCCAAAACCCAAACCTACCCCTGAACCCTAAAAATACCCCTGTACCCCCAAACCCAAACCTAGCCCTGAACCCTAAAAATACCCCTGTACCCCAAAACCAAACCAACCCCTGAACCCTAAAATACCCCTGTACCCCAAAACCCAAACCTAGCCCTGAACCCTTAAAATACCCCTGTACCCCAAAACCCAAGCCTACCCCTGAACTCTAAAAATACCCCTGTACCTCAAAACCCAAACCTACCCCTGAACCCTAAAAATACCCCTGTACCCCAAAACCCAAACCTAGCCCTGAACCCTTAAAATACCCCTGTACCCCAAAACCCACACCTATCCCTAAACCCTAAAAATACCCCTGTACCCCAAAGCCCAAACCTAGCCCTGAACCCTATAAATACCCCTGTTCCTCAAACCCCAAACCTAGCCCTGAACCCTAAAAATACCCCTGTACCCCAAAACCCAAACCTAGCCCTGAACCCTAAAAATACCCCTGTACCCCAAAACCCAAACCTACCCCTGAACCCTAAAAATACCCCTGTACCCCAAAACCTAAACCTAGCCCTGAACCCTAAAAATAACCCTGTACCCCAAAACCCAAACCTACCCCTGAACCCTAAAAATACCCCTGTACCCCAAAACTCAAACGTAGCCCTGAACCCTAAAAATACCCCTGTACCCCAAAACCCAAACCTACCCCTGAACCCTATAATACCCCTGTACCCCAAAACCCAAACCTACCCCTGAACCCTAAAATACCCCTGTACCTCAAAACCCAAACCTACCCCTGAATCCTAAAAATACCCCTGTACCCCAAAACCCAAACCTATCCCTGAACCCTAAACATACCCCTGTACCCCAAAACCCAAACCTACCCCTGAACCCTAAAATACCCCTGTACCCCAAAACCCAAACCTACCCCTGAACCCTAATATACCCCTGTACCCCAAAACCCCAACCTAGCCCTGAACCCTAAAAATACCCCTGTACCCCAAAACCCATACCTATCCCTAAACCCTAAAACTACCCCTGTACCCCATAACTCAAAACTATATCTGAACCCTTAAAATACCTAAACACCCCAAAACATATACCTCAGTATCCCAAAAGTTATACCCCTTTACCCATACTTACCTTATCCAAACATTAAAAAAAACATGCTTTTGCCATTCATGCTTTTACAACGAATTTCGTTGTAAAATGTATGCGTGGTAAAAGCATATAAAATGTAATGCCATGCGTTATAATGGCATTGCGGAGTCATGGTGCTTTCGTAATGAAAGTATGCGGCTTGATGGTATGTGGAACGAAAGTTGTGGAATAATGGGTGTTTACCCTCCCCGGTAAGTACATTGGTGGCACGGCGGCCCACATCTCCAGCAACATACTCATATTTTTTCACCACCCATTTGAAAAATGCACAGGTTTCTCTCATTGATGGCCAGCACCGACATGCACTTTTAAACACACCTCCCGCCACAAGTTCTAGAATTGCGAACTTTAGAGCTGGGGAGCTACGTTTGAATCTCTGCTTCAGCTCAACATCCTGTGATTCCAGGCAAATCGCTTTTTTTTGGCTGAAACATGTTGACACTCTAAAGGACGTGGGAGGTCGTAACTCGCCTCTAACGTCCCACAGCCTTATTTTTAACCGCTGACGGAGGCCCATTTAAAAAAGCTTCTTTACCCTCCGGGTACTGGGACCCCCGCCAAGCCGTTTTAAACTCACAATCTCATCACTCTTCACCGCACACACAGTGACATACCTGCTCCGCTGTAATCAGGCGTCGTAGCACACCCGGGACACGCTCGGTGTCACTGGGTGGGCCCGATGGTGCCACCACCAATTGACAAAACTAAACTGAGTCACCATGATCTTTACAATATAAATATCATACCAACCCCATCCTTAGCTAGTCTCTTTTTGATTAATTGACATATAAACCGGGGATCTGGACTAGCTATCTGGTCCTCTCTCTCCCTCTTGATACACGCACAAATCGCTTTGTCTCCCTGTGCCTACCACAAATGAATGTGTTCTACTGTAATGTAAATTGTGCTCATGACATGTTGTCGCCTTTGCGCTAAATAATATTGCAAGGAAAAATAAAGTAGGGAAACTCGAGTTCACACACTACTGAACGCGCACTCTTAAGTGCATCAGCAGTGCACTGTGAATCGGAGCGTTTCACAGGCCCGTCACAGATAAGAAATGCTATCAAAACGAAATCCTACAAAACAATATACTACTGGACAACGTTGGGACGGGCTGCTAGTATGTATATATATATATATATATATATATATATATATATATATATATATATATATATATATATATATATATATATTACCTACTGGCGATTGCCAGTAGGTAGTTATAGTTATGTCCTATTACTCATAGGAAATCCGCAACATTCTATTTGGAATAACTTTGGCGCCGATTGACGAATCTGCGCGAATGTTTCCAGACGTTTGGCCAGCTCCGGTCTGCTCCTATCCTGAAAGTTTCATGAAGATTCATTATTCGGGGGCCGAGAAAAAAGGGGGTCCTAAATTGTGTTTTACCCATGCAATTTACCATAGGACCTTTAGCCGCAGCTACAGCCCGAACTGCTGAACGGAATTACACCAAATTTGGCAAAGAGGTAGTCCTTGGTTTAGACTCGTGCCTTCTGCTTATTTGGTGTGAATCCGTTCAGTAGTTCCTGAGAAAATGACAGTTAAAGCCATCTATATATCTATGGGTTTGGAGGGGCCGCGTACCCTAAGCGCAGCCTGCACGCACCCTGCCGTGCACGAGCTGTATTTTAATTGGCTGTCAACACTCTAAATCAGTAACTGTTGGCAGCCATCTTGTGCTTCTGTAGAACCGAGGCACAAGAAACCCAACACAAAAGCCACAAAACGCAATAAGGGGCAGGGTAGACACACCCTGACCCCCTAGGCCTGCTCAGGGCGTCCCACAAGGACCCCCACGGCCCAAAACAAAATAATATATATTTTTTAAAATAGCGGGATGCGCGTAGGATCCGCGCATCCTACCGATAAAAACATAAAGAAACGCGGTCTCCTGCGCTAAATATTGTAATTTGCCCCCGGGGGGCCAAATCCCGGGGGCATTATTATAAAAATAGTGTGGGGGGTCCCAATCGACCCCACACTACCCCGGGGACTGCCACCCCCGGGGCTCTTAGTTAATATATGCGGGGGGCTCATGGGGCCCCCACAGCCCCGGGGACCACCACCCCCAGGGCTTGTTTAAAATGGGTGGGGGGCTATCAGGCCCCCCAGCACCGGGGACCACCAACCCTTGGCTTTAAAATATTAGCTGGGGGGCTCAGAGGCCCCCTCAGCCCCGGGGACCGCCACCCCAGGATCTAATTTAATGTATGTGGGGGCTCATGGGCCCCCCCGCAGCCCTAGGGACCGTCACCCCGGGGCATTCTTTAAAATGTGTGGGGGGGCTCTCAGGCCCCCCAGCCCCAGGGACCACCACTCCAGGGGCTCTAATTTAATGTATGCGGAGGGCTCACAGGGCCCCTCCGCAGCCCTGGGGACCGCCATTCCCGGGACTTCCTTGAAATGGGAGGGGGGATATCAGGTTCCCCAGCCCCAGGGACCACCACCCCCGGGGCTTGAAAAAATTTGGAAAGTGGGGCTCTGAGGCCCCCCAGCTCCCTGGACCACCACCCCCGGGTCTTCTGAAAAATGTGGTAACTCTAGTAAGCGCCATGGAGCTGCGTTTCAGAGTGTTGTAAAAAGGGGCGTGACCTCTGAACACCTCTCTGCAACGCAGCCTCCTGGTGTATACTGAAGGGACCTGGTAAGCTAGTTGGCCCCCAGGGACCCACAGGATTGAGGAGGAATTAATTCTCTAACTTAAACCTCGCCAAAGGGTGTGTTTGCACACAAGTGAATTCAGGACCAAAAGGTATCTCCAGTATGCGCCAGGGAGCTGCGTTGCAGACATGTGTTCAGAGGCCACTCCCCTTTTTACACCTCATTGCAACGCAGCTCTGTGGCGCTTACTAGAGGTACCTAGTGGGCTAGTTTGACCCTAGGGACCCTTAGAATTGAAGAGGACTCTCAACTTAGAACGGTGACAGGCCGCATTTACATAGTGGTGAAGGGAGGGGAGGGGCTTGACGTGCTGTGTGCAAACATGCCCTGTGGCACATTTTAAGTTGGGGAAAAAATTCCACTTCAAACCTGAGGGACCATGGGGGCCAAGTAGCCCACCAGGTGCTTCCAGGAAGCGCTACTGCACTGCGTTGCAGAGAGGTGGTGCAGGCCGTGCCCCTTTTTACATCTTTCTGCTACGCAGCTCTGTGGCGCTTACTGGATGTACTACGAATTCCGATTTACTCACCTGTTATCAGGCGAGACCTCAGTTTAGCATCTTTGAGCCCAGCACTGATCCTGAAAAGTAATTATAACTATACTTACCAGTAACTTGAATTTCCTTCCATAGGCTAACATTGACTGGTTTCACTTGGAAATTCTTTTAAGTGTTGAGTTTTGCAACTTTTAAATATTCACCTAAAATCGTCCGAACAACGAATTCCGATTTACTCACCTGTTATCAGGAGATAACCCAGTACTGCATCTTTTAGCCGAGCACTGACCCTGAAAAGTAATTCTAACCATACTTACAGATAACTTGTATTTCCTTCCATAGGAATCCATTGGCTGGTTTTCACCAGAAAAGTTTCCGTCTATTTTCACAAACTACAAATATTCCTTAAAAATTGCCTGTATGACTTAAACCCATTCTTTCGACTGTTTACAGGAGATTCACCCTTGCTGGATCTAGGATCCACCACTGAGTAAGAAAAAGTAACGTTAACACTACTTACCTGTTAAGTGAATTTCATCCCATAGGATAACATTGGTGATTCTATGTGAAAAAGTTTCTAAGTGTCAACTTTTAAAATACAATAATATTCCTTTAAAATCACTACTGTAACCAAAACGTTTTTACTCAACTGTTTACAGGAGATATCCTAGGACTGAATCTAGGATCTAGTCTTGTGGTTAGAAAAGTAATCCAAAAAGTAACTAATTGCATTTAACTAGGAATTCACATTGAGCTCAATGTTGCATTGTGCCTGAAATTGTGTTGCGCATTACAACAACTGTAACTACTGTACTTCAAAGTCTATTGCCTATTTGCAAAGTATTTAAAATAAAGTAATTCATTCTGAGAAAGTACACTTTGTAATGTAATGTATAATGTTATTATAATGTAATTTAAAAAATAAATAGTTTAAAAAAATTTAGTAAATCAGTATCAAAAAAATGTAATATAAGAATTAATGCATTTAAAAATTGTCATTTACAAAACCTTTGAAGTTCACTGAAAAAACCATAGGTTTCAGACATGTTATAGTTAGGAATTAGCATTTAAAAAACCTTAGAAATTCACTGAAAAAACATAGGTTTTAGGGGTGTTATAGTTAGTTGGACATTTCACTCATACAAAACCATTGAAATTCCCACTTTATAGTTAGTTGTACGAATTATAACTGGCGCCCCCGCAATCCACTGCTGATGATGTCACATATTGCATCATTCATGACATGGTCAGTGACATCACTGATGACATCACTGATGACATCTCAAATGACATCACTGATGACATCACTGATGATATCATCCATGTGACAATCTGATACATCTTATCATACACTAGTATAACCTTTCAACACTCATTATGAAACATGGAGTACCATATTTGAAACCATTGACACATCAATACAAGTTTCTAAAAACCCACACAGTGATTCCTACATCTAAACGCATATCTAAACACTTACCTATAGATTCACTTATACATGCTAAGAAAGTTCAATAGTACACTATTAAATATATGTATACACCTAAATCAACATTACACACCAGCACACATCCTATTCACTTATGCAGACATCCTACTCCTTTATGCAAACAATTGATCATACTTATATTTACTAAGCTACACACTTAAACAAACACCACTTTATTTATTCATATAGATAGTAACTCATACTTAGTGTGTTATAAAATCACTATTACAAGTATACAGTTATCCATACGCCACCCATACAATCACTGAGTCTTATGCATACTTATTTATATACAACAACTGTCACAAATACTGCCTTTTATATTTCTAGTTTGTTGGACATGTATCACCACTCCCATAAAGAGATTCACTCACCCAAACAACTGTTTCCACATACAGTCTTAACCTCATAAACCCACTAAATCAACTATTTACACATCTTTGGACAGTCACACACCTCCCACCCAACCACACACATATTCATTCACTATCCCATACAAATACTCACTGAACTAATTAATAACTAATATAGACTTTCACATAGCTAGTAACCAACTTATGTAGTAGTTTACACAACAAGAGATAGAATGATATAGGTATTCACACAGTTTAGTCACTATCCTATATATTTAGTGAGATACTTTAAATTCGTCACTTAGACAGTCAATCACATTGCTACTAAATCCTCCATTTAGACACTTATACATCCACTCAGTCTTCAAGGCAGATTGCTATATATATAATACTTCTTTAAATATTGAAGCAAACCACATTCACTGGATGATGTCATCAGTGATGTCATCAGTGATGTAATTTGAGATTTCATGTCATCAGTGATGTCACTGACCATATCATGAATGATGTAATATGTGACATCGCCGTCAGCGCGCCGAAGGCGTGCCTAAGGCAAGCCCGAATGCGCCCATCCGCGACCAGGTCGCGACGAGCGCCGGGCACTCTGCTCAAATCATCACGACTTCGGGTGCATCCCCTCCACTATACTCCCGAGAGACTCTGCTCAACCTGGGTGAGAACGCGCATGAGGGCCACCTCTCATTCGCAGACACTGCTCTCCCTTTGAAAGACCTTGTGATTAGGGGTCTGCTATCGTGCGGACTTCTTAATGTCAGATCATTGCCTAAACAAGCCGAAAATCCAACTACTGGTGGACACCCATCAGTTAGACGCCCTGTTCCTTACTGAGACTTGGACCCACCTTGACTGCGAAATCGAACTTGGCTGGGCTTGCCCGCAGGAATACAAAATCCTGCACCTCCTCAGACCGAAAGGTCGAGGTGGTGGGGTGGGAGTTATCTACAGAGCCTCTTGGCATATCAATATTCTAGATATGGACTCGGTCGTTGGGACTGAGCTCCTTGGTCTCTCTATTAACAGTCACACAGGGGCTATTTTCACGGTGATTATATGAGCGCACCGGTAAGCGCAGTCTAGCGGCGCGCCCCGGTGCGCGTACCGGTGAGCGTCCCGTTAGCGCTAAAGCCGCGAACGAAAACATCACCGTGACGTATCTCGTAGCCGCGTCCTCGTGATACGCACGGCGTAAGCGCACCCAGAAGCACTCGAGCGCATACGATCGCGCTACGTAAGAGCCCCCAGGCGCGCCCCAGGGCGTGCCCCGGGGCGCGTAGCGTAAGCTTGTCGGGTCATGTGACCTGGTTTGGAGGGACCATGTACCCTAAGCGCAGCCTGCAAGCACCCTGCCGTGCACGAGCTGTATTTTAATTGGCTGTCAACACTCTAAATCAGTAACTGTTGGCAGCCATCTTGTGCTTCTGTAGAACCGAGGCACAAGAAACCCAAAACAAAAGCCACAAAACGCAATAAGGGGCAGGGTAGACACACCCTGACCCCCTAGGCCTGCTCAGGGCGTCCCACAAGGACCCCCACGGCCCAAAACAAAATAATATATTTTTTTCAAAATAGCGGGATGCGCGTAGGATCCGCGCATCCTACCGATGAAAACATAAAGAAACGCGGTCTCCTGCGCTAAATATTGTAATTTGTTCCCGGGGGGCCAAATCCCGGGGGCATTATTAAAAAAATAGTGTGGGGGGTCCCTATCCCCCCACACTACCCCGGGGACTGCCACCCCCCGGGGCTCTTAGTTAATATATGCGGGGGGCTCATGGGGCCCCCCACAGCCCCGGGGACCACCACCCCCAGGGCTTGTTTAAAATGGGTGGGGGGCTATTAGGCACCCCAGCCCCTGGGACCACCACCCCTTGGCTTTAAAATATTAGCTGGGGGGCTCAGAGGCCCCCTCAGCCCCGGGGACCGCCACCCCGGGATCTAATTTAATGTATGTGGGGGGCTCATGGGCCCCCCGCAGCCCTAGGGACCGTCACCCCGGGGCATTCTTTAAAATGTGTGGGGGGGCTCTCAGGCCCCCCAGGGACCACCACTCCTGGGGCTCTAATTTAATGTATGCAGAGGGCTCACAGGGCCCCTCCGCAGCCCTGGGGACCGCCATTCCCGGGGCTTCGTTGAAATGGGTGGGGGGATATTAGGTCCCCCAGCCCAAGTGACCACCACCCACGGGGCTTGAAAACATTTGGAAAGTGGGGCTCTGAGGCCCCCCAGCCCCCTGGACCACCACCCCTGGGTCTTCAGAAAAATGTGGTACCTCTAGTAAGCGCCATGGAGCTGCGTTTCAGAGTGTTGTAAAAAGGGGCGTAACCTCTGAACACCTCTCTGCAACGCAGCCTCCTGGTGTATACTGAAGGGACCTGGTAAGCTAGTTGGCCCCCAGGGACCCACAGGATTGAGGAGGAATTAATTCGCGCCAAAGGGTGTGTTTGCACACAAGTGAATTCAGGACCAAGAGGTATCTCCTGTAAGCGCCAGGGAGCTGCGTTGCAGACATGTGTTCAGAGGCCACTCCCCTTTTTACACCTCATTGCAACGCAGCTCTGTGGCACTTACTAGAGGTACCTAGTGGGCTAGTTTGACCCTAGGGACCCTTAGAATTGAAGAGGACCCTCAACTTAGAACGATGACAGGGCGCATTTACATAGTGGTGAAGGGAGGGGAGGGGCCTGACGTGCTGTGTGCAAACATGCCCTGTGGCACATTTTAAGTTGGGGAAAAAATTCCACTTCAAACCTGAGGGACCATGGGGGCCAAGTAGCCCACCAGGTGCTTCCAGGAAGCGCTACTGCACTGCGTTGCAGGGAAGTGGTGCAGGCCGTGCCCCTTTTTACATCTTTCTGCTACGCAGCTCTGTGGCGCTTACTGGATGTACTACGAATTCCGATTTACTCACCTGTTATCAGGCGAGACCTCAGTTTAGCATCTTTGAGCCCAGCACTGATCCTGAAAAGTAATTCTAACTATACTTACCAGTAACTTGAATTTCCTTCCATAGGCTAACATTGACTGGTTTCACTTGGAAATTCTTTTAAGTGTTGAGTTTTGCAACTTTTAAATATTCACCTAAAATCGTCCGAACAACGAATTCCGATTTACTCACCTGTTATCAGGAGATAACCCAGTACTGCATCTTTTAGCCCAGCACTGACCCTGAAAAGTAATTCTAACCATACTTACAAGTAACTTATATTTCCTTCCATAGGAATCCCTTGGCTGGTTTTCACCAGAAAAGTTTCCGTCTATTTTCACAAACTACAAATATTCCTTAAAAATTGCCTGTATGACTTAAACGCATTCTTCCGACTGTTTACAGGAGATTCACCCTTGCTGGATCTAGGATCCACCACTGAGTAAGAAAAAGTAACGTTAACACTACTTACCTGTTCAGTGAATTTCCTCCCATAGGATAACATTGGTGATTCTATGTGAAAAAGTTTCTAAGTGTCAACTTTTAAAATACAATAATATTCCTTTAAAATCACTACTGTAACCAAAACGTTTTTACTCAACTGTTTACAGGAGATATCCCAGGACAGAATCTAGGATCTAGTCTTGTGGTTAGAAAAGTAATCCAAAAAGTAACTAATTGCATTTAACTAGAAATTCACATTGAGCTCAATGTTGCATTGTGCCTGAAATTGTGTTGCACATTACAACAACTGTAACTACTGTACTTCAAAGTCTATTGCCTATTTGCAAAGTATTTAAAATAAAGTAATTAATTCTGAGAAAGTAAACTTTGTAATGTAATGTATAATGTAATTATAATGTAATTTAAAAAATAAATAGTTTTAAAAAATTTAGTAAATCAGTATAAAAAAAATGTAATATAAGAATTAATACATTTAAAAATTGTCATTTACAAAACCTTTGAAGTTCACTGAACAAACCATAGGTTTCAGACATGTTATAGTTAGGAATTAGCATTTACAAAACCTTTGAAATTCACTGAAAAAAACATAGGTTTCAGACATGTTATAGTTAGGAATTAGCATTTAAAAAACCTTAGAAATTCACTGAAAAACCATAGGTTTTAGGGGTGTTATAGTTAGTTGGACATTTCACTCATACAAAACCATTGAAATTCCCACTTTATAGTTAGTTGTACGAACTATAACTGGCGCCCCCCACAATCCACTGCTGATGATATCACATATTGCATCATTCATGACATGGTCAGTGACATCACTGATGACATCACTGATGACATCTCAAATGACATCACTGATGACATCACTGATGATATCATCCATGTGACAATCTGATACATCTTATCATACACTAGTATAACCTTTCAACACTCATTATGAAACATGGAGTACCATATTTGAAACCATTGACACATCAATACAAGTTTCTAAAAACCCACACAGTGATTCCTACATCTAAACGCATATCTAAACACTTACCTATAGATTCACTTATACATGCTAAGAAAGATCAATAGTACACTATTAAATATATGTATACACCTAAATCAACATTACACACCAGCACACATCCTATTCACTCATGCAGACATCCTACTCCTTTATGCAAACAATTGATCATACTTATATTTACTAAGCTACACACTTAAACAAACACCACTTTATTTATTCATATAGATAGTAACTCATACTTAGTGTGTTATAAAATCACCATTACAAGTATACAGTTATCCATACGCCACCCATACAATCACTGAGTCTTATGCATACTTATTTATATACAACAGCTGTCACAAATACTGCCTTTTATATTTCTAGTTTGTTGGACATGTATCACCACTCCCATAAAGAGATTCACTCACCCAAACAACTGTTTCCACATACAGTCTTAACCTCATAAACCCACTAAATCAACTATTTACACATCTTTGGACAGTCACACCTCCCACCCAACCACACACATATTCATTCACTATCCCATACAAATACTCACTGAACTAATTAATAACTAATATAGACTTTCACATAGCTAGTAACCAACTTATGTAGTAGTTTACACAATAAGAGATAGAGTGATATAGGTATTCACACAGTTTAGTCACTATCCTATATATTTAGTGAGATACTTTAAATTCGTCACTTAGACAGTCAATCACATTGCTACTAAATCCTCCATTTAGACACTTATACATCCACTCAGTCTTCAAGGCAGATTGCTATATATATAATACTTATTTAAATATTGAAGCAAACCACATTCACTGGATGATGTCATCAGTGATGTCATCAGTGATGTAATTTGAGATGTCATGTCATCAGCGATGTCACTGACCATATCATGAATGATGTAATATGTGACATCGCCGTCAGCGCGCCGAAGGCGCGCCTAAGGCAAGCCCGTCTGCGCCCATCCGCGACCAGGTCGCGACGAGCGCCGGGCACTCTGCTCAAATCATCGCGACTTCGGGTGCATCCCCTCCACTATACTCCTGAGAGACTCTGCTCAACCTGGGTGAGTACGCGCATGAGGGCCACCTCTCATTCGCAGACACTGCTCTCCCTTTGAAAGACCTTGTGATTAGGGGTCTGCTATCGTGCGGACTTCTTAATGTCAGATCATTGCCTAAACACGCCGAAAATCCAACTACTGGTGGACACCCATCAGTTAGACGCCCTGTTCCTTACTGAGACTTGGACCCACCTTGACTGCGAAATCGAACTTGGCTGGGCTTGCCCGCAGGAATACAAAATCCTGCACCTCCCCAGACCGAAAGGTCGAGGTGGTGGGGTGGGAGTTATCTATAGAGCCTCTTGGCATATCAATATTCTAGATATGGATTCAGTCGTTGGGACTGAGCTCCTTGGTCTCTCTATTAACAGTCACACAGGGGCTATTTTCACGGTGATTATATGAGCGCACCGGTAAGCGCAGTCTAGCGGCGCGCCCCGGTGCGCGTACCGGTGAGCGTCCCGTTAGCGCTAATGCCGCGAACGAAAACATCATCATGACGTATCGCGCAGCCGCGTCCTCGTGATACGCACGGCGTAAGCGCACCCAGAAGCACTCGAGCGCATACGATCGCGCTACGTAAGAGCCCCGAGGCGTGCCCCAGGGCGCGCCCCGGGGCGCGTAGCGTAAGCTTGTCGGGTCATGTGACCTGAAAATAACACTTTTTATTGGTTCAGGACAGTTTTGGTTTCCAAATGATAAAGCCAGTGTCATGTGACCTGAAAATAACACTTTTCATTGGTTCAGGACAGTTTTGTTTTCCAAAAGATGAAAGCCCCCACCTTTTTTCCTTATTCTCACTTTTTACTTTGACTGAGAAAGACCTGTTTGCAGACCTATTTGTACCTATTTGTACTGAGAAATGGCTACAGTAGCAGCAGCAGCAGGAGCATCTCAACCACCACCACCACCACCACCACCACAAGGACCACCACAACACCACAGTGGTGGAGAAGAAGAGGAGGAGGAGGAGGAGGAGGAGGAGAGGCATTACCTGCCTGAGGATACAACCACCTATAAGCCAAAGGAGCACATAGTCTGGGAGTTTTTTAAAATCCATAGGGGCCTCAAAAAAGTTAATGCGGCAAAGGTGACTTGTATGATCTGTGGCACTATACTTTCCAGGGGGAACCCTGCCAAAAAGTATTCTTTTGGCAGCAACACCATGATTCGCCACATGCAACGCCAGCACCCGAACAACTATGCTGTGGCAGAGGTCAGAGAACTGACCAGAAACCCTCCCCAATCTTCTCCCAGCACCTCCCAAAGTAAGCAACCCACTCCATCGGGTCCAGAGACAAGGGAGATGGTCCCAAACATCCAAACCCAGTTTGGACAATTCAAAATAGTTTGCATATTTTGTGGAAGGACAATTAGCTATGGTGAGCAAAGCATTAAACTCATAAACCGTGCTGTTGACAACCACAAGTGCCCAAAAAAACCTTAATTTTTTCCTGATTTTTTTTGCTCCAGTTGATCCGTTTACAATTCCCTGTTTTTTGTTTGTCCCCATAAAAATTACAAAAAAAATATAAAATTGTTCATAAAAGCCAAATAAAGTAAAAACAATTCCAAAAAACAATAAAAAAATATAAAACAACAAAAAGAATAAAAAAAACAGTTCTTTTTAGAACTACCTCCAATTTATAAAAAAATGCTACTTAAAAAAAAAAATCTGTCATTCTTTTTTCCCCATAGTACGCTCCCCGGTATGCTCCCCGGTGCATGTACCGGGCGCTCCCCCGCGAAAATCGGAAAAAAAAATGTTTTTTTTGCCCCGCGGGGCCCTTTTATGGCCCCCACATCAAACCTAGGGGGTCAGGGGGGGTCTATCCTGCCCCTTTTTGGTCATTTCCCCCTTTGTTTTTGCCACCTCTTGTGTCTCTATCCTACCGAGACACAAGATGGCGGCCGCTCCGGACTGTTTGGAATGTTGACAGACACCCGAGAGCCAATAAGCTTTCCAATCGCGAACTCACGTAGCGCGCTGGTGCGCGCCCTGGTGCACGTACCGGGGCGCGATTATAGACATATATATTTTTTTAACCTAAATTACTCAAAATCCACTGGAGCACATATATTGAGACATAGCAAAGACACATCGGGCTACCAGTCCCTACAATTTTGCCAAGTTTGGTGGAAATCCATTCAGCCGTTCGGGCTAAAAGTGAGTCCAACCGCCCTATGGAAATTAACATGGGGAAAACACGTTTTGGGACCCCCCTTTTATCTCGGCCCCCGCCTGACGAATCCCCCCCACACTTTCAGGGAAGGAGCGGAGCGCCAAAGTTATTCCCAATAGAATGTTGCGGATTCCCTATGGAAAACAAGCCTAACTATAACTACCTACTGGCGAACGCCAGTAGGTTATATATATATATATATATATATATATATATATATATATATATATATATATATATATATATATAACCTACTGGCGTTCGCCAGTAGGTAGTTATAGTTAGGCTTGTTTTCCATAGGGAATATATATATATATATATATATATATAAATATATATATATATTCCCACGTTATAGTTAGTTGGACTCACTATAACTTGCGCGTATAATGCACTGCTGATGACATCACATATTACATCACTCATGACATGGTCAGTGACATCACTCATGACATCACTGATGACACCATCCAGTGAATGTGTGTCTTTCTGAAAAATAAATATGTTTTATATATGTATATGTAAAGGTCGATGGAAGAATAAATGTTTAAATATGTGTTTTAATGAATGTTTTAAAAAAAAAATTGATTGGTTAACTGGCTTATTAAGTGTATCTTAGGGAATACATATATTAGCGAGTAATGTTTAAATATTTAAATATATGTATCAGTGTTTCACTTTGTGTATAATTGGCTGCATGAGTTGGTGAGTAGCTACATGTGTGTGTATATGGGTTATTAGATGTTTTTTTAGTATCAGTATGAGTCTCTGTATGGTTTAGTGGGGGTATTACTTAGCACATAGATGCATCAATGACTGACTCACTGTTTGTATGTGTTTTGAAGACAGCATATGTGCAGGACTGTATGGGTGGATGAGTGTGTATATGTATGTGTTAGTGAGTGGATGACTGTCTCACTAGTGTCTTTATCAGTAACGACATGTGTTTTAATCTAGTATATGTGAGTATTGATGTTTATAAGTGAGTATATGTGAGATTGTAAGAGTTCCTGTTTAAATAAGTATGTTTTTCTATAAGTGATGTTTTAAGAGAGTAAGTATGTGTAAGTTTCCTTAGAAGTAAGGTGGTAGTGTGTGTATAGTTGTATATGCAAATAAATGACTGCATATACAAATGAATGTTCAATAGTTTATTTGCATGTGTGAGTAACTTTTGGATGACTGTCAGTGTGTAACAAGATGTATAGGTGTCTCACTACATATGATGAGTGAGTATATGTATGAGTGACTGTATAGAACAGTTGGTGAATGAGTGGATGTATATATAGATGGTGGCATTACTGAATTGGTTGTTGTAACTGGTATGGATATCTCCATTTTTTTGAAAATGTTAATTTCTATTTTCGAATATGTGTTTTAAGGGTTACATTACACTGAAAGGAGGTCTGTCACTCTGTCACAAAGATGGTGTCATCAGTGATGTCATGAGTGATGTCTCTGACCATGTCATGAGTGATGTAATATGTGATGTCATCAGCAGTGCATTACACGCGCAAGTTATAGTGAGTCCAACTAACTATAACGTGGGAATTTCAATGGTTTTATGTCAGTAAAATTTCCAGCTAACTATAACTGGTGTGAAATCTATGTTTTTTTCTGTGAATTTAATCGTTTTTTTAAATGCTAATTCCTAACTATGACTGGTGTGAAACCTATGGTTTTTTCAGTGAATTTCATAGGTTTTTTAAATGCTAATTCCTAACTATATATAAGGCCCCAAACCTATGTTTTTTTCTTTGAATTTCAAAATTTGGTTAATAGCAAATGTCTATAGCTATGAAATGTAATATTTTTGAAAATGATTGAATCCTATATTTTATTTGTATTTTAAACAATTTTATTTATTTTTTTTGGCCCTGGAGTGCTCCCGGGGCACGCCCTGGTGAGCGCCCCGGAGAGTGTAGTCGTTTGAAGCGCCCCGGTGCGCGAACCGGGAAGCGTCCCATTAGCGCCAATGTCGCGAACGAAAGCATGATCGTGACGTATCGCGTAGCCGCGTCCGCGTGATACGCACGGCGTAAGCGCACCCGGAAGCACTCAAGTGAATACGCTCACGCAACGTAAACATCCAACGCGCTTACACGACACGACCAGGGGCGCGCGTCGCGTAAGCGCGTCGGTCATGTGACCTGAAAATAACACTTTTAATTGGTGCAGAACAGTTTTAGTTTCATAATGATGAAATCCCTGGTCTTGTGACCTGAAAATAACACTTCTCATTGGTTCAGGCCTTTTTTTGCCAAATGATGAAAGACCCCACCTTTTTTCCTTATTCTGACTTTGTCCTTTGACTGAGGAAGACCTGATTGTACCTCTCTGTACCTTTTTGATCTATATAATGGCTTCAGTAGCAGCAGCAGCTGGTGCATCTGCACCACCACCACCACCACAACCACCAAGAGGACCACCTCAAGATTACATTGGTGATCAACAACAGGAGGAAGAGGAGGAGGAGGAGGAGGAGGGGAGGAGAAGATGGCTTGAAGAACACAATACCCCATACCAGCCAAGACCACACATTATATGGGAGTTTTTTTCGATCCCAGAGGGGAAGAAAAAAGTAAATACAGCCAAGGTGACTTGCCTAATCTGTGGCATGGAACTTTCTAGGGGGAACCCGAATAAAAAATATTCATTCGGAAACAACAGAATGATTAGACACATGCAGCGCAGGCATCCAATAAACTATTCTGCTGCAGAGATGAGGGAACTGGCCAGAAACCCTCCCCAAACTACAAGCACCACCTCGCAAAGAAAGCAACGCACTCCGTCGGGACAAGAGGCAAGAGAGACGATGCCTTGCATCCAGCCACGGTTTGCGGATTTCCGTAAAACCTGTAAATATTGTGGGAAGACCATCTCCTACGGAGAACAAAGCGTAAAGCTCATCGTCCTTGCTGGGGACAACCACAAATGCCCCAATAAACCCTAATTATTTCTTTTCTTTTTTTTTTTTACTCCAGTTGAGCCATTTTCAATTCCCTGTTTTTTCATTTCTCCCCATGAAAAATACAAAAAAAATATAAAACTGTTCTGAAAACCCCAAAAAAGTAAATAATGTTCAAAAAAACAATAAAACAAATATAAAACAACAAAAAGAAGAAAAAAAACAGTTCTTTTTAGAACTACCTCCAATTTATAAAAAAAAGGCAACATTTTTAAAAACTCTGTCATTCTTTTTTCCCCATGGTCCGCTCCCCGTGCGCTCCCCGGTGCGCGTACCGGGCGCTCCCCCGCGCAAATCAAAAAAAAAATGTTTTTGTCCCGCTGGGCCCTTTTATGGCCCCCACATCAAACCTAGGGGGTCAGGGGGGGTCTATCCCTGCCCCCTTATGGTCATTTCCCCCTTTTTTTTTCCACCTCTTGTGTCTCGATCCTACCGAGACACAAGATGGCGGCCTCTCCGGACTGTTTCAAATGTTTACAGACACCCGAGAGCCAATCAGCTTTCCGTGCGCACCTCGCGTGGCGCGCCCGGAGCGCTCCCCGGTGCGCGTACCGGGGCGCTGCCATTGATATATATATTTTTTTGAACATAAATTACTCAAAATCCACTGGAGCACATATCTTGAGACAAAGCAAAGGCACATAGGGCTACCAGTCCCTACAATTTTGCCAAGTTTGGTGGTAATCCATTCAGCCGTTCGGGCTAAAAGTGAGTTCGACCGCCCTATGGAAATTAACATGGGGAAAACACATTTTGGGACCCCCCTTTTATCTCGGCCCCCGCTTGACAAATCCCCCCGAAACTTTCAAGGAAGGACCCGAGCTCCGCGAGGCAAATTTGAAGAAGTTTTCAGGCAGATTCTTCAACCGGCGCCAAAGTTATTCCAAATAGAATTTTGAGATTTTGCATTGAAAAAAATCCTAACCATAACTACCTTCTGGCAACCGCCAGTAGGTAATATATATATATATATATATATATATATTGAGAATTTCTGCTGCCATACAAAGCGGCTGGGTCCTGCCGCAGAGAACGCACCGCCACACAAAGGAGCTCCCGCAACTGCCCGCACCTGGATCCAGACCTCAAACGCGCAAGCAAACACAGGGCAGGGGCAGCCGCCAGGGACCAGACCCTGGATAGTGGCCCTCTTTGCCTCGAAAATAGGTATCAAGAGGCGGAGGTGTACAGCAGCGAAAAAATGACTTCTGAGCATCGCTCCCCCACGGGGTTGAAATGTGGGAGGAAGGAATGAACTACAACGACCAGACAGCCTCAGCTAACCAGCCGTCTGCGGCGCCCACCAGGGGGCAATCAATTCATTCAGTCTCCAGAGTGACACCCACCGAGGGGTTAATGCAAACAAATCATGAGGCCAACGACATCAAACCTCCTCTCCTTTTGCCGATGCCACTAGCCCCCTTGAGGAAGGTCTATGTTTAGACCGAAATGCATTGGGACGGGACACACCCTGGCTAGAAATCTGCTTCCGAAATAAAAGACTTTCGAACACTTAAAGGAGTGCGACTCACCTTCTTTCGTTGAAAGAATTTCTGCTGCCATACAAAGCGGCTGGTCCTGCCGCAGAGAACGCACCGCCACACAAAGGAGCTCCCGCAACTGCCCGCACCTGGATCCAGACCTCAAACGCGCAAGCAAACACAGGGCAGGGGCAGCCGCCAGGGACCAGACCCTGGATAGTTCCCTCTTTGCCTCGAAAATAGGTATCAAGAGGCGGAGGTGTACAGCAGCGAAAAAATGACTTCTAAGCATCGCTCCCCCACGGGGTTGAAATGTGGGAGGAAGGAATGAACTACAACGACCAGACAGCCTCAGCTAACCAGCCGACTGCGGCGCCCACCAGGGGGCAATCAATTCATTCAGTCTCCAGAGTGACGCCCACCGAGGGGTTAATGCAAACAAATCATGAGGCCAACGACATCAAACCTCCTCTCCTTTTGCCCATGCCAGTAGTCCCCTTGAGGAAGGTCTATGTTTAGACCGAAATGCATTGGGACGGGACACACCCTGGCTAGAAACCTGCTTCCGAAATAAAAGACTTTCGAACACTTAAAAGAGTGTGACTCACCTTCTTTCGTTGAAAGAATTTCTGCTGCCATATATATATATATATATATATATATATATATATATATATATATATATATATATATATATATATATATACTTTTTTTTAACTAACCAAAGATTACAAATTCCTAGCAGAATTGTACAGTGTTTAATAGTATAGACGGTAGTGTTGTACAGTGGCGTGGCATAGAGTGGATTAATATATGGTAGAGTAGCATACAGTAGAGTAGGGTACAGTGGAATGGCGAATAGAGATTAGCATAGACTGGAGTGACATAAGGAGGAATAGCATAAAGTGGAAAGGGGAAGAGTGGAGTGTCGCACATTCGAGTGGCATAGACTGGAGTGGCAAAGAGTGTATTGGCTTAGAGTGATGTGTCGTAAAGTGGAGTGGGGTTGAGTGTAGTTGAATTGTAGCTTATACAAAATAATACCTTGAAAAAACAAGAGGCAAGAGGCGTTTAGCAAAACAGGAACAATTTGTTTGATTAAACAGAGCGGGAGGGAGAACAGTTTAAGGTGCAGGGTCTGAGTACTGTCTCAATTTACAATCGGTCTGCAGCATTTTTGTATACAGTCCATAGTGGACAAAAACGTATTTCTGGAGGTCCATGTATGACAAAGAAAGTAATCTGCTGCCTTTGGAGTCATACATTAATTGCCTAATGGAAAGTACAGATGGGCCTTAACCTTGCGTGGACACAATGTGGTCAGTGGGTAATGTGTACAGATGGCCGGCATGAGGAATGCATGATCACTGCATGGGCTGTGTCCTGATTGGCTATATTTCTAACTCATGTGACATCTGACTTTATGGCATTTTGGGAGCATGAATACCCCTCGACCATGTGTGCTTTATTGGGGCCAATCTCTAGGGACATTGTAGCATCGCTGTGCATATCTGTGGGATTTATCTATGGTTTGTGTGTTTATGTGCTGGCTACGTGCCACCCCACCAGTGACCTATCAATCAGTGATCTTGGTCCTAGGTCTCAGAACCTGCCTGACTATTGTTTGGGAGATGGGGTTCAAGTGGAGTTCACAACTGGCAAATTTCTTAATAAAAATGTGAATTTGTTCTCATAAATGAATTTATAGTTTTTCATATTGTAGATGTAGATGAGCTTATATAGCGCACAGCTACCCGCAGTGGGTGTCCCGGCGCTTGCTTAGGGAACCCGTCCTGATATTCCCCTGTGTGATAGCCCCAGCGGGTATCCACAAGGTGATAGTCAGGCATCCCGCCGCGAGGGGCCGTTGTGGAGATTAAGCAAGCTATTGCCCAGAGTCGCAGAGTGTGAACCCATGAGTCGAGAAGGCACCGGAGCGAGAATTATCGAGTCCGTGGAATTTTTAGCCCAAGACCCGCCGAGGCGGGGAATCGAACCCTGGTCCAGGACCGATCTCAGCTTCTGGGTCTGCCGCCTCTAACCCCTGAGCCACACTTCTCCACATTAGCATTGACTTTTTCCAAATTAGCATCCCACCCCTATAGTTGATTTGTCAACTACACTATCTGACTCATGCCTTTCGACAGTTACTTTACTGGGGTTATGTTGCTTCTTATGATTGCTTTTGACAAGTACTACCTTCCTAGTTACTTGCATTTTTTCCATTTTAGGGATTGCATTTTCAAAGCAGGTAATCCCCAAATTTACAGGTCCACACAAAAATAGAAACACAATGAAAACTGGCAACAGTGATCTGCACACACCAGTTATCCAGTGGGGGAGACACGAGGAGCAATTTAAAAATCTCTCCTGCTCAGGGGCACCTCACTCCACACTTATGACTCTCTGTAAGTGGTGCAGTGTTTTAATGTCAAGTGTCAATCTCTTATTGTCTACGTCATTCCCTGGAATGAAGGTGTAGCAGTATGCACCAAGCTTGACACACACCCCTCCCTCCATGGCAGTCATCAAGTCCAAAATATATTGATGCTGCATTACCATGAGGCAGATAGCTTGCAGCTCTTCCTTGACTGAATTTTGGTCGAGCTCAGTTCTGTTCATCATTTTAAGCATTTCCCACTTGATTATTTGTAACCAGCAGGCATTGTTTTTTGACTGCAGAGCGAAGAAGGTTATCGACCGTCCTGCCGAAACTTGTGTATCAGTAAACAGTCTGAATTCTTTGGGAATGTCCTGTAATGAGCCCACCCAAAATTGTCTGTAGTTCTCTTCTCATGAGCCTGGTGCACCAAGGTTGTCTTCCCTATTCGGTGCTGATATAAGTCTGATAGTTCTTCTCCAGGAATGATCTGGGTCTGGGAGTGTATGGTGACCAGGCAACAGAGTCTGTGTCAACCAAGGACGAGGTGAGTATAGGCAAACTCACTGCATTGCCAGTAGAAATTCATCAGCATGAAGGTGCCCCATTGCATATCTGTAATGTGAATGGTTGTGCCACAATTAGCACCTGTGCCCTTTGGAAGCGCTCTTTTACCTCTGAAACATAAGGAATACAGTGTATATTTCAGTAAAATTAGGCGCACCCCCATCCCTTCTAGACAAGTGTATTCGCCCACCTCAGTGGCCCAGATTACCTGACGGAGTGATCATGATCCCATTCAACCCCCCCCCCCGTGACTGATTCCCCTCCTATCCTCGATCTGGGTGGCCCTGCACAACAACTTCATGTCGGGGGACCACTTATTGTTAAAAAAGACTGCCCTAGATACGCTAAGGGACATCCTTGGTCCACAGACGGATTAAGGAGCCAATGTGCTTGTGCATTGAGTTGGGGTTTTGCTACCTACAAGAATCTCTTCTCTGGGAATTCTGGGTCCAAACTGTAGCCTCCCCCATGGCGCCTGTTCTGCGCATCCTTTCAAGCTGGGTTTGGATGTCATTACATTCAGTGAAGAGGTATAGTGCAGTTGGGTTGGTTTGGTACCAGGACAAATTTAATTCTGCCCTGTGTAGGCCTACCTTATTGGGTTGGATCTTCGCCCTTATCCTGCATAGATATCGCCGGAGAAGGCATTTTCCTTTCTCAGGGGCTGCCTCTTGTGTAAGTAAAGCCTGTTTGCATCTGCATGCAGGATCAGCAAACAGACGTAACATGACCTTGAGGATGTTTGGGAGCCAACTGCGGTCATGTGTTGGTACCATGTGTTGTGCAAGAGGGCACAGTGCAAATGGGATGCTTGTGTTCTATTGAGTGTAATTGGAGGTGACATGGGAGGGGGAACAGCCTTTACAACGCTGGCATTACCACACGCTACCATTACAACGCTGCTATTACAACGCAAGTGGTTACAACGACTTGCGCTGGAGGGCACTGTTGGATAGGGAATAGTTTAA
This sequence comes from Lissotriton vulgaris, assembly GCF_964263255.1. Lineage (NCBI taxonomy): Eukaryota > Metazoa > Chordata > Amphibia > Caudata > Salamandridae > Lissotriton > Lissotriton vulgaris. The sequence goes on from NW_028252743.1 coordinate 63,908, forward strand.
TTTTCTGTTCCAACACCTTCCCTACTGTAATGTGGGCTAGAGTTGGAATAGAAAGTTAAACTATTCCACTATCCAGCGCTTACAGCGCAAGTTTTTGTAACGACGTGCGCTGTAAAAACAGCGTTGTAATGACATGCGTGGTAAAAGCCCGCGTTGTGATGCTATACAACCCAAGGGAGAAGTCCCTACGTAAGTGCTGTAATAACTGTTGAATTGACTCCATTTTACTTTGTAGTTCCTTGGCAGTCAATAGGTGTGATAGCACCCGTAAGAGACAGAGGGTACATAGCAATGCAGTGATACATCACTTGTCACTTGACATTACAGGTCTTGCTATGGGTCACCTGGTAAGCTTCTGTGATCCTCCTGTGGCTGTGGTGTCCTATATCAGTTCAAACAAAAAGATTGTGGTATTAATTCCAAAGTTTCAAATATAAACTTCCTGTCCGGATTGCGGTGTTTGCTGTGGCAGCTGAGTGTTGGTGCACTTGAAGATTCTGTTGTTGACCTGTTTGGATAAGAACTTGGTTAATTGTTAACTCCCCGAAAAATTAAATGTGCCCCGCAGTCTGGGTTCCTGTATTTTTTACCTTTCCCTAGAGGTGTGTCTGCCGCACTACACTAGTAGCTATTTAGTGAGGCACAGGAAGGTGGCCCCAGTCCAGCATCTTTTTGATAGTTTTGGGGAGTAAAGAGATTGTTGGGTATCCAGGCAGTTTAGTCTGTCCTTTATCAGCCTTTTGTCCCCCTCCCTCTTTTTTTCCTAAATGGATGCTTCGTTTAGCAGAAGATATTTGTGAGGTGGTCTTCAGAGGCATAGGTATGGATAGCATCATGCTTCAGTGGGAATTCTGTGGGCGTCACTAGCTATTCCAAAGGTGTGTCTCACTTGGAGTGTACACATAGACGCTTTTGGTGTGATTTGCATCTTTTTACTCTACATGTGTGCAAGAGTACATGATGGGGAGATAAGTCATTATTTAGTGCCGCTGGTGGTTGCAACGTGCCCCAGGATTCACATGTGTATGTATCTCTCAATTCCCGGCAGGTAGAGGGCTCTGGAACCCTCCCATGTGATGCCAGGTATCTCGACCATGCCTATTCTCTGGAAACCTCATTTTGGGCTAAATTCGGGCTGTTTTTCTTTAGTTCTGGGCATTTCTTTAAGTCTTGCATGATCTACTATCTCTTTTGCCCTGTGTGTGAGGGGATTGGAGGCTACTCCATGGCCCCCTTTTTACCCCTGCCTATGCTGCCTTGTGGTGTCCCCGGTCAAGGCTTACTGCTTTTCCTGGATGGTGCATGCAAGGTTTGAAGCATTTGTTAGTCACCACACTTGATCTGGAGGTGCAAGTGTATCCTGTACCCTACCACTATCTGGAGCCACAGTCGACATTTGGGACCACTCTTCCCCGGCACCCTCTCTCCATCAGACCACACTCTGGTTCCTTTCTGCGTATTTGGGCCTATTGTCCCTAGCTGTTGATTAGGATCGCTACAGTCATGCATTGTATAGGCATGGCGACCGAACTTCAGAAAAGCAGGATAATTTCACAAAACACAGGAGAAGGCTGGCTGAGTCATTATTTGCTTTTTGACCGCAAAAACGTGGAACTCTGGGTATTTGATCAACAATTTCAAAAAGTCAGCTCGGGGACGATGGAAACAACAACCCCGGGGACTGCCTTCATCATTTCTGGGCATCTGGTCACTGGTGAATCCTTTTAACTGGATGCTTGACTTGACATCATGAGGATGCCTCGCAGCTTATTGACTCTTCATGCATGCGATGTGGAGTTTTTAGGGTTTTTACCATCGCAGTCGCATTAGGAATCCTGGCTCCTGCCACTGAGGACAGCTTTGTTGTGGAACAGAAAAGGGTGCCTCCTATGGGCTGTGTCTTTTAGCTTTTTTATGACTTTGGATGCAGTGACCTGGGTGTTTGCTTTTATATACTTTCTTTGGGAGCCACCCTGCCTTCTCATCAGACTGCCCTCCCCCTGGAGTATGGCCAGCAACCTGCCCTGATGGTGCAGCAGATGGTGGACATCCTGAGGGTGAGTATAGGGTGCCTTCTGATTTTCCAGGGCCTGGCTCTGTGAATGGGCATTCGTGGTGTTTTGAAGTGGGTACCCCTGGCCCATCAATCTCTGCTCATGATAGGCATTTAACCAGCATCTGTCTGCCAGGTGGCCCAGCCTGTGGCAACAGCAACACTCCCTAGGTTCTGGTTGTTGTCAACTTGCCTTGTCTCCACCGACATAACTGGATTGGAACCCTATGGGGTTCTCCGGTGAAGTTTCCCTGGAGACTGGTGCAATATGCACTGTCGTGACCAAAGTGACCTCCCCTCCAAGACGGTAGTCTTTTTCAATTTGTGTTGGACCAACTTAGCAGCATCTCTCTGGGCTTGCTCCTGTTTTTCTTGTTCTTTTTGTGGTAATGTAATTTGTGGTCTTATATCTGCCACCAGGGTTTGGTACCTAACTCAACTAAGCTGTCCAGCCCACTCTGTGTTTTGTCTGCTAGCCCCTTTTAGAGAATATTTTAGAAGAATGGAACTTGTAGGCATGTACTGACCAATGGTTGCCTCTCGCTTTCTCCATTGTTTCCTCAGTCTATCCCAAAAATCTGTTATGCTCTCCTTTGGCTTCATAGCCTCTGCCATTAACACTCCTACATCTGGACAGTCAGGGAACATATCTCTCAGGGCTGTCCAAATCCTGAATGAATTAAATGTGGCCCGTCATGCTCTGTATCTGTTAGTGTGATTGTGGGGATGTGGATTCGGGTGAACATCGTATTGGTCTGTTCCCCAATAAGGCTACTTACAAGTTCTTAATGTCACCTATCACTAGGTTGATTCCTGCAGTGTTCTTGTCGAAATATGAGATCAATTTACCTTCTTGATCCAGCAATGATGGTAAATTTGTCCTTAACCTCTAATTATCCATCTGAGTCCATGGCACATTATTATTCCTGAGGTGCCCTTCTGTAGTAACCAGTACATTCTTACTTCAGGTTTTTCTATGGGTTTCTCCATGACAATGCGTTTCCATTATTTAGGCATTCCTGCATGTAGGGGAATTTCTACTTGAGGTCTCCTCCTGCATGCCTGATGTAATCCTCCCCTATAGCTATGTCCTCTGGCTCAAGTGACCCTTCCTCTGGCCAAGGTTTATCATATTGGTCCTTTTCCTCAGTCCAGCAGGCTCATAGGTGGCAGAATGGGCACGCAAAAATCTCTCTTGCTACTATTTCCCTTGGGGTTAACTCGTCTTTGTTATGTGCTCATGTGGAACACCACAAATCCTTGTGGCTGTTTCCCATGTGTGCATGCAAAGGCACCATCTAATTTTTCATGCGTCTTGGTTGGGTTAGTACCAGGCTGCCCTGTTCTCTTATTTCCTAGTCAGCCCCTCTCCTATGTTGACTGAGTGGCAAAGCTCTGATCCGTGCAAAATGGTTCTCATACCATTCTGCCTCCGATTTCTCTCAAATCGGTGCCCTGTACCTACTCCTGCTTCCCTTATATGAGGGGTGGGCTGCCCTGTGTTCTCGCTTAGCTTCCTAGGTGCATGCTCTTTCGCTTTCTTGCCTCAGCTTGTGCCTCTCCTCCCTGTCCCATTTAATTTGCCTCCTTCGCTCTCAGCTATGCACTTTTCTTTTTGGCCAGACTTTGCCCTCAAATTTGCTCTCTTTCATTTCACCTGCTACCTTGGGCAAATCCTGTAGCCTCAACCTAGCCATCAGTTTTCAGGGGGATTGGGGCTCCCTTCCTCACCCCCACTTGCATGTGTCACTATTTAGAACCGCCACAAATCTCCCTGTCATTCCTGTATGTTCACTCAAACCAGTGGGAGTGGATGTACTCCATGCTGCTGAGGTTCTATCTGTTGAACGTGGCAGACAAGGGCGTTGAGCTTTTGGGGACTTTTGCGAGGGACTTGGGTTACCCCGGAATCGTCTGGGCTTCCTGTTCTGTTGGTTTCCCATGCTTGGGCCTCACTATTAGTCTGTGGTCCCGAATGCTCCTACCATTGGTGGATTGGAATATCCTAATAAAGGGGGAGCTGGTGTGAGCATCTCCATTCCTGCATATGATGGAGAGGTGCTGATGCCATACTTAATATCCGTAGTACAGGGTAAGTGATCTGGGTCTCTTCGAAGACGGCCCATAACTCTAGTAATAACTCTTTCCTGTCTCTCTTTTGATCTGTGTATATAGTTTATATGTGTGCTATAGCATGTTCCATTGTGTTGGTTTCAAATGTTCGCTCCTTAATCCAGGGAAATGGGTGTGCCTTTGTGTGTGTGGGCCATTCATTAAGTATGGGCGCAAAATCCGTTCCGCTCGCGAGATTTGCATATTTTCTGCAATTTCGCGATTCGCGAATCTCGCGAAATTGCCGAAAAATTCACTTGCGGGCGGATTTTTTTTTTTTTTTGATGGCCAGCTCACTCAAGGGACCAAAGTTACACGCACACACAGTCACTGGAGGCAAATCTTCTGGCCCTTTATGCAGCTGCAGTGTAGGAAAAGCATTATACATTTACCCAAAGAGGTAGCACTTACTGATTAGCCAGTAGAAAGTACTCCAGTTGAGTAGAGGTATGGCACAACCATCATCGTGGATAAATATGCAGGCGGGATTTATTCTGGCAAAATGCTTCTGACACAAAAATTAAACTGCAACAGGAAGCACTTACAGATATGAGCAGGTGCCCGAGTTGAAGCTCTAATTCAGTTGCGCATTATAATCAGCCCAAACAACTAGTGGGCATGGTCCAGGTGTGATTCCTCCCCATATCTACCGCCTGCAATTAGATGTAATCCTTGATGGAGATCTTTGCATCCACGAGTTTCTCGAGCCCAATCCCTGTGTACTTACTCTGACCAGGAGGCTGCTTTCTTCTCATCTGCTTCTCTGACCGGTCACTGACCCTTTATAAACAAGAGGCATGTGAACTCGCATAGAAGCTCCGCCCGTTTGGCCCCGCCACACACACACTAGGGTATGCAACATTTTCCCGCAGTTTCCTCACTATGATGGACAGCTCACTCGAGGGACCTCAGCGCCTGTTGGCGCGGTGGCAAAGTTATAGACACACGTCACTGGAGACAACTCTTCTGGGCCTTTACGCAGCTATAGTGTAGCAAAAGCACTATACATTTACCCAACGAGGTAGCACTTACTGATTAGCCAGTAGAAAGTATTCCAGTTGAGTAGAGGTATGGCACAACCGGTGGCATCATTGTGGATAAATATGCAGGCAGGATTCATTCTGGCATGATGCTTCTGTCACAAAAATTAAACTTCAACAGGAAGCACTTACAGATATGAGCAGGTGCCCCAGTTGAAGCTCTAATTCAGTCGCGCATTATAATCTGCCCAAACAACTAGAGAGCACGGTCCAGGTGTGCTTCCTCCCCATATCTACCGCCTACAATTAGATGTAATCCTTGTTGGAGGTCTTTGCATCCACAAGTTTCTCAAGCGCAATCCCCGTGTATACTTACTGTGACCAGGAGGCTGCTTTCTTCTCATCTGCTGCTCTGATCGGTCTCTGACCCTTTATAAACAAGAGGCATGTGCACTTGCATAGAAGCCCCGCCCGTTTGGCCCCGCCAAACACACGCACTATGGTATGCAACGTCTTCCCCCCCTTTCCTCACTATGATGGACAGCTCACTCGAGGGACCTCGGTGCCTTTCGGTGTGGTGGCAAAGTTGCAGACACACATGTCACATTATTTGTGCAAATGGCAAAAAAATCCACGAGTTCGCGGAAAAATCTGCGAACTCGCTGATTTTTTGCCATTTCGCGCTAATTTGCGGACCGCGAATCCGCAAAATTCACCCATACTTACCATTCATGGCAAACCTTATTGAGTTTCTTTGTCTGTGTGGGGAACCTAGTTTCCATATGTTTTAATGAGGAATCAATGAAAATATTGGTAGTTTTGTGGAAAGAATATGACTTAACTCTTTTTGGGGAGTCTTTGTTTTGATCTGGTCATGGGGACAAACGTATGTGGTGCACTCTTACAGTTTTATGGACTATGAGCTCAGTTCTATCTACAGATGCATCAAACAATTCAATATGAACATTTCAATACACACAGATGGCAATGCATATGAAGGGTTGCGCATAGGTAAAAGCAATGCAATAAAAACAGTATTTGCACAATGTCAACTTTTTGCCAAATACAGTTCCAATGAATAACAGCACCCTCATAAGAAGTATAAAAACATAGGCGAAAAAAACATGAAACATTAGGACAGTATCTGCATGATAGTAATTCTTGTACTATATACAGTTTGCAATAAATAGTTGCACCATAACATAATATGTACATTACACCAACACAACAAAAAACTGAAAGAAAATATAATGATTATTTTGTCAAAAATCTCTTACACTGATAGTGTACGCTAACCTGTGACCAGGGGAAGCTCTGAGCGGTACACATTACTAACTGAGCCTGATAGTCTGCCAATATCAGTTCCGGGACACATGTAATGGTAATGGATACAGAAAAATTAATAACTCGAGAACTACAGGCCCCTCTTGCCCTTACAAAAGTTACACCAAGTTTCCCAGGTCCAAATCTTTTTCCATAAATGTCCGTATTGCACCCCGTATCACTCCCAGTGGTCAAGCGTACCATTTGTTTCGTGCTCAGTGGTCAAGCGACCAACACCTCTCACTCCTTTCAGATACCAATGGTGTTCAGAAACTAGTGGCACTGAGAAACCCTTTTAGACTAAAGAATATGAGATTGAGGTGCCAACTCAGCCCAATTAGGACAGCTGTATCACAAAAATAGCATCCTGGGAGCCATAAAGCGTTCTACAATAAATATTCACCTTTCCTAGCAGGCTGACTATCAAAAAAAGGTGACTCCTGAGGGATCGCCTCTGAGGCCATCTAACGACTACTCAGCTAGGACATTTACAATAGGTAATATACCAGCCTCCGTCAGTGGCAGGGGGATCAGGCTACCTTTTAACACTTCTCCCTAGTTTAGCATATGTTAAATGCCTTAGATTAGGTTCTTATGTAGTCCCTTACCCTCTGTGATGGCTGCTTTAGGACGGACCTCTGTCCCGCAGATTCAGCAGAACTTTAAATAAATTGCGCAGTCTGCTCACCTTCCTTGAAGCGCCAATGTGAATCTGTTCTGGCGTGGTCTCTTTCCTATGGCTGCAGTCAGGTTCGAGGTACCAAGCGGCTCATAAGCTAGTTCACCAAAATATTGCTTGAATATGAAATATCTTTAAAAACAAGAAAGAAGAGATGTTTGGCATAACAGGAACAGTCAGTTAATTAAACAGAGCGGCCAGTAGAACAGTTACAGGTGCAGGGTCTGAGAACTGTCTCAATTTGCAATCAGTCTGTGGCCTCTCTATACACAGTTTATCATGGACAATAAAGTATTTCCGAAGGTCCATGTATGGCAAGGAATGTAAGTTGCTGCCTTTGGAGTCATAAATTAATTGCCTAATGGAAAATACAGCTGTGCCTTGAACTTGCGTGGCCATAATAGGTCCAGTGGGTAACGTGTCCAGATGTCCAGCATGGGGAGTGTGTTAAAACTGTGTGTGCTGTGTTGTGATTAGCTAAATGTTTCCAACTCATGTGGTATCTGACTTCAAGGTGTTTTGGGTGCTCGCTTTCCTCTCCAGCCATCTGTGCTTTATTGGGACCAAATTCTTTGGACTATTTTAGCGTCGCTGCACCTATTTGTGGAATTGATCTAGGCTTTCCTGTTCATGCTTTTATCTGCTGGCTGTGATCCACCCCACCTGTAACCTTTCAATCTGTGATCTCGGTCCTGTGTATCATAGCCTGCCCATCTATGTACTTGCGAAGTGGGTTTGATGTGGAGTTCCCTACGGGTGAATTTTTTAATAAAGATATGATTTTATTCTCATACATGAATGTATCGTTTTCATATTAGCCTTTTCCATACTAACAGCATACAGTCTAATAGTGTAGAGAAGGGGGCATAGTTTGGAGTGGTGTAGGGGGAATGGCATAAAGTGGACTACCATAGAGTTTAGTGGTGTAGAGTGCCATTGAGTGGAGTTGCATGTAGTGGGGTATTACAGAGTGGAGTGGTGTAGAGTCGAATAGCATTCAGTGTAGTGGTGTACAGTGGAGTGGCTTATAAGGGAGTGACATTCAGCGGAATAGGAGGGAGTGGAGTGGTCTAGAGTGGGGTGGCGTACGGTGGAACAGCATGCAGTGGAGTAATGTAGAGTGAAGTGCCACACAATGGAGTGAGGTAGACTGAAGTTTCGAACAGTGGAGTGGCTAAGAGTGTAGTTTAATAGAGCATAGAGTGGCATAGGATAGAGTATAGTGGGATACAGTATAATTGTGTAGAGTACAGTGGGGTACAGTGGAGTGACATAGAGTCGAGTGTTATAGAGTGGAATAGCATAGAGTTTAGTGAAGTAGAGTGGAGTGGCATACAGTGGAGTAGCATAGAGTGGAGGGCTGTTGCATTAAATGGCATTGACTGTTGAGGCGTACAGTGAAGTGGAGTGGAATGGAGTTGCATACACAGGAATAGGGTAGAGTGTAGTGGAATACAGTGGAGTAGAGTATACTGGAGCAGTGTAGAATGGAGAGATGGAGAGTGTAATGGTGTATGTGGAATAGCGGATATTGGACTATTATACACTGGAGTGCTGTAAAGTAAAGTGGATTGGCATACAGTGGAATAGCGCAGAGTTTAGTGGCATAGAGTGGAGTGGCATACAATTCAATACTGTAGAGTGGAGTTGTGTGGATTGGAATGTTGCATATTTGAGTGGCGTACAGTGTACTGCTCTACAGTGAAATAGTATACATTGGATTGGGATAGAGTGAAATAGCATACAGCGGAATAGCGTAGAGTGGAGTGCAGAAGTGTGGAATAGTGTGTAGTGGAGTGGCATAAATTGGAGCGGGTTAGAATGTATATGTGTACAGTGTAGTACCACACAGTGAAATAGTGTAGAGTGGATTTTGCCTAGAGTGGAGTTACATACAGTGGAGTAGTGTACAGTGGAGTGGTGTAGAGTGTTGAGTAGTAGAATGGAATAGTGTACAGTGGAGTAGCATACAGTGTAGTGATATACATGACAGTAGTGTACTGTAGAATAACATATAGTGCAGTGGAGTGGAGTAGAATGGATTTGGATAAAGTGGAGTGGTGTACAGTGGAATATACTATAAAAACATTGAGTTTAATTGTATACAGTGGAGTAACGTAGAGTTGAGTGTCATATAGTGGAATAGCATAGACTATAGTAGCATACAGTAAAGTGGCACACATTGAAGTGGCGTTGACTTGAGTGGTAAACAGTGAAGGGGTTTACAATGTAATACCGTACCGTGGAGTGACGGAGAGTCGAGTCGGGTCTACTGAAGTGGCATAGAGTAAAGTGCCATAAAATAGAGTGGCATACAGTGGAAGAGCATGCAGTGGTGTACACTGCAGTGGCATAGAGTGTGGTAGCATAGAGTGGAATAGCATAGATTGTAGTGTCATAGACAGAGTTGTGTACAGTGGAATAGAATAGAGTGAAGTTATGTATAGTGGAGGGCTGTACAGTGTATTGGCATGTCCTGCAGTGTTTTAGAATGGAGTGGTGTAGAGTGTAATAGGGTGGACTGGTTTAAAGTGTGGTCGTGCAGAGTGAAGTGTGGTATTGTAGTGTAGCGTACAGTTGATTAACATAGACTGGAGTGCTTTGTAGTGTAGTAAGGTAGAATATAGAGGCACAGAGTCTAATTGCTTTGAGTGGAGTTGTGTAGAATGTAGTGGCATAGAATGGAGTGGTGTAGAGTGTAGTGAGGTACTTGAAACAGATGTAGCATGGAAGTGGGAGAACAGATGTAGATGCAATGTGCCAGGAATCTAGATTATGAGGTGTAAATGCTAAGTTCTGGTAGTAGATGTAAATAGTGTAGTGCTAAAGTTATAAGTGTTAAAATTATTAGTTATATTTTTTGCAGGAGTATACTGTAGTAACTTTACGGTATACCACAGAACATGCCGATAACAATGTAGTATCTGACTGGCTAATGGCTGTCTATATGCAACATAAAAGGTAGCCATGTAGTTTGCAGAACACGTTCAGGGAATTTTGGGTTACGGCCTTCTATACAGGTAAGTATTAGGTTTTACAGTTGTTCTATACCTATAACCATTTTATAAAAAGGATAATAGTTACAGAACTGTATTTATACCTTTCTAGACATTTTTCCAGCAGTTTTGGGAAACTGAGCATTTAAAAACAACTTTTTTAAGTAGCACAAAAATTTGTAGGCATTACCAAAGTACTCCGTGGACTATATTGTGAATATTGAAATATGTAAAAAATTGAAAATACACTTTTGTACACTATATATTTGTAAAACATATTACACTATATTTGTAAAAGATGGAAAATATATGTTTAATTTGTTTTTTAAGATATCTGCCTTTTTAAAATTTATTTTTAGTAATGCAGTACTCCAGAGGCAGTACCTAACTATTACCACTATATCTAAGGATGAAAAGCAGAACACAGACAAAGTGTTCGTAAAAATAGCATGGCTTCTTTCAAATTTTGTAAAGTCAGTCATAAGTCAATCGCATAATTCATTGTCATTGCTATTTACCACAGTACTTTCAGGAAATGAAGTGAACATTTTACAAGAATACAAAGAAAACATATTTCACTAAGTTGAAATACCTTATAACTGAAAGCATGCCTATCCTACTTACCGGTAGTACCCAAATCAACCATCTACACACCATAATCTATATTTCTGCCAAATCTCTTCAAATCCATCCAGCTGTTTTTGCACTACGTGTGAGTGCAACGTTTATGTGAAATACTTTGGTGCCAAAACGTGTTTTGGGCCTTCCCTTTTTTTCTTTGCACCCCATTGACGAATCTCCACAAACCTTTGCATATTCCGCCAATATAGAAAGAGAAATTGGTCTGCAAAGTTTCATAAAGATTCATCAAATGGGCACAAAGTTATATAACTGGTAGGCAATTTGTCCAAATCCTTCGGTCCATACTGAAGGGAAATGAGGACTGTTTGAGGAAATACGCATTGATTATGTGCAATCAGCAAAAAAATAATTTGACTCACCAAGAAAGTCGTGTCGCTGTTTGGATCCGTGTCCCGGTTAAACTGACATCCGCGAGGAGGACGCCAGAAGGGAAACATAACTATTAATGTATTTAAATTTGGTACATTAACCGTGCAACGAGACACAGGGGTTCCACTTCACCAGTAATGTTTGTAAATAAATGTGATATTTGTCAATTTGTAACAACATGCAATAAATGCAACATATAATGAGGACAAACAGTAAACACAGTCACAGAAAAAGACTAAATCAATGTATAAATGCAAGTAATTTTTTTGCATAGTGGTGAAAGGTGCTAAGCAATGTGGGTAATGCAGTACTCAGTAGAGTGAGTGAAAACACAACAAAACAAAAGGGATAGATTTGGAGAATACCTAGTAGCCCTATGTCGACGACAAGTTGATTTTAGGAAAGAAAGGCCAAACAGGCAATTGTTCTAGAACAGAAAGCTCAGAGTACTGATTCTAAAGATCTTGTTGAACAATTTGCCACGAGTCAAAGGTTCAACCTTAAGGTGTTAACCCACGGGTTATAATCTACACTAAGGCATTATTTGAGCTTGCTATCAAGCAGCCTAATAGCCTTATTTATTCCTTCAATAAATGTCTGCATTACCCGAAGTAATGCAAATTCCTCCCAGCTTAATGCAATTACCCTGAGCTGAGACCTGATCACTATAATCTTGTGCCAAACCTTTTGTGCTTGTACCGACTTATGTCTCTTTTCCAGTTGAGCAGTTTTTGCTGGCAACTTTACCCTTGTTAAGTTTATGTTGTATGGGTCGTTAGGTATGTCACAGGGAATGTGTTATAGAATGTTTGCTATGTCATCCTGAATGTGGGACATTGAATGGTCTGGAGCTTGTGGTGTAAGGACGTGCTGCGCCGTTACTCCCCAGTGGGTTATTACTAGAAATAAACCCTTATTTCTCCATCGTTATCGACCACACCTCATATTTACAATAGTGACAAGTTGGGATTAGTGTCAGCCCACTGTGAAGGAAAACTTTTGAGAATGTTTTAATAGCTATTCGTGGCAAGGGGTTTTCAGCAGATATCAAAAAGCGTTGTTCTTGAGTTTTTTTGGCTACATCAGCTATTGAGATTTTTGAGAATTTGCCATCTATATCTGCAACGGGAGGTCAAGGGGACAGTTGGGATGTTTGTAAAGAAGGTTTTACAATATTAGAAAAGCAATTTGTGGATGAACCTAATGTAATGATTGGGCGGCACAGTTTTCATAAAAGGAAACAATTTGCTGAGGAATCAGTGGAAGAATTTTGGCTGCACTGAGAGTACTGGCAGACAATTGCGAATTTGGGTCAAATGTCGAGACAGTAAAAGGGATTCAATTGTTTTTAATTGTGATCCTAAAAAAATTCAGGAGAGGCTTCTAGCATGTCATAATCCCACATTAACTGAGATACTGGACTTAGCTAAAGGAATTCAAATATCTAACCAATCATCTAAAGTGTTAACTTCAGAGGAGGTTAACGTTGGTGAACCAGTGTGTTTGCTTCAGACAGGAAAACAGTCTGTCTAGCCTAGTGATGTTAGATTAATTGAATCCAGTTGCTATAGGCGTGGGTCCAAAATGCATCTTGCTAATAGAGTGGATTGTCCATCAACGAAAAAGAGATGCAACATATGCAAAAAATTTGGAGTGTGTGCAAAGGCATAAGGAACGAATCCAATGTGACTAAACACCCTTGCAGAAGTGAATGATAATTAGCAGAATTTAATTCTCACATTGTGTGATCCCCATGCACGCTTTGATATTAATATTATAGGTGTGGCTTTCAAAGCACATTTGGGAGAAGTACACTTTGGAAAGGTTGCATTAGAAGTAATGGCAGATTCAGGGTCACCAACTACTATTGTGTCAGAAGGTCAGTTTTAACGAGAAGTGGAAAAGTGTTAAACTGAAAAAGACAAATGCCAATCTAAGGCATTTGGGAATTGTGAAATAGACATGTTGGGCTATTATGAGAATAACCTAGAATTTCAAAAACGCAACATTTTCATAAAAAATGTATGTTGCTGCTAATGGAAGGAATATTGTGAGGTGGTAAGATTTAGGAAAGTTGGGTATTGTTCTGTGTCTTGGTACTCACTGTCCTATTGTTTTGTAAGATGTTTCTGTGAGTTATATTATGGTCCAGAGGTATAATGTTGAAAGTATAATTTCTAACACATTACTGTGTTTCAGGATAGAGTTGGGCAAGTAGGGGTTTTACTCATCATATTAAACTTAAAAATGGTGCTATTCCTGTGCAACACAAGGTGCAGATGGTACCATTGGGAGTTCGCCAACAGATAAAAAAACACTTCATTGCATTATGAGCAGATTGAGCCCTCGGACAGTTCGGAAGGGCTTTTGGCAATTGTTATTGCACTTAAAAAGAATAATGATTTACGGCTGTATGTGGACTTAAGGTCTTTGATTAACAATATTGTAATTGACAGTCATCCCTTGTCCCAAGGATACAAGAATTGCTCTCATGCGGTACTACATTTCTTTATATAATTGACCTCAAGGAACTGTATCACCAAGTGGCTTTGGATGATGCATCAAATGATCTCACTGCTTTTACCTCTTTTGGGGTTTACTGCTTTTGGAGATAGTGTTTGGGCTGACCTCAGCGGTCAGTCTTTTTCAGAAGCTGATTAATGTGTAATTTCAGCATTTAATGGGGGTCCAGACTTTTCATAATGACATACTGATCTTCGCGGAAACCTTTGAGGAGCACAACAAGTTGTTGGATTCTGTGCTTAGCACACTAGAAACCAGAGGCATTACTTTCAGCAAGGAAAAGTTTCAAATTTTGTGAAAGAAATTGATTATTTTGGAGTTAGGATCTCTAATGAAGGTATTTTTCCCAAAGCAGTTTTAGTCGGTACGTTGGATAATGCGTTCAGACTGTACTACAGGAATTCTCTTTGGTCCTTTTTAGGACAAGCAGAATACTATGCCCGATTTGTTCATGGATATGCTGTTGTAGTAGAACTGATAATACAACTTTTGAGGAAAGAAGTACCTTTTGTACGGACCTTGGAACAGGATGAGGCCTTTTCTGAAGTGAAAAAACATTTTGTGCAAGTCCCGCGTTTTAATACGTTTGATCCCAGAGGGAAGTCATATGTTGCTGTTGATGTTTGTACCATTGGCTTAAGGGCAGTGTTTAGTCAGATGATGGATGGCAAAGAAAGAGCAATCTCTGTTATCTCTACAGCAGTCACAGGAACAGAAAAAAACATTACAATCCTATTGAGAAAGAGGCATTTGCTTGTGTTTGGGCAGTACAGAAATTCAATAATTTTTCTGTGGGGGTAGCCTTTTGTATTGGTTCCTGATCATAAGCTCTTGGTGTACATAATGAATGGAGTAAGATTTGGTAAAGCTTCCTCTAGGCTCATCAGACTTATTGCTAGATAACAAGAGTTTAATTTTAAAATACAACATATTTCTGGTCACAAGAACATCACTTCTGACTATTCCTCAAGGTTGGCACCTAAGGATGAGAAAGAGGAGGCAGTTCTTAACCAGCTTGAGTAAATAGCAGCTGTAGTTGATGTGTTGGGCAACTACAATAGTACTATATCAGAGTCTGAATGGGTGACTTTATCTCAAGAGCTTGAGCAGTTGGCAAAAGTCAAACAGTATGTTGTGAATGGGTGGCCACCCAGTAGGTAATCTTGATCCAAGGCAACAAAGTTATGCTCAAGTGTCCAGTGACTTACTTATAGAAAACAATATTTATGTTAACTGGGTCTGGTGGCTCAGTGGACTAATATGTCCATTGCAGGGACCTGTGTTCGACCTCATGGTCACAGGTTCAAATCCCGGTGGGTCCACTCAGCCTTTCATCCATCTGAGGTTGAAAAAATGAGTACCATTGAGTTGGGTAACAATAAACATCTGCTATTCAGCACCAAGACACCTCCGGGTAATCCTGTGCTTTACAAATACATCTGTAATGTTGTTAGGCAAGATCCTTCTGTTCCACCTTTGGGTCTTGGAAACAAATTAATTTACTTAGCTCATTTTGGACATCCGGGTATATCTGGTTCTAAATGATTGCTAAAGCAGCATTATTGGCGGCTAAGAATGCATGTGAATGTTGAAAGGTTTGTAGAAACTGTCAACGTTTGTGTGCAGTCTGAAAAACATTAGAAAGTGTTATGTGAACCATTGAATTTACAAGAATGTCCACAGAAACCCTGGAAGAATGTCCATTGATTTCTTCTGACCTTTTAATGTTCTGGGAAGACAAAATATATTTCTGACAGTATTGATTGCCACATTTCAAACTGGATGTTTTTATAGAGCATCCTAATACTGATGAGGTGATTCAATTTTTGGAAATAATCTTTCTGATTGAAGGTTTCCCCAAAGTGCTAATGTCTGATAATGGGGTACAATTTGTATCATCCAAAATGTTGCTCTACCTTAAATAAAATTGGTATCCATACTGAGAAAGGACCCTTATATTGTCACAAAGCAAATAACCAGGTAGAAAGGGCAAACAGATTTATTAAAGATGGTATTAAGGCAGCTCTACAAAATAGAAAGGATGTATTCAACTTCTTAAGAGAGAAATGGTACCCTTACCATATCACACCACATTCGGCAACTGGAGTGTCTCCTTACTTTTTGATGAGGGGACGGCAGTGCTGCACTCTTTTGACACCTCATTTTGGTAGTTCTACTAGATTAAATTTAAGGGTAAGTATTATGATGAAGTCCATAGATCTAAACCCAAAGCTGTTAGTCCTGGTGATTGGGTGCACACTGTCAAAACTGCTTTGCAACGCAAAGGTACATCTAAGTTTTTGATGCCTGTTCAAGTTGATAAGGTAACAGGTATTGCAGTTTATTTGAGAGAGAGGGGTTAGTGGAACAAGATTTCTGTGGTGGTACTTAAACCAGGGCAAGAAAAAATATTTGAGGTGGTTGGGGACAATTCGTTTTTGAATTTTGTCACTGAGATCATTGGTCCAAAGCAAGTTCAGCAGAAGGAATCAGAATTGGGGGTACTTCTTCCTGGTGTGACTGGTGCTGAACTGGATCACCAGGAAGGTGTTCCAGGTGCAGAAAAAGATGATGTTCACATGTTTGAACTTACAGAGTTGACCACTAATTTGTCTGATGCTGTAGCCTCATGCGGTGTTCCTTCTTTTGTAAGAGATGGTTTTACTACAAATGTGTCCATTTTCAAGGCATCCACGTCGGTGGGGAGTGATGACATTTTGGATGTTACTTCTTAGAAAATGGTGGTAAGATTACCTAGGAAGTTAGAAGATGTCATTTTAGAGTAATATTTATGCATATGATGGTTTAGTTTTTTATTTTCTGGAAAGTATTATTTGTCTAACTGTTTTCTTTTGCATTGTTTAGTTGTTTATGGATATGCTAGTCATTATCACTTGTTGTAGTTGTATGCTCTATCTTTTAATGTTTAAAAAAAAAGGGGACATATTGTATGGGCATTAGGCATGCCATAGAGAATGTGCTATAGAATGTATGCTATGTCATGTAGAAGGTGAGACGTGCTGCACCTTTCCTCCCCAGGGGTAATTACTTTGGCACTAGAAATAAACCCTTATTTCTCTATCATTATCTGCCTCATCTCGTTTTCAGAGTTTCTCATTTTATTGGGGTTTAGCAATCAATACAACCATCAGAGGTAACCAGATTACCTGTTTCAGTGCTTCCCATAGCATTTTCCTGCCCGCTGACTGTCAGAATCTAAAGCAGACTGGAGGAGAAAGTACTAGTGAAAAGTTGTACTAGGCCCAGCTCATACACACTCAAAAGCTCTTGATCAGAGCTTAAGGGGGGTGCTTCTGAGCTTGTCTCTAGTAGAAATCCACATAATTTAGGGGAAAAGGGGATTAATGGCACATGCATTACCTGACATTCCACCGCAAACCATACTCTCAATTAAAAGTAGCATTTGGGTACTCAGAGGGAAGAAAAAGGAGGCGATCAAACAAGAAGCATTGATGCTTGGAGTTAGACAGACAGGCCTCTGATGACCTCCAAGGGAAGTTAAGTGTAAAGTCACAACAAATGTGAAAAAATGTGTTTCAGTGAGAGATCAGCTCAGTAGAAGGTTGAGGAACAGTCTTTGGATAGAGGCCAAAGCAAAGACAGTCATAAAAATGGAGAGGTAAGTGCTACTGGTGCCAACTCAGAGACAATCATGAAGGGATGCAAATGGAGCATTTGACTTCCTGCTGTAAGACATAGTCAACAAAACACACTTCTGCAGAGCCCTGATAATTAACAACTAGCGAAGGCTCAATCACTGACAAAAAAAGCAGGAAGGCTAATACATCAACACTTGAACATTACATCATGGTTATTCCAAACCTAATGGAGCAGCCTGAGACTCAAACCAGTAATTCCCATATGAATATTGCTTTGAAACCAACATTTCAAAACAATACATTTTTACCTATTATATTTCCACGTAGTAATGTGTTAAAATAATTCAAAGATTCTTTCTAATTGAGGCACAAAAAAGCGGCCATCTATAGGCAGTAAATGGACAGCTTTGACAGAGAAAATCAAGGGAAAAATGTTCTCTCTCTAGATAGATCTGACACAAGGCTTGCAGATATTATAGTAATCTTTTACTTAAGGGACAGAATAGTTGATCTGAATAGTACTTTTTTGTTGAAGTATTATGAAGATTTGGGGCCATGCCATAGCTTCCTGAACACCACCCCTTCTACAGATGCTGGTAATTGCTAATAGTACAGCAGGAGCTTGGTTAGTAATGGTGGCCTGACTGTGCCATCTGCAACTGGAAGTGAAACGTTCTGTAGCCTTGGGCCATAACCTTGGATCCACCCAGCCCTTTGAACCCTACAATCCTCCTTGTGTGAAACTCTCACCCTTCGCCAATCCTTTCGGACATTCATATCTTTAAGTAAAAAGGTCCTGAGACCATGTGCTGATATTTTGAGCCACGCAGATTCTTAGGTGAGGAGTTGGTTCCCTGCTCACATGCCAGTGCCATGGAAGGTACAAACACCTGGCACTGTATGTATGCAGCCTTTCCACTTTTGATCCTCACAGAATGCATCCTCATAGATGAGCATGCTTTGCATGCTTCTGCCTTATGGTTATTGAGGGGCGTCTTGCCCGTCTCCAAGGACTAAGGGAACTCTAGGTCTACTGAAAATCCTGGTAAGATACTCTGCTTCGATCAGACACTACTGCAAGCACACTCAATGCAGAGAGCCTCCTCCCTAGGCAAACTCTCAGGGGAATAACAAGCATGACCAGGAAAGGATGGGAGGAGGGAAAACTCCGGGCTGTGCAGTAAATTTAATGCGGATGCAGTGTTATAAATCTGTTAAAATGTAGCACTTTTATGCAAAATTAAAGATTTAATAGCATAGTAAAATGTTATCTGTTAACCCTTACGTTAAGTTGAGTTCAGCACAAATGATGCCGGCGATCAGGCTCCTCTTTAGGTATGCAGGGGATACTGGGGACATGAATATTTATCCCTTCCTTCCCCCCTAGGTCCCTTTCTGTCCAATAACCTATCTCATCTCATCTCTCTCCCCTCCCTCTCTCTACTCCCTTGGATGTCTTATTTCTCCATTCACTCTGTTAAAAAGAAACATGCAATCATTTGTATCCTAATCTTTGTGATAATTGAACCCTGAGTGAATTTACTATTTTGCATAGTTACAACTCTAAGCACTAGTATATATAATAGTTCTTTATACCACCATTTTGTGATTCTGAGCTTTTTGCGTTTGCATTTATCTCCTACAACGTATTCATTTCCTTTTCTGCTATCCGTATCTCTTTCTTGTGGGACTCTTCAACTCGCCGACTCCCTCTCTATGTCCTCCCTGACCCTTGACTTTCGTGGATCCTGGTTTTTTTTGATTGTTAATTTATCTGGGTACTGTATGTGTCATCTTTCTGTAATTGATGCGATTTTCTTTTGCCGTTTGTTCCCCCACTGTTGACTTGCCAGTTCTGACCCTCCTCCTTGCCCCCTGTTCCTTGTTGCCCTTTGACTAAGCACTCTTTCTCCCCTTGTTGGGGAAAGATCTAATATTCTTACTCTGGAGTCTCAGTGAACCCTCTGAGAGAGTCCACAGCATCAAGTGAACCGCGCATAGCGGAGGCATGGTATGGCTCCCCTTACCATAGCACTCCCTCGCCCCTTGTTGGGGAAGGATTCAGTAGGTAGACCTTGGAGTCTTAGAAACCCCTCTGAGAAAGTCAACCATGTAAGGAACCCCCCCTCTTTTCATGCTCTCTCTCACCCTCCACTACCGCTTTCCTTCTTTCATTCTTTGTCTACTTCCCCTGCTCCTTTCCCCTCCCCCTTAATCTCTCGCCTTGCCTGCTACGCCCCTTAGTCCCCTGTCCCTTGTGCCCTTTAACTAAGCACTTCTTCTCCCCTTGTTGGGGAAAGATCCAACTACTTATACTCTGGAGACTCAGTGATCCCTCTGAGAGAGTCCACAGCACTAAGGCAGCCACTCACAGTTGAGGCATGGTATGGCGCCCCTTGCCAAAGCACTCCCTCTCCCCTTTTTGGGGAAGGATCCAGTAGGTAGGCCTTGGAGTCTCAGAGACCCCTCTGAAATAGTCCACTGTGTAAAGGGAGCCTCTCGCATCTGAGTTGGGGGACTGATATCACTTCCCCTGGGATCACAGCTTACTGGACTTTGGACGCAGCTTTTACTTGTCTACCGGTTTGTGCCCCCATCACCCTCCCCCCTCTTCTTTCATGCTGTGTCTCTCACCCGCCCCCTTCTCTTTTCCTCCTTCATTTGATGTCTACTTTCCCTGGTCCTACTCTCTACCCTCTGAATCACTCCCCTTGCCTGCTTTTTCCCTTACGCATATGCCCTTATTGTTTGTCCCACCTGAACATGTATCTATGTACCTATGCCCTAATAATTGTGCAACCTTTGTAACGATGTAACCTGCAACAATGGTCTGATACTCATGTAAAGCACTCTGATACCTCCGGGTCTAGCTGGTGGTTATAAAAACTTTCAAATAAAATAAAATAAAAAAGGCTGTGCCCAGACAAGTTTTCATTGTAAGACTGGACACAGTAGTAAGAATCACTTACGATAAGTGTTGTCACACTAGGATCAGCGTACTCCAATGCATGCATCAGAGCACGAAGCTCTGCCAATTGTGCGGTGCAGTCCCCTAGAGTCTGTGTATGCACAACCCTGGACTTGAACTCATCGTTCACCATGGCACCTACCACAATGGCGTAAGCGGAAACGTATGCGTGTTTAGAACCATGCGCAACCTGTGCCGAACTATCGGTGTATATGATGCAATGGAAATCCTCCAAAGGCCGCATAGCCAAAGGAGCAGGATGAACAAACTCATATTGCAAAAACTCCTGCGACTATAAGGAGGCATCAAAAATGAACGTGACATCCGGAGACGTCAGTGATGCAGCCCATTGTAACCACCGAGGGTGCAAAGCCTTAGAATTAGGTACACTGGCCTTCGGAACTGCCTCCAAAGCAGGACACGTGCTAACAACCAACATGCGTTTTCCCTGTGACAGAGCGCGTTCCTTTAGAATCGCCATCTGCACAGCCGTCAAAACTTTCTCCAAAGTGTACAAGTGTGACTTGTAAGCAACAGGTACTGTATCTCCTTCATTAAAAGTAAGGTACGTGAAACCCACCGTCCCAGGGATGATTCTTATCACCAGGTTGGTATGATTATCACAAGTCAATAAGTATTTAGAAGCGAGCAGATCAGCCTGCAAAGATTGCAGTATAGCCGAGTGCTCAGGCAGCCAGTTTTATTTTGTAAAATTTGGTTGTATCAAAGCATACAAAGGCTTGATACGCTGGGCATATTCAGGAATGTAAGTCCTCCCGAAATTCAAAAATCCCAGCAAAGACTGTAATTTTTTCAGAGCTGCCAGAGCGCGCAACTGTGCGCATTTCTCCAAGAAGTGAGGAGCCAATCCTCATCCTTCATTTTTGAGCTCGTAGCCCAGGAACAACGTTGTGTACTCTGCAATGTGCGATTTTGCAAAGTTGAATTTGTAACCAAAGTCCGCAAAGCTACAAATTAAGCGGTCAACGTGACACAGATGCTCCCACAGTTCGTCATCCGTGAGATAAATGTCATCCACATATGAACAAGCATCTGGGTCAACCCTCTCTAAGAGAGAGACTACGCGGGCAGAAAACACTCCAGGACTATTCTTGTAGTTTGAAATGCATATGGACACCGCCGCAAGTAAAGGAGGTCCATTGGGAACTAAGACCATCCAAATGGTGGGCATAAAAACCGTTGGAAATGTCAAGCGTGGTTTTAAACCGCTTACGTACGAGACTATCCACTAAAGCAGAGCCGTGAGTATTCTGTACTGCACAAGTACGACAATGCCAGTTTAAATGCCGGTAATCTAATATCAAATGATATGAACCGTCAGGCTTGGTTACAGTAAAAAGAGGGTTATTCATTGGTGACACAAAAGTTTCAATAACGCCCTGATATTCTAATTGTTCAAGGATTTCCGCAACGGAAGCCTTTGCTTTACGCTTTATGGGATATTGAGGTTGAGGCTGTGGCATAGACCGTAAAGGAATTTCGTGGTGTGGGGAAAATGTATCCCACCCACAGTGTGTATGATACAGAGCCGGCGTAAGAGCCTTAGCCCACTCTTCTGCAAAATTCAGCACATGCTCCTTCAAGACTGTGTGCGCGAAACTAGGGAGGATTACCTCCTCCCGTCTCGGAGCTGTGAGCACAAAAGGTGGGGGTCAGTCAGCCTCCGCTAACAAAATGTCATAGGTAGTCGTAAGATTTTCCCAAAATACCCCTTCTATAGTGCGTTGAAGGTCACCCTCAATGAATAAGACAATTTCATAGATCCTGTAAGGGTGAGCTACTCTAGTGTCAGCTGTCTCCACAACAACATAACGGTCAGTCCCTGTCACCTTCAGTAGTGAACGCAGGGCCTCTCGCACTATGGTAATCTCCGCTGCGCTGTCCAGCAAGGTCAGAGTCCATGTCTGATTCCGAAGCTGGGTTCTCACTATCTGTGGCATATCTGTGTGCTGTCAAAGCAGCGACTTTCTTTTTCTGACACTGGGGTCTCTTCGGTGTAGAATCGTCCTGCTTGCCTTGGCCGTCTTTTGGGCGGGGCTGGTCACGTCCTTGTTGGCCACCCCGACCCCTGCCGCCTCCTCCACCACCGGTCGAAAAGGCTGATGAATCCTGAAAAGAACGAGGAGAGCGTTGGTCAGAAACCTGAAAACGATCAGGTGATTTTATCATCGCGCGATCGCGCAAGTCATAAACACGTTCTGTTGGCGTAGGCAATGGAGACACAGGACGAAACTCCTGTTTCTGCTGTTGCTGTTGTTTTCCCTGTTTTCGTTTTTTAGGCCAATTTTGTTTTTTGGACTTGGGCAGTTCGTCGGTCTCCGAATTCTGCCCTTGGGGTTGTTTAAAAAGGCTTGAGACCCCTACTATTGTGGCCTACAGTTTTTATAAGCCGCCACAATAATTTTTGCCAACTGTCGGGGTTTATGGGGAACCGCCTGCAAAGCATTGGCTACCTGAAAGTTCACTGCATCTCCCTTGACATTAGCAAGTATGAGATCGGAAACGACATCAAAGGTGCCACAGAGACGCATACCAAATTCAACCGCAGCCTCTGGTCCGTGTTCATCCTGAACACGTTTAAGGACCGTCGGCAGTACAGTCAGAGATGGAGTGCCGTAACACCTCGCGTAGACCACTGCAAATGTTTTACCGCAGGTCTCACAGTCACTCATTTCGGGGGTCAAATCCTTTGGTAAGCTAATTGTCGAATCCTGTGTTTTTCACCAGGAGACGTGTTAGGAAATACAGCTTCCAGCTGGTCAAACTTCTCGGCAAGCCAGAAAGGAAAATCATCCTGTTCCTGGGGACGCTTGCCCATCACGGCGTTGACCATAACGGGACTGAGCTTCATTCCGCCTTGTCCGGCAGGAAGCGCTGCACCACCCGGGGTCCCACCCGGGAGATTACGGGTAATGTATTGCAATAACGACCTAATCACGCTAATTGCGACAACATGTAGTTGTCTAATTTCAGCCACAGCACATGCTCCATGCTGAGGATGAGGCGTAAATCCAGCCAAGACAGGCCAAGTTGCGCCTGGAATGGACAAAGGACCTAACCTCGGAGCTGATAATGAATGGGTTAGGGCGCCATTAATCCAAACGCGGTGCTGCCAAGTATCAATAGGTATTTCCTGTGCCCTATAAGGAGTATACTCATTTGGCACAGCAGTGGGAGTGTACGTATGGAACACACCTAAAGTTCCGTCCACAGCCCAGAAGGTCACCCACGGATAAAACATTTTGTATGGGTAAGCCACCTCTGCACTCACCACCATTATTACTGCCATGCCATCCACAGGAACATTATAATTTTGCAAATGATTGTGCACCGCAATGCTACTATGCTGAGGAATGTCCACTGCGGCCATAGTGACACAGAAAGAAAAAGGTACAAAGTCAACCCTGTAGCACAACTGGGTAATAATTCAAGGAAACCGTTTAGAAAGATTCAAGCTTGAAAAGACCTATACTAATATAGGTAGGTTATCCGACACCACTGTTAACCGGAAACAATAGTGAAGGTGTTAAGGACTGAATGATGTACTACACAAGTATCACGCTATAAGACCACCAACGAGTGGGAGCCATGTCGCAGGGATTCCGTGCTCATACAGAACTGTGCATAGTGGCTTGAAACCTCAGTGAATTAGGGTGTGCCAAAACTCACCTTAGTACCCAAAATCCCCTACCAGACTAGCAATCAGCATCTCATTGGTCATCATAAACTCCCAATGCTTAGACAAACCAGAACATGAACTTAGTACACCTCAGGTAACGTGGAACACATGAACACTCTTTCGTTATACAATCATTTCAATCCAGAAGAAGGAGTAAAAGAGGACATGTGCATATTTGAAATGTTTATTCACTAATGCAGTGCTCTCAAGCGCAGTATCTTAGCTAATACAAGCAAACATAGTATAAGAAACAAAGTAATCAGCATAGTCACTAGTCCATAGAACACAAACGGTGCAAGCATAGTATTATGCTAAAATGAATAGGGTTTAACAAAACCTAATTCTCACCCTCCCTAGCTAGTATATTATATTATATCTAAGAAGGTCTCTTTTGGGTTTTAGCAGGGCGGCCCCATACCTCAAGATCCTAGTGGTAAGGGATCACATCATCAGCAACCAGCTCTCTGCATGCGAAGCACCATCAAGTTTGTTCGTATGCTCTTGTGCAAAGCAATATAAAACGCGCCTAAAGCCAGAACTTGGCCGCAGCTGCATATATGTTATGTCTAGGAACGTGCGAAGATCAGTGCTCATAACAACTACTGTGTTGAGATATCCTTGAAAGTTTCAGCACTCACTGTACAGACACAGCTCGCCAAGCAAGTGCAACAACATATTATTCTCGTATGAATCGAAAACATTTTACTAGGGTCAAAGCTAAAGCAGCAGATATGTGTTGTGTGCAAAAGCAGCAGAAAGGTAAAATGACGTTTAAACTCCTAAAAAGCTCATGCTAACTCAACACAGTATTCAGGCTACATATATCTATATATCAGTAGAGACAAGCAGAGAGGCAAATCCCAAAGCAACCACAAGGGCCGGCCATGAAAGCCAAGCCCCCCCTCTGGACACCGACCCCCCTTCGAGTACCCCTCCCAGATAGCACTCAACCCACCACCCTCCACAAACAAATGTAACCTCCTCACAGACAAAGCTCTTCAACTCCCCTCTGAACAACACCCACCTCCTCCTTTATTAAACCACCACTCCCAACAAACAACCTCCGAACCTTACTGAACCAATGATTCCTAATTCTCTCCCTCCTCCGACTCACAAGAGATGGCTGCGTGAACCGCGCCCATATCCTCCATACCTCGTCTCTAAGACTACCCGTAGGGACAACTCAAACACCAAAAACCAACCCCTAGAACCCTGCCAGCCCCCATACCCGCCACCCACAGTTATCTATACAAATCTCACAAGACCTACAACGCTCATAGATCTAACCAGACCAACACCCTAATCGGGAATCAGCCACTGGGCCCCAAAAGATTAAGAGCTGCAAGGTCCTCCCCAGCCTCTCCTACCCCCTCCGGTACAGAGACAACTCAGCGACTCGCCCTGCTGGAAAGCCAGCTAAAAACTGTATAACGATATTATACTGAACGTCTCCACTCCCTGTACGCCCAACTAATACCTACTCCCGCCACCCTCATCCACTAACACCAATCACACAAGGCCTCGCAAGACCCAATGGCACGGCTGGACCACAACCTCTCTCCTGAACCAGACACAGAGACTAAAACGAACAAGAGCCGCTATGTCCAGAAGTGAAGCGATGGACCTTGCCACCTCGTATAACACTTCCGACACTATTGCCCCCAGCTCCAAGATCCAGGTCATCACTGGAATTGGAAGAGACCACCACCGCCCCAGACCCTCAAGACCCCCTGCATCCCTAGCTAACCTCTCCAGGCCCCCCTCAACAAAAAATAACAAAAATGAGGCAACCAATACGAAATGCATGCTCATTAATTGTAGATCGGCCACCAAACATGCAACAGAATTGGCAGGGATCATCCTCACCTATGACATAGATATCACGTTCATCACCGAAACATGTCTAGACACGTTCTCTGCCCCAATCATGAAAATGCTTGTGCCCCCAGGCTTCACAATCATTCACAAAGACAGAAAAATCCAACGTGGAGGAGGTATTGCAATCATACACAAGAACTACATCTCTGTGACAGAAACTGAGCCCTCAAATATAACTCTTTTGAATGCTTTACGGCCACCATTAAGACAAGCAACAAAAAAAACTCACTCTGCCATCTCCTCTACCGTCCACCAGGAAACACCGCCTCATTCCGAGAACACCTCTCCGACCTGATAACTCAATGCTCACTCCGCGACTCCAATAACATAATTCTAGGAGACCTCAAGCTGCACTGGAAGGAGGTGAGCAACTTGCTAATCAAAACCCTAAATGACTTCCTAAGCAACAACATCCTCTCCCAGCAATGCACAGAGAAAACTCACAACAAAGGCTCAATACAGGATGCCATCATCGCGCAAACTGACACAGTCTCCATCCACCATACCTTGCCGGTTGACTGGTTGGATCATCATGTCATTTTATTCCACATCAACCAAACGATCCATCGCCAGCCCCTTGTAAAAACCCTCCCCGCGGAGAAAGAAACCTAAGTTAGATTCCTCTCGCTAACCTGGAGGAATGGGTAAACTCCCTCCTCCGAATTCACAATGGATGAGCTCTCAACAACAGAACTCAACTCTCACTACAACACCACTATGACTTTCATTATGGACCAAATAGCCCCCTTGAAACTAAAAAGAGTAAGGACCATACCATCCAGATCGTGGTACAACACAGCCAGAAACACAGAAAGAAGAGAACTTAGAGCAGTAGAAAGACTCTGGAGAAACAACCCGTCCACAGCCCTAAGAGTCAGACTCAAATCAGCATGCGCAAAATATAAAAAAGTGAGCAATAGGGTAGGAGTGCGGCACACCCTTTGAATAAGTATCAACAAAGGTAAGCTGGATCTAAGAGTGGTGTGTGTCTTTGGGTGCCGAGGAATGGGTCATTCCTGGCCAGTCAGGACACAAAGGTTTGAACAAAAAATAGGGGGAGTGTAGAAATCACCTACACTGCTTCCAATAGCACTCCAGGTGGAGAGAATGTCTCCTTCAAAAAAGCTCTAGGGGTGTAACCAATGTAGTAATCTCTATTTTTCAGTTGTCCATAATGATGTATTTATTTGAGGAGTCACGTATTATTATCTTAGCGACTTCATTTGAATAGACATGTCACATCATGGTTTTCAAAAATATTCAAAAGATCCAATTGCAATAGTAGTATCCCTTTTTTTAAAAAATTATTTTTATTGCCAACAAGAGATCAAGCCAAAAAAAGAAAATAAACAAAAAAAACTACACAAAAAGAAGCAGAATACATTTCACAAAATCCAGTAAGAAAAGAATAAAGCCTAACATAAGGAGCATTTTTTTTACCAATAAGTGATTGATTCCAGCATTTTAGTTTGTTACAAAATACATAAATAAATCTTAAAAAGATTCTAATTCTCTAAGTAATCTTTAAGTACTCCCCATATCGATATTCCAATCTTTTTTTCCTTGTCCCTTTTAGAGCATATACATTCCATTCTAATTCAAATATATTCAATAATTTCCTTTTCCAGAATTCAAAAGCAGGTGCTTCAGGTTGTAGCCATTCAGTAGCTATACATAATCTAGCGACTATCATTGCTACAAATATGAAGTGTTTATACTTAGACAAGTCTGTATTTTCATTAATAGATTGAGTCCTTCCTATTAACATCAAAGCCGGAGATATTTTTAAAGGATAGTGAATCATTTCGGATATGAACTTTTCGATATTTGAGATGAAAGAGTTCAATTTAGAACATTCGTAGAAGATATGAAGTAAATCTGCTTCTTCTCCTCCACACCTGAAGCATTTTTCCATCATATTGTGGGCCCCATGAAGACATTCGCTTAGGTGTGTAATGTAGTCTAAATACCATTTTATATATTTGTGCCTTCATGTTGGCTGAGATACAAATGCCTTTTGTCATAAGAATAGAATCTACAATATTCAGTTCATTGTCTTCCAGCTGGGTTTGCCAATATGTGTTGTATTTATTCAAATCATCTTGTTTATACTCCAACAGTAATTGATAAATCTGCCCTATCTTTCTCTTTGTTTGTATTGCCTCGATTAAATTATTAGGTGTTGGATTAGTTACTTTCTTTAAACAAAAATCCCTAATTTGTAAATACTTTAAGAAACTAGGAATGTACATCAATGCGAGTGGATAACATAAAAAGTGGTTGGAAACTACAACGTGCCAGACTGTGCAGTGATGTCAGAAGTAACATGGGGGTCCGCGACAGTGGAAAATCTAAGACGGCAAGAAAAATAAAAATAAAAGTAAAAAGGGCGACAGAGTGTAGCAATGGATGCATGCAGGAAACGGATTATGGGGAAGCCAGGTGGATACGAGACCAAGGTTTAAACTTGAAGTGCTACCGAAAATATGCGGGGTCCCAGGGTGAAGGACAATGTTCAAAAACATGTGAAAATTGGTCGACTAGAATTATCGAAGTAACAGCACAATATGAGCAGGTAAGGAAACTACGGAAAACAGTGCACACCGCAAAGTGCGTGAATTACTACCCTAACGTGCCTGTGATACAGCAGTTTGATCTTACAGGCCTGTTCTTGAAAGCCGTGTTACATGCAGTCAACGGGTAAATGTTCCGGGTATCGTAGAGAAGAGGTCAACACAAATGCCAAAAAATTATAAGTGTACAGACTGGAGGAATGAAATGTTGAACACCTGGGTATGTGAGGCACATATACGAAGCAAGAAAATATAATAGGTATGCGAAAATCATACTATAAAAAGCAAGGGCTAAAGGTAAAGAACAGACACCTGGGGGCGGCCATCTTAGGTGAGGAAAAAATGAGTCAGGAGATTAAAGTAAAGGGGAAAAAGGAAAAAATGACGGAAATTAAATTAAATTTCGGAACCAAGGCAAGGAAAGTAAATGTGAAGAAGGTAGAAACGATAAACAGGTGTAAGAGGTCAGAAATGGACCTGAGAAAAGTAGTAACAGCAAATACAACAAAAAGTGCACAGTGTATAAATAAAAACATCAACATTAAGGGAACAGTATATATATACAGATATCGACATTAAAGAAAACAGCTGAATTCAGTTCGGTCATTAAGGCCTTTCGGCTGACAGGTGTCCAGTCTTTTATTCCAAACAATTTCTCTTTGTAAAAGTCTTTTCTTGTTATCAACGTCTGATCTCAACGGTACAATCTCCAATACAAGGAACCTTAGTTGGCTGACGTTGTGATGATGTGCGGTAAAGTGGGCCGCTAGAGGTGCTTTCGTAGTCTTATTCCGTATGGTACTCTTGTGTTCTGTCAAACGGACTTTTATTTTTCTCTCAGTTTTCCCTACATAAGGGAGTCTGCATGGGCATTTGAGTAAATAAACCACATTTTTGAAGTCACATGTGGCATTAGTCATGAGTTTGATGGTTTTGCAGATGATGGATGACTAACGGTGTTGCCTTTGATGATATTATGGCATTGACTGCAGTTCTGACAAGGTCTGGTACCCATGAAACAGGTGTATGTTTGAATGGGTCGAGACTCCAAAATGTTTTTGATGTTTTTAGACCTTTGGTATGCGAACAGTGGTCGTGATTAAAAATACCATGGAAGTCAGGTTCATGTTGGAACATGTCCCAGTTTTTCAAAATGATGTTTTTGAAAGCCATGCTCCTGGTAGAGTATTTTGACACAAACACCGGTCTCTGATTACTAGTTTGTTCAATGTGTGGAGTCAGAAGATCCACAAGATTCTTCAACAAATTCCTTGTTTTGGCTGTTTGTAAGGTAGATTCAGGATATTTCCGGTCTCTATATTTCTGGAGGATCTTTTGCTCAGAACTTTCATAAGATTCAGGATCAGAACAGATTCTTTTGGCCCTTAGTAACTGAGAGTAAGGTAAGTGTCTCTTCAGAGATGTGGGATGACAGCTGGTGAAGAATAAAGCATTGTTCCTGTCTGTTGCTTTAGTGAATAGATCAGTCACAAGTTTGTTGTCCTGCAAAGTGACTTGAACATCCAAGAAAGGTAGGCTTGTGAAACTTACAGTGTGGGTAAATTGTATATGGTCATCAAGATTATTAATGTACAAAAGGAACTCTGCAATTTTATCTGGTTGACCAATCCAAATTAAAAAAATGTCATCTATATAACGCCACATCGTTCGGATGTTTGTAGACCATTTGTTATTGTTCAAAATGTGATTCAGTTCCATGTGGTGCATAAAAAGATTAGCGTAGCTGGGCATGGCGCAATTACCCATTGAGGTACCAACTAGCTGTAAGTAGTAGTTGTTATTCCAGGAAAAGTAGCTATGATAGAGTGTAAATTGTATCAACTCTAGTAGTAGAACTTTCAAGTCATCATCGATCGGATGAGTCAACAGGAAGAATTCTATTGTTTCAATGCCTCTGTTGTGGGGTATATATGTGTACAAAGCGCATACATTAATAGTGACCAAAGTGTGCGTGGAGTTGGGTTCTAGGGTCACTTGTCTAAGTCGATTTTAAAAGTCTGTAGTGTCACGTACATAGGTTGACATGCTTTTGACGATGGGTTGCAGATACAGATCAATGAATTTGCCAGTTGGCTCATGTATGGAATTCTTGGTAGATACTATGGGACGAAATGGAGGATGGTGTAGATTTTTATGAATCTTCGGTAGCATGTGTATGCTCGGACATTTAGGGTATGGTTGAATCAAGTATTTACAGTCTTTTTCAGTGATGGTTCCCATCATAACAACTTTATCCAAGATGATTTTCAAAATTGTGGAGAAGGTGTCAGTCGGATCTTGGGTTAACCTCATGTACAGGTTGGTATCAAGTATGTGCTCAGTCACACTTTTCCGATAATAGTCATTGGCCAGAATAACTAATGCTCCCCCCTTATCAGCTTTGCAGCCGACAATGTTTTGGTTACAAGAGATTTGATTCAACGCTCTTGCTTCCCTGCGGTTGAAGTTTTTACGTTTGGGGGCTGTTTTTCTGAAACAATCCTTTATGGCATTCATGGTGATGGTCTAATATGAATCAAGGATCTTGTGGCTAACAGGAGCCTGAAAAATACTTTTGATTCTCAAGTCTTTGCATGTGTGTACCACGTCGGGACCCGTGGGAGGGTTGACGTTGGTAAAGAAATGGCGTAATCTCAAATTCCGCATGAATTTATACAGGCTTACTTTGGTTTCCAATTCAGTGGCGTTGTAGGTAGGGACAAATGATGTACCTCGTTCAAGTGTGGTCATTTGGGAGTTGGTTAAAGCCACTTTAGAAATATTAATGACTAAGGTTTTTTGCTCCTGGTTGCCTGGGCTATGGATGTTACTGGTTCTTTTGTGACTTCTGCTCCTCCGGTTTCGACGACGATAACGGGTCCTTTCTCTAAAAAAGAGACACCAGATGATGAGGCAGTGGTCAGGGAAACATTTTCAGTGGTTCTGGATGGTGGAGCATTTCTAGGGGGTCTTCCGTGGGATGTACCTTCTCTTTGAGATGTTGATCCGTCTGTTGAACTGCCCTCGTCTGATGAGGGATTGTTGTAAGGTCTCTGTTGTCTACGTTGAGCGTAAACCTCTGCCCAACTATAGACCTCCCCTAATTTGTAGTCAGTAGTGTCCCGTTTATATTTCCTGATCTTTCTGTCGTTTATCTCCTTTGTATATTTATCCAATTGGATATTGATAGCGGCCAAAGCCTTTTCCAATTCATCTTTGGACATGTTCTTATCCAAGTTTTGTTGGATTTGAGTGATTTCTTTTTCCAGGTCGTCGATGACTTAAGAGAGTTCTTCTACTATTAGTAGAATTAAATCGAGTGAACAACGATTAAGAATGGCATACCATTGTTCCGTGAATTTCAGATTGTTCCTGCAGAGAGTAGGCTTTAAGGCGATACGCAAGCCTTTCGGGATACGTTGGTCTTTATGGTACCTTATGAGTGTACTGGCGTGTAAGCATTGGTTGATGACTCTTTTGGATGTATATAGCAGCTGTCTTAACATACTAGGGTTGGAAAAAGTGCTCGTGGAGGATGGATCTATTTCCTGATCAGAGAGTATATGCGACTGGTTTCTTCGGGAGTAAATCCAAATGTTTCAGCGCGATTCGCTGTGGTACTGGCAATCTCTTCGTATGACATTGTGGATGGGTGCTCGCACGTAGTAGGCCAGAACAATATGAAAATGAGCAATAGGGTAGGAGTGAGTCACACCCTTTGAATAAGTATCAACAAAGGTAAGCTGGATCTAAGAGTGGTGGGTGTCTTCGGGTGCCGAGGAATGGGCCCTTTCTGGCCAGTCAGGACACAAAGGTTTGAACAAAAAATAGGGGGAGTGTAGGATTCACCTACACTGCTTCCAATGGCACTCCAGGTGGAGAGAATGTCTCCTTCAAAAAAGTTTTACGGGTGTAACCAATGTAGTAATCACTATTTTTCAGTGGTCCATAATGATGTATTTATTTGAAGAGTCACGTATTATAATCATAGCGACTTCATTCGAATAGACATGTCAACTCATGGTTTTCAAAAAGATCCAAAAGATCCAATTGCAATAGTAGTATCCCTATGCATTTCGGGACAAAGTCCCTTCATCAGGGGACAAACAATCTGTGAATGAAAATACATCGAATCAGGAAGTGGAAGAACCTCCACAAGGAATGTACATCAATGCGAGTGGATAACATAAAAAGTGGTTGGAAACTACAACGTGCCGGACTGTGCAGTGATGTCAGAAGTAACATGGGGGTCCGCGACGGTGGAAAATCTAAGACGGCAAGAAAAAGAAAAAGAAAAGTAAAAAGGGCGACAGAGTGTAGCAATGGGTGCATGCAGGAAATGGATTATGGGGAAGCCAGGTGGATACGAGACCAAGGTTTAAACGTGAAGTGCTACCGAAAATATGCGGGGTCCCAGGGTGAAGGACAATGTTCAAAAACATGTGAAAATCAGTCGACTAGAATTATCGAAGTAACAGCACAATATGAGCAGGTAAGGAAACTACGGTGAACAGTGCACACCGCAAAGTGCGTTAATTACTACCCTAATGTGCCTGTGATACAACAGTTGGATCTTACCGGCGTGTTCTGGAAAGCCGTGTTACATGCAGTCAATCGGGTAAACGTTCCGGGTAAAAAACGCAGAAGTAAATAGTTAGACCAAGCGGTATGACGTAAGAAGTAAAAAACAAACAAAGGACTATCGTAGAGAAGAGGTCAACACGAATGGCAAAAATTTATAAGTGCACAGACTGGAGGAATGAAATGCTGAACACCTGGATATGTGAGGCACATATACGAAGCAAAAAAATATAATAGGTATGCGAAAATCATACTATAAAAAGCAAGGGGTAAAGGTGAAGAACAGACACCTGGAAGCGGCCATCTTAGGTGAGGAAAAAATGAGTCAGGAGATTAAAGTAAAGGGGAAAAAGGAAAAAATGACGGAAATTAAATTAAATTTCGGGAACAAGGCAAGGAAAGTAAATGTGAAGAAGGTAGAAACGATAAACAGGTGTAAGAGGTCAGAAATGGACCTGAGAAAAGTAGTAACAGCAAAGACAACAAAAAGTGCACAGTGTATAAATAAAAACATCAACATTAAGGGAACAGTATATATATAAAGATATCGACATTAAAGAAGACACCTGTATTCAATTTGGTCATTAAGGCCTTTCGGCTGACAGGTGTCCAGTCTTTTCATCCAAACAATTTCTCTTTGTAAGAGTCTTTTCTTGTTATCAACGCCTGATCTCAATGGTACAATCTCCAATACAAGGAACCGTAGTTGGCTGACGTTGTGATGATGTGCGGTAAAGTGGGCCGCTAGAGGTGCTTTCGTAGTCTTATTCCTTATGGTACTCTTGTGTTCAGTCAAACTGACTTTTATTTTTCTCTCAGTTTTCTATACATAAGGGAGTCCGCATGGGCATTTGAGTAAATAAACCACATTTTTGCAGTCACATGTGGCATTAGTCATGAGTTTGATGGTTTTGCCAGATGATGGATGACTAACGGTGTTGCCTTTGATGATATTATGGCAGTGACTGCAGTTCTGACAAGGTCTGGTACCAGTGAAACAGCTGGATGTTTCAATGGGTCGAGACTCCAAAATGTTTTTGATGTTTTTAGACCTTTGGTATGCGAACAGTGGTCTGTGATTAAAAATACCCTGGAAGTCAGGTTCATGTTGGAGCATGTCCCAGTTTTTCAAAATGATGTTTTTGATAGCCATGCTCCTGGTAGAGTATTTCGACACAAACACCGGTCTCTGATTACTAGTTTGTTCAATGTGTGGAGTCAGAAGATCCTCACGATTCTTCAACAAAATCCTTGTTTTGGCTGTTTGTAAGGTAGATTCAGGATATTTCCGGTCTCTATATTTCTGGAGGATCTTTTGCTCAGAAATTTCATAAGATTCAGGATCAGAACAGATTCTTTGGCCCTTAGTAACTGAGAGTAAGGTAAGTGTCTCTTCAGAGATGTGGGATGACAGTTGGTGAAGAATAACGCATTGTTCCTGTCTGTTGCTTTAGTGAATAGAGCAGTCACAAGTTTGTTGTCCTGTTGACTTGAACATCCAAGAAAGGTAGGCTTGTGAAACTTATGGTGTGGGTAAATTGTATATGGCCATCTAGATTATTGATGTACAAAAGGAACTCTGCAATTTCATCTGGTTGACCAATCCAAATTTAAAAAATGTCATCTATATACCGACCACACTATCACAGCCATCTTGGACATTTCAGGCCGAAGTTCATTTGTGTGAGCCTCTGTAGCACCACCTCTACTGGAGGGTTTTCTCTGGTCTTCTCGGAGCAGACTCAGCTCCAAAACCACTGCATCAACTTTAATCCTGAGGTCCGGTTCGATATCCGCTATGGCTTCCAGAATCTTGTATAATTTTGCATCTGTGACATTAGGGGGCACCTGTTTTGAGCTTGTGTCAGGTTCATGGTTACTCATTGCATCTGCAGTACGGTGGCCCGTTGACTGGGAGTCTGACCCCACTCTCTTTCCCATTCTGTGAAGGATGCCAGCATGGACCCCACACCTCACCTCTCAGTCTCTGTTATTTGCCAGAAATATTTTTGTGTAGGAGTGGGATAGTAAGACCCCTTCAAGATTGGGGTACCTTCCAGCAAGGAGGGCTGCACAAGCAACCCAAGTCAATCGCACTTTAGCCACCTGAAACCATGCATGGTGGCTAATATACCACCAGGATGATGATGTCTTTTATTTATTTATTTATTTATTAATAAAGCACCTGAATCACCCCCGAAGGGGTGTCTCCGTGCTGTGGAGGTGCTGCGGTAGGCTGTGAGGAGAGACATGTTAAAATAGTGCAGTTTTAAGGCGCCTTTTGAATTGGAGGTGATCAGGAAATTTCTGCAGATGGATAGGAAGCTGGTTCCAGAAGAGAGGGCCTAGATGAAAGAACGTTTTCCCACCCATTAGTGATTTCTTGAACCGCGGTACGAGAAGCAGAGATTTGCTTCCTAGGCAGAGTGACCTAGAAGGTATGTAGTGGTTGAATTTGTTTGCATGATAGCTGGGGCCTTTGCCTTTCCAGGCCTTATGCACAATACAACAGATTTAAAATTTGATTTGTTTGCATACAGGGAGCCAGTGAAGTTGTTGTAGGAGGGGAAGGGAGGCAGTTCTAGAGAGGGCGTTTGTGACGAGGCGTGCTGCAGTGTTTTGGACCACCAGTAGTCTGCTCAGCAAGGCCTCATTAGCTGAGACCAGAAGAGCGTTGCAGTAGTCCAGGCGGCTGAGTACAAATGCCTGGATGAAAGTTTTCCATGTGGACATCGGGATGAAGTGGAAGACTTGCCGTAGTAAGCCAAGTACAGAAGCCAGTGGTGGTTGCAGTGTGCTCCTTCATGGTCAGATCCTGGTCTAGGTGTATGCCGAAGTTCTTGACTACAGTCTTGGGCTCTGGATGGTCACCTAGATCCATCGGCCACCAATCTGGTGACCACAGCAATGGTGCATTTCCAAACAACATAATCTCGGTCTACCCTTCAGCGTTCCCTTTGAGTTTCACAGCCAATTCCATTTCACAACACAAGCGTAATGGTGTGGGCAGTAAGAGCATGGTGGCGAGGAGAGGGCACCAGGCTCATCTCAATAGCCACTAACCTGCCAGCTGTTGCATGGTTTCCACATTCAGAAAGGTATGATTCCAGAGAGGCTCCCGGCTCCCCTTCCACCTGCGGCAGCAGTTATACAAGGCAGGGCTCCGCCTATCTGCAGCACTCTGCACTTAGTGTGAACAGTCTCCCAGTTGGGGATGCAGACCAGCAGGCAGCACTTCAAGGCCTTCCTGCTTACATTGTCACTTGATGTGGCCCGGGGAACCTAGGTCCCTCAAAAGGAGACATGGAGCATAGGGGATCTCTCAACTTTACTCAGCCTCATCCGAAACAGCAGTAAGGAGGAGCCAAGTAGTGTCAGAAGGAAGAACCTCTCGGTGTCACTGTATACCGGGCCCGGGCACAGTTACGGAGGTCAGGCATTCCCTCCACTACAGCCTCCAATGTACCTCTGCTGTCCCTGGGCTTACGGAGCTATGCTGGCAGGTCACTTCAGTCATGGGTGTCAGGGCCCCAATCCCGCTGCAGTATTCAGCCAGTGAGGCACGGCAGGCACAACCCTCATCTTCCCTGGAGCTGCGCTCTAATCCGGCACTGCAGTTGCGGCATTGCAGACTTGCAACAGTGCCATGCCTTGCAGGGGCCTCGCACTACTCACCAGTGGTCGCGGGTCTATCCCAAATTGGGGCACTGCCCTTGTGTGAAATCAGCCCCATAAATACTTCTGATTGGGGCCCGATTGGCCTCCAGTCACCAGTAGGTCATTGTCAGTCCTGCTATCTTAGTGCCAGGCCCACCAAAAGATTCCGCCACATGCCCCCAGTGCTACTCGCTCATCCACTGGGCGATAGGGACCAGGGCTGCAGCGATGTTGGCAAATCTCAGGTTGGCAATGCGGTACTGTCTCAACTAACGTCTGCCGTAATCTGCGGTTCAGCCACATCCCCCTCTATCTATATAGTATTGTTGATGTGAAAATGAAGGAACAGGAGCAGGAAAGACAGGAAGATTCAGGAAATAGATATCAGTGACATGATATTAGGATTCAGGGTTTCCCTCTGAAACAAACCAACACAACAGAGCATTCAATCCTACTTACAAGACAGGCTCCAATGACAAAAAGCTCAAAGTGGTTGCAGCAAGCTCTTATAGTCGAATGCTCCAAACATTCATATAAGGCAGTGTGAAAAAAAAATATGGAACAAGTCCCAGTCTAGAGGTGATATATCAAGAGCATGCAATACAGTTGCAAAGGATCTCCCAACTATGGCCCTGTGGAAGCAAAAGCAGTTCATAAAAGTGAAACTGCCGGAGAAGCAACAAAGTGCAATACAGACACGGAAAGCCATTCCGCATGATCGGTATAGTCTTTACATTGGTGAAAAGAAATATGCAGGAGGCAAAATAATTCCTTACCTGGGGAGACAAACTGCAGACAAATGGCAATATGACTAAGGACAAGAGAAAAGGCTAGTTCAGCAATGTGTCTCTCAATACCTATTATGGAACTTAATAGAACTTCAACACATTTCAGCACAACACAAAATGTTTGTGGAATCTGGCACCTGGTCTTGTGCACACACTTAGCTCTTGGGGCCTCTACATCCCAGTAAATCTTATTATCTTCTCATTTTAATATTAAATGTGCAACAACTACTTTACCATTGTTGTTCTGCACACCCTATTGTGCATTCATATCTCAGTTTTCCAAGGAGACAATACCTGTGTATAAGAATACCTTACTGGTTGGAAATGTACACCTTCAATCTAAATTGATTATTTAGAAAGTGGTAGGTCTATTGCTCACCTGTAACTTAGTGTTATGGACAAACTTTTTGAACGCTTAAGTTGAAAAAAGGCGAGCATAAAAATCTTCTGCGGGCCAGAATTCAATGATACCCAGTTAAGAAATTATTTAGATCTGTAGATGGAACTTAGTACAGAGGAAAATACGGAGGTATAATGGACTCTCCTTAGTGCTGCTTGTAAAGGTAGTGGTTGAACATGGGAGTTCCTAGCAGAGGTTCGGAGTAGTTACTTGAAAGGCAGTAAACAACTACAAAGTTGTGACTTTGCGTGTATTAACAGACCTCAACAATGGTTCTTATGCCAAATTTACCAGCAAAAGCTGACATAGGCGTGCAAATTCGGTGTGGAGGATATCCAACCATATTTCAGAAGATGTGAGAGAAAGACATTTCCCCACAGGATTATTATTTTCACTTTCTATACAAAAACAATGGATAAAATACGGGGTATGTATAAATTGCATGCACACATAACCCAACAGATTTTCTCACAATAAATCTCTGGGTTTAAGGTTTGGCCTAACAATATCAACCTGGAATTTGTGAAGATTTCAGTACACAGCTCAGAGGATTTCTTTGTTAAATTCACTGACAATAGGAGTTCTAAGAAAATCATAGGAAGCAATGTGAGATCTGTAGGTGTCTGTACATGAGCCTGGCGCTTTGTGATTCAGCCACAGGATGTTTAAAGTGCTGGTCTAACAGGTACATATTCTCCCTAGAGATATTATTATCGGGTGACTGCAAATAGTAATTTAATTAATTACATTTTAAATGTAATGGATCTTTGCTTGCATA
The DNA here is from genome assembly GCF_964263255.1 of Lissotriton vulgaris. Taxonomy (NCBI): domain Eukaryota; kingdom Metazoa; phylum Chordata; class Amphibia; order Caudata; family Salamandridae; genus Lissotriton; species Lissotriton vulgaris. The sequence goes on from NW_028252743.1 coordinate 102,528, forward strand.
TATAACTGGATCCTATAATGCATTGTGTTTTTGCACCTATCTGCCTCAGTAATTTGAATGGACTTTTATGTAATGACAGGGAAAGTGGGAGAGGTTTCCTGAATTCGTCCAACTTCTTCAGAGGTAGAGTAAAGTCGGCCTAGCCAACTTCAATGCAACATTTCTTGCCATAGGGTATTCCTTGGGTGGGTCATACCTGTGACATACAATGTCGTGGCAGACTGCTACACCCCTGCATGAGCAATATATAAAGGGAGGATTAGTGTGGGAGGTCCGATTGATGCAGACAGCTTGAGTGACAGGGCTCTGGCAGGCAGGGCAGAGAATGGAGAGCGCTGGAATTTCCCAAGTGGTTTGGGTCTTGGAGCTGCAGTCCATCCATTCCTGTGTGCACCTCACTGATAAAGAAATCCCTTATTTTTTCTTTAAATTGCATTCCTCGTACTTCACAATAGCATGTAAAGTTAAAACAAGCATTGACAAAGGTAATTGGTTTGGCTTTAATGTGCCAACCCACTTTAATTTAGGCATTCACAAATGTTGTTTCATTTTATCACACAGCCTCGCTTTTTGCTTTCCTGTAGCTGGGACAATGTAGCAAAAAAAGATTGCTTTCAGCCTTTCTGTACAGAAAGCATGCAGGCGACAAATAACTGAGGAGCATATTAGCAAGGGCAATAGCGCAGATTTAGCAGGACTTTTTCCAGCTAAAGCGGCAATATTTTTATCGCCCTATCAGCAAGCTGTCGCTAACAGCAGTTAGCAACACCTTTTAGGCGATAGCGACTGGTTTGGAGCCCGCTTTGCATGTCAGCGATATTTATCACTAATGACATGCAAAGTGGGCGTAGCCAACCTGTTAACGACTGAAAGCAGTCACTAACACAGCTATCGCCTATTAGCAATACCCACGACGCTATATAAAAAAACATGCGCTAATTGCGATTAGCACCAGGATTTTACACCTGGTAAAATGACTTAGCCATATTAGTCAATGGGAGGTGGATTCTACGGCTAAGTCCCCACCTGCCTATTAGCGAGATTTTCCTTAACGATAGCATTTTTATCGCTGGACATCTCACGCTAAACATGGGTTTCGCCGCTATCGCTGGATTTTATATCGCATTGGAGATAAACGTTGGTAATACTGCGTTATCTCCGTGATAAAATCCAGCGATAGGAGGCGATAAAAAAATTCACGCTAAGCGAGGTTTGCGATAATTATCGCAAGTTGTTGCTAATAGGCCCCTGAATGTGGCCGACACATACGGATTGAGTGTACTTTTCAGTTGTAAAATAGTTCCTTTGGCATTCCAATGAAAGCACTTTGTGGAAGGTGAAAGATTCACCAAATTGACAATAACATTAGGTGAGAGAGTTATATTCCTCTGGGTGGAGCCAAAGTCCACTTTACGTATATTTTGCAGCACTAGTGGCAATACATCTTACAATCAGCTGTGCGGTCCAGCCAGACCTAAAACACTGTGAAGGTGCGAGATAAGTTTTTCAGGTTTGCACACCTTCAGGAAGTACCCTGCTTGCCCACACTACGTGTATTTCAATTGCCTATAAAGTCTCGAGGATGTAAACAGATCTTGCAAATTGATTCGACTTCTGAAACGGTGTGATTTAATTTAAACAAAAATACAAAATAGATAAAAGACCCATACACACCTTTAATATCTTATGAATCCTTCATCTTTTTATAAGGCCCCCCAATTGTCAGAGTGTCCCTTTATGGCTTGCGTCAATAATCCAGCCGCTGGGAAACTCCTTACATAATTACCAACGTTTACCTCTTTGCATTTGACGCAGAATTCACTCCAATATGCATATGGTTAAAAAGTGTCCAAAGTCAAATTTAGACGTACACACATCATGTCAAAACAAAACCATATAAGTGAACCAGTCTGGCGTTTTAATGTATTCACTTACTCGCTCTCCCACATACATTAATGTTAAACTGCCCACATACATTGCCATTAAACTACAGTGCGCCACAAGTGCGTTCGGTATGCCTAGCTTGTGACTTTTGCTGCTGAGGAAACTTGTTTTCAAGACTCTACACTCCTCATCAGCTTGATTTTTACAATATTTAATTTTAACGCAGGCCAAAGGCTGCTGTGCTTTGTATACAGACAGCGTATATTTTCAGTGCTTGCAAATGCTGCCAACTTTCTGCTTAAACTTGCAGCAGACTGACACCTTAATTACAGAAGGCTAACTAAGTTTATTACTCTACTTCCTCGTAACAGCAGACTGGTTTGGCAATCAAGTGTTACATAAACACTCCGCTGCCTTTGTTGGGCACATTTATTTTATAAATGTTCTCTTTTCACCTGAGGTCACTGGCAGTTTTATCCTTAAAACGGGCTCGGATATTTATAACCAGGGGCATTGTTCCAAAATGCTTTATGAAAAAAAATCGCATTAGTTATCCTGCCTTCCATTTTGGAAACATTTCCTATTTGGCTGCTGGTACTTAACATTTCTATTTTCAGCCTTGGGACTAAATCATTCATTTCACTCTCTTAAGGTTTTTTCTATGTTGTGTGTCTAAGATAGACACAGAGAGGGGTATACACAGACCTACTGGGAAGATTAGTAGTTAATAGTGGCTTTAAAATGAGGCTGGTGTTGTGCAGGCCTCAGGGGTTCTCCTCCATTTTTGGAGGCAGTCAGGTATCACTGCTAACACACCTGCAGCATCGAGGTAGTAGATATGTCTGATTGTCAAATATCATGCAGCAGAAGGCAAGGGGTCAGCCTACTTCGGTCACTGGCTGACTTCACTGCGAGTGGTGGGTTCTGCCCCATCACAAGAGGCATATCCACTCACAAAGTAGTTTCCTTCACTGTCAAAGACTACTATAGAAATGTGTTTTTTGAAAACAAAAAAATATTTTTATTATTTCCAATTTTTAATATTAGCAATGCCCCACCAGCTAACACAACAACATTTTATAAAAACTATGAAAAAACAAAACAGCACTTGTAAAGCCAATGGGGCAGGCAGACATCGACAGATCAATTGGCTTTACCAGTGTTTGTTTTAACAGTCAGCAAACAAACGTGTCATTAAGTGTGCTGTCTCTCTTCTGCATGTGTTCTCCAAAGCGACACTGCACCTAGTGGCATCTTAACACCACATGTCCAACTATGCACCTGAAAGTTCTAACTATTGTATGCCTATCTTTCTTCTGATCAATAGTAGGGTTTTTGCACCACAAGCATGGCACACAATTTCTGTACTCTTACTCTCCTTACTACTCTAACTGTACTGTGCCCGTTACAATTAGACAATCTGCAGCATTTCCATTTACCATAGGAGCAATGATGCTCAGATCAATCTTTCTCTGCAGATAGGAGGGGTGGCAATTAGGGGTGCTAAACACCACATTACTGTCCGATGAGGACCATAAATTGACAGCTAACTTACAAATTTGGAATCAGGTTTAACTACACCACTTTCAAAATCATCCTTTAGAAATAAAGAACTTGCCTGAGGAAGACTTAACCTCCTCAAGAAGTTAAGTTGGACTACAACTATGCATGCTAAAAGCTCTGCTAAAGCCACGCAAAAATAGCACAGTTTCAATGGATGAACCAACAAGACTCAATAATAGACTCAGACAGAAATTAAAATAATTTGGTTATTTTATTAGAGAATTACATGTCATGGCAATAAGCAGTCGTTTAAATTAGCCGCTTAAATGTGACCTAAAAATAACACTTTTTATTGGTTCAGGACAGTTTTGGTTTCCAAATGATGAAAGCCCTGGTCATGTGACCTGAAAATAACACTTTTCATTGGTTCAGGACAGTTTTGTTTTCCTAATGATGAAAGCCCCCACCTTTTTTCCTCATTCTCACTTTGTACTTTGAGTGAGGAAGACCTGTTTCCGGACCTATTTGTACCCATTTGTACTGAGAAATGGCTACAGTAGCAGCAGCATCAGGAGCATCTCAGCCACCACCACCACCACCACAAGGACCACCACAACACCACAGTGGTGGAGATGAAGAAGAGGAGGAGGAGGAGGAGGAGAAGGAGAAGCGCTACCTGCCAGAAGATACTACCCCCTACAAGCCAAAGGAGCACATTGTGTGGGAATTTTTTAAAATCCCAAGGGGCCTCAAGAAAGTAAATGCGCGAAAGGTTACTTGTTTAATCTGTGGCACTGTACTTTCCAGGGGAAACCCTGCCAAAAAATATTCTTTTGGCAACAACTCCATGATTCGCCACATGCAACGCCGGCACCCTAACAACTATAGTGCGGCAGAGGTCAGAGAACTGACCAGAAACCCTCTCCAATCTTTTCCCAGCACCTCCCAAAGTACCCAACCCACTCCATCGGGACCAGAGACAAGGAAGATGGTCCCAAACATCCAAACCCAGTTTGGAAATTTCAAAATTGTTTGCATATTTTGTGGGCGTACAATTTGCTATGGTGAGCAAAGTGTTAAACTCATCAACCGTGCTGGTGACAACCACAAGTGCCCAAAGAAACCTTAATTTTTTCCTGATTTTTTTTGCTCCAGTTGAGCCGTTTACAATTCCCTGTTTTTTGTTTGACCCCATAAAAATTCAAAAAAGAATATAAAATTGTTCATAAAAGCCAAAAAAAGTACAAAATGTTCAAAAAAACAATAAAAAATATAAAACAACAAAAAGAATAAAAAAACAGTTATTTTTAGAACTACCTCCAATGTTTAAAAAAATTCTACATTTTAAAAAAAATCTGTCATTCTTTTTTCTCCATGGTACGCTCCCCGGTACGCTCCCCGGTGCACGTACCGGGCGCTCACCCCGCGCAATTGGAAAATTGTTGGTTTTTTTTTGCCCCGCGGGGCCCTTTTATGGCCCCCACATCAAACCTAGGGGGTCAGGGGGGTCTACCCTGCCCCCTTTTGGTCATTTACCCCTTTGCTTTTGCCACCTCTTGTGTCTCGATCCTACCTAGACACAAGATGGTTGCCGCTCCGGACTGTTTGGAATGTTGACAGACACCCGAGAGCCAATCAGCTTTCTGCTCGCAAACTCGCGTAGAGCGCTGGAGAGCGCCCCGGTGCGCGTACCGGGGCACGCTTATAGATACATATATTTTTCTGAACCTAAATTACTCAAAATCCACTGGAGCACATATCTTGAGACATAGCAAAGGCACATCGGGCTACCAGTCCCTACAATTTTGCCTAGTGTGGTGGAAATCCATTCAGCCGTTCGGTCTAAAAGTGAATCCAACCGCCCTATGGAAATTAACATGGGGAATACACATTTTGGGACCCCCCTTTTATCTCGCCCCCGCTTGACGAATCCCCCCCCCCCAAACTTTCAGGGAAGGAGCGAGGCAAATTTCTGGAAATTTTCAGGCAGATTCCTCAACCGGCGCCAAAGTTATTCCCAATAGAATGTTGCAGATTCCCTATAGAAAACAATCATAACTATAACTACCTACTGGCGACCGCCAGTAGGTAATATATATATATATATAGTAGAGCAAATTGCACAAGCGCTTCGGGAGGGCTCACCGCTTCATCCGACCCTCCGGTCTGTATTTGGCTCCTCTGCAATGTTCACAGGTTCCCCTGAAATTAAAATTGGGTCTGACGCGTTTCGGGGCCACAAACGCCCCTTCCTCATGGACTTTGCGCAGTTCAACACCATGTTCTCTTCACGCTGGTCAAACATATTTTTTTTTTTAACAGCTGGCGTCGTCCTCCCTGAGTGGGTGGAGTCTGGCAACACCGGGTCTCATGGTCAACGTAGTCCTGTGAAGTGAAATAAAATAGTAACCATGAGTAGGCTGGCGTGTCTGCACTTTCATTACAGTCATTAAGATCCTTAAGTAGGATGGCAGGGAAGCTGCGGGCATCACGTTTTATTCAAATGTAGGTTACGCTGTCAGGTGAGTGTGTTTGACCTCGAATCAGTCTCTTAGGAGAGGATACATGTTCCGCCATCAGAGTGGAGCTCCTTCGCGACCGAGGCTGGCCGCCTGGATATAGTAGAGCAAATTGCACAAGCGCTTCGGGAGGGCTCACCGCTTCATCCGACCCTCTGGTCTGTATTTGGCTCCTCTGCAATGTTCACAGGTTCCCCTGAAATTAAAATTGGGTCCGACGCGTTTCGGGGCCACAAACGCCCCTTCCTCATGGACTGTGCGCAGTTCAACACCATGTTCTCTTCACACTGGTCAAACGCGTTTTAGTTTGAACAGCTGGCGTCGTCCTCCCTGAGTGGGTGGAGTCTGGCAACACCGGGACTCATGGTCAACGTAGTCCTGTGAAGTGAAATAAAATAGTAACCTTGAGTAGGCTGGCATGTCTACACTTTCATTACAGTCATTAAGATCCTTAAGTAGGATGGCAGGGAAGCTGCAGGCATCACGTTTTACTCAAATGGATGTTACGCTGTCAGGCGAGTGTGTTTGACCTCGCCTCAGTCTCTTAGGACAGGATACATGTTCCGCCATCAGAGTGGAGCTCCTTCCGGGACCGAGGCTGGCCGCCTGAATATAGTAGAGCAAATTGCACAAGCGCTTCGGGAGGGCTCACCGCTTCATCCGACCCTCCGGTCTGTATTTGGCTCCTCTGCAATGTCCTCAAAGGCCGCTACGTATACGCAAGCCAGACTTGGAGCACAGGTCGCCTCCATCCTAAAAAATGGGGCTGAAGACCTGAGCCAGCACGCAACGTTTATTCTTGAATGCGCAGAAATCATTTTGAAAAACAACATCTTTTTATTCAAGAACAATTTTTTCAAGCAGATAAAAGGGACCAGCATGGGGGCAACCTGTGCCCCAAGTCTGGCTTGCTTATACGTAGCGGCCTTTGAGGACAAACATATTTTTAACAATATAGCACCATTCAGTGAGAACATCACATGTTGGTCGAGATATATCGACGACATTTTTTCATTTGGACGGGCACATTAGAGTTACTCAATGAATTTATTCTTTGGTTGAATTTGGGAGATAAAAATCTCAAATTCACTTTTAATTTTAATAAAGAGGCAATTGAATTCTTGGACATCAAAATTAGAGTAGACAACGCAACTTTAGGGGTAGATCTTTACACCAAACCAAGTGACCGTAACACACTGTTACACTATAAAAGCAATCACCCCAACAGTCAAAAGGACAACATACCATTTGGACAATATTTACGCATTAGACGTAATTGTACCAACATGCAAGATTTTAATAAACATGCAGATGCCCTTTCCATTCAACTTAGGAACCGGGGATACCCGGACAAATTAATTAAACGCGCATACAAACGTGCAAAATATTACAACAGAGAGGCACTGTTTGATAAGAATAAAGCAAAAAATGACTAATTTTTGTAACTAATTTTAGTGCAGCGAGCAACAAAATAAAAAACATTATAAACCGCAATTGGTCTTTACTAAATAACAGACCGGGTGAAAATATCCCAAAACCAATGTTTAGCTTTCGTAGGAACAGAACAATTAAAAATTGTCTGGTTCATACTTTTAAAGAAAAGAATCATAGCACCCCTAATACAATCAATAGAACTCCACTTCAGACAGGAAACTTCACCTGTAACACGTGTTCCAACTGTATATCAATGATTAAAGGAAACTTGATATCATATAATGGTATAGTACATAATGTTAAAAATTTAGCAAACTGTAAAACCAAAGATCTGATGTACATGATAAAATGTCCTTGCAATAAGGCCTACATAGGCGAAACAGCGAGAGAGATAAAAACGAGAATAACTGAACACAAGTCTGCCATCAGGACACAAAAGAAATCTGCCCCGCTAGTGGAACATTGGACAACTAAGTATGAGCGCAAAATCCGTTCCGCTCGCGGATTTTGCGAATTTTCGGTAAATTCGCGATCCGCGAACTCCCGCGAATTTACCGCGAATTCGCAAATCCCCGAGCGGCGGATTCCGGGGGCAAAAGTTGAAGCCTGGCTGGCCTGTCAACTTGTAACTATTTTAGGATGGCGCCGGCAAGCTGCCAGCGCCATCCTAAAATAGTTACTAAGTTAGCTTCAACAGGAAGCTCTAATAGATAAAATAAAGCAGGTGCTCGCACCTGCTTTATTTTATCTATTAGAGCTTCCTGTTGAAGCTAATTTGGTAAGTATTTTAGGATGGCGCTGGCAGCTTGCCGACGCCATCCTAAAATAGTTACAACATGCCCTTCCTGTGAGCCCAAAAACAATCGGGAGCGTCGTCGAGGCAGGTGTGCCTTCTTCAAAAATCTACCGTGGAAAATCAGCTGTGATGCTGGATAGAGGCTTTTGCATCCTTGACTTTCACGAGCGCAATACCCGTGCTGTTTCTGTGACCAGGAGCTTATTTCTCTTCATCTGCTGAACTGATCTTTCTCTGACCTTTTATACACACAAGAAGCATGTGTGAACTCACATGGTAGCCCTGCCCGTTTGGCCCCGCCCACACACTTGCGGTTTGCACCGTCTTCCCGCCATTCACCCACTATGATGGACAGCTCACTCAAGGGACCCCTGCGCCCTTCGGGGCGATTGCATAGTAACACACACATGGTCGCTCGAACTAGTTGATGCTCAAATTCAGTGACTCATTCATTAGCCCAAAAACAATCGTGAGCGTCGTCGAGGCTGGACAGGTGTGCCTTCTTCCCAACTCTACCGTGGAAAATCAGCTGTGATGCTGGATAGAGGCCTTTGCATCCTTGACTTTCACGAGCACAATACCCGTGCTGTTCTTGTGACCAGGGGTTTCTTTTTCTTCATCTGCTGAACTGATCTTTCTCAGACCTTTTATACACACAAGAAGCATGTGTGAACTCGCATGGTAGCCCTGCCCGTTTGGCCCCGCCCACACACTCGCGGTTTGCACCGTCTGCCCGCCATTCACCCACTATGATGGACAGCTCACTCAAGGGACCCCTGCGCCCTTCGGGGCGATTGCATAGTAACACACACATGGTCGCTCGAACTAGTTGATGCTCAAATTCAGTGACTCATTCATTAGCCCAAAAACAATAGTGAGCGTCGTCGAGGCTGGACAGGTGTGCCTTCTTCCCAACTCTACCGTGGAAAATCAGCTGTGATGCTGGATAGAGGCCTTTGCATCCTTGACTTTCACGAGCACAATACCCGTGCTGTTCTTGTGACCAGGGGTTTCTTTTTCTTCATCTGCTGAACTGATCTTTCTCAGACCTTTTATACACACAAGAAGCATGTGTGAACTCGCATGGTAGCCCTGCCCGTTTGGCCCCGCCCACACACTTGCGGTTCGCACCGTCTGCCCGCCATTCACCCACTATGATGGACAGCTCACTCAAGGGACCCCTGCGCCCGTCGGGGCGATTGCATAGTAACACACACATGGTCGCTCAAACTAGTTGATGCTCAAATTCAGTGACTGCACTCGCATGGAAGCCCCGCCCCAAATCCGCGGATCTGCAAATCCGCAAAATCCGCGGATTTTGCGGATTCACGATCCGCAAATCCGCAAAATCCGCGGATCGTGGATCCGCAAAATCCGCCCATGCTTATGGACAACACACAACCACAAACTAGAAGATCTCAAGTGGTGTGTGGTTGAAGTTATATCTCATAGCTCCAGAGGGGGAAATTTCAATAACAAAAGAAAAAGGAGAGAACAATTCTATATGTCTCTATTTGACACCTTTTGTACCGGCCTAAATAATAGAGAAGAATGGGAAAGACTAATCCTATAATCTTTGATACAATAGTTTTACCCAATATTTTCTCCTTATTTATAGATAAGTCTGAAAATAATACAAACAACTAAGAAGTTCCCTTCTTTGTCCATAAAACATGTGTCAAGTTCTCCCCATATGGGGATTACTCTCGGAATCTAGCATGATGAAAATACTATTTCAGTTTATATAGAACAATGACCGGGGATATTACAACAAGAAATATTCGCTAAGTTCCTGCCAGTCTAATCATAATAAAGAACTACAGCTTGTTGTAACACTTCAAGTATGACGGCAGTTTTACCTGTATATTTCATAAATGTTCATGTATTAATGTATCAAGGATAGCATACTATGTTGTATATGACTGTAGAACAATCCATTTAGAGATATATCGCATTGTCATGTAATTATCAGGTACGTGTGGTTTTGGACTACATATATATTTGAAATATGAGTTTGTCAACAGGATATTACCTAAATTTATTATGGAGACTAGAACTAATACTGAAGCATGGTTTTTCGAGCACTAATTAGCATGTTTTATCTATATGTATTGAGCTAATATATTGTATAGTCAAATGATATACAAATAACAATATAGCGTGGTATTATGGATGCATGCTCCAAAATGCACCGTTATATGTTTTAAGGTAGACAAAGTCGCAGTTGACTGTGGTTATACTCAATTTGGATTCAAAGTTATCCCAATCCAAGATGGCCGACCCACGCAAAACGGAACTTCCTAACAAGAAATACAGTAATTTGGGGATTTGAAAATCAGTAACTCTAACGTATCCCAAAACCTTATTTTCATTCCTAAATTATGTGTAAATGCTTACATTCTCGAAATTTAGGGGCTCACATTTTGCGGAATCGTGTACTTAGTTCATGCACTTCCGGGTCAGGAATTCAGGCGACGACCATAAGACCGAGAATTAAAACGATATAAATTATCATATAAATAATGATTCTCTGTGATGCAGCAAGTTAAACAGAAAAGATCTAGATGTGATATTTAGTAAGCTTTTTGTGTATAAAACCCAGATATAGATTCGCGATCTGTCGCTCATATTACTTTCGGGTCAATCTAAGCGGCGTCAGCATAAAAACGCCGTCCCAATACACGCTTAATCTATTTCGAATCGCCATGAAGATTGAAGCACGGAGGAGCAGGGAGGTCGCATTTTAACCCAAAGGTAGGCAAAAGGCTTCGAAGAAAAAGAGACATACGATAGTTCCTTTCTAACCCTTAGGCATATTGCAATGTCTGGTGGACCGTCTATTGACCGTCCATATGGGTACTCGGGTCACTCCTTCATGGAGAACATGAGTATACCCTCGCCCATCAAAGAAGAACTTTTGGGTCTAAATGTCCAAGCTACCACGAGCCTGGTTTTTGAAAATGACATTATTGCCTTTCTCTTGTCATTTGATGTAGTATTATCTTCTACTGGGATAGAATATTCGATTATTTATAAATGGGGTCATAGGTTGAATTTATCCAGAGCCAGGTTTTAATTCATACACTGTTTTTTGTGACTAGATTAATTACGTCACCAGGGGCGAGTCGGCATTACGAGTACTAATCAGACTGCGACCATAAGCCCATAGTTAGATACTAAATCATAAACTTATAATAACAGTCTAGAACACAGAGATATAGTGGTTGAGGGACTCTGAGCACAATATTCTTTGTTGCCCATGTGCAGATTTCTTCATCAAATTAAGAAAGTGAAGACTTGAAAAAAGAGATTATCACCCTTTGAACTATATCGTCAAGACCTACCTAACATTATAAACAGGTTAGTAAACTTGGTCATTTTACGGCTAAAAAATTAAACAACAGCCTCCATGTATACATATCTAGAAAATCAAGATATATGTGATACTTTTAGGTCCAAAGAAACCGAGTATCTATTCCTGCTATTGACGGTGGCCCCTCCGTGCATACAGAGGCTTATTCCATTGACAGTTAAGGTAATCAATTCGATAAAGGTCACAAGTATATATAAAAAAATTACATTGTTAAAAGAGGATAGATGACTAAGAAGTATTGTATGTTTGTTTTGTAACAGCCTGAGAAATATCAATCGCACAAGAAGTTTAGATCTATGTGGAAAGAAATTTAAATCTTTTCCCACAAAATACCAGGTATGATTTAACAATCTATACATGCACAAAAATCTGGGAGTATAGCCATAATACCCAAATGGAAGACAGCTTCAATATTAACATCAATTGTAATATGTGTTTTTTTAGTTTTAAGATGCTTGTTTATGATGGACTAATTTGAAATACTAGCTATGTACAAACTTGAGCGAGGCAGTGGCAATACAAGGTAGTTGTGTTTTCTTTTCTCAAAATATTCTTTTAAGAAAATAAAAATATATTATTTTAATTTTATAGATACTGAGTCAAAATGTTGCAAATGTCCTGAAGAAGGTGTCAAGATCTAGAAAACACCGAAACGCTGCGTCAACTGTTTTGTTCACTTTTGACTGTATATAGATTCATTGCTTTACCACCGCAGGTGGTTTTTAAATCAAATGTTTTTATTATGTTTTAGAATATAACGCATGCTGGGAGGTGATAAATAAATTTCATGATATTTTTTAATCGACAAAAACTGCTCTACTGAGTATATTTTCACGTTGATATAACTTTGTGTCTAGGTCCACTTTGCCTTGCTTGTATATGTTTTATTGGTTAAAAAGATAGGGATAATTACTCTTCCACCTATCCCTTACCCCGTTTAGCAATTTTTGCTCAGCCATTCTAGCCTGCCACGGTTTAAACAGGGACTTTTACTTGTTTTGCTGATGTCACTATCCCCCTCCCTGACATATACTACAGGGGTACCTCCTTGTTCTAATACCAGTAATGAAAGTGCAGACATGCCAACCTACTTAAGGTCATTATTTTCTTTCTCTTCACAGGACTACGTCAACCATGAGTCCCGGTGTTGCTAAACTCCACCCACTTAGGGAGGACGATGCCAGCTGTTCAAACAAAAACGCGTTTGACTAGGGTGAAGAGAACATGGTGTTGAACTGCACACAGTCCATGAGGAAGGGGCGTTTGTTGGCCCCGAAACGCGTTGGACTCAGTTTTTAACTCAAGGGAACCAGTGAACATTACAGAGGAGCCAAACACAGACCGGAGGGTCGGATGAAGCGGTGAGCCCTCCCGAAGCGCTTGCGCAATTTGCTCTACTATATGCAGGCGGCCAGCCTCGGTCGCGGAAGGAGCTCCACTCTGATGGCGGAACATGTATCCTGTCCTAAGAGACTGAGGCAAGATCAAACACACTTGCCTGTCAGCGCAACATCCATTTGAATATAACGTGATGCCCGCAGCTTCCCTCCCATCCTACTTAAGGACTTTAATGACAGTAATGAAAGTGCAGACACGCCAACCTACTTAAGATCATTATTTTCTTTTTCTTCACAGGACTACGTTACCATGAGTCCCGGTGTTGCTAAACTCCACCCACTTAGGGAGGACGACGCCAGCTGTTCAAACAAAAACGCGTTTGACTAGCGTGAAGAGAACATGGTGTTGAACTGCACACAGTCCATGAGGAAGGGACGTTTGTTGGCCCCGAAACGCGCCAGACTCAATTTTTAACTCAAGGGAACCTGTGAACATTACAGAGGAGCCAAACACAGACCTAGATATATATATATACTAATTAGAGCTCTTCAGAGAGGTATGGAAAGGGGCGACCATTCGGTCCCCCCGAACGTATGGCGGAGTACCACGATCCCCCCGGGAAGCCATCTTGGGCGGGAGGCGAGTCTCGGCTGGTATGCCCGAAGCGGCGTAGCCGGGGCGCGCCTTTTCCCGCCCTAGAGTGGGTTGGCCTAGACACTGACGTGGCCGGCCACGCCCTTGGGGCAGGCAGGGGCGGGTTTACACCCGCCCTGAAGACGGATAAAAGGAGCAACGAGCCAAGAAAGCATCCTCTTGTTCCTGTGCTCTGAAGCTGCACCTCCTCGCTGCACGTGAGCTCGAGACGGAACGAAGAGCCAATTTTGAGCGTTGTAATCGTTCTTGTTTGTTTTCCAGATACTCTGTTGGAGAATGCCGAAGAAGGCGGGAAAGCGAATGACTACCGACCAGATGCAGCGAGTTCTCATGAAGGAGGTGACCGACCTAAAAAGGCGAATGGCGGATAAAGATGAGGAAGGGGGGTCGAAACGTCCTTTGGCAGGAGCTGCTCCGGGAGGAAAAGGCAAGAGGCCCAGAAGGGGAGCAGCTGGGGGAGATATTCTGGGTCCCAGTACCCCACTTGAAGCACCCACTCCCGTGCCGGAGGAAGGGAATCCGATTCCCGTTGTGGTCACCCCTGTGTCCGGGGAAGATATGCCGCCCGAGCTGGCAGCACAATTAGCGGCGTGGTTGGGTAAAGGTAGCGAGGGCGCCACGGCTGTCGACGCGCAGGTGTTGATGAAGCAACTGCGGGAAACACGGGAAGCAGCGAAGGCATCATCGCCGGCTGCGGCAGTAGAGAAACCACAGGGGACAGGTTCAGTCGCAGAGACAGCATCCGGTTCAGGTAAGCGGCCATTGCCGATTGCGAGGGATGAGTCGGCACCCTCTCAAAGGGAAAAGTTGGGTCAGCATGTCCCTTTAGCTATTAAAGAGAAGATATGGGCAGGGGAGTATATAAACATATTCTCGTTGCTTACTGATCATTATGAGATGGAGCATGTTAAGTGCCAGAAGGACCTCATGCATCCGAGTGTTTGGCGCGCAAAGATGGCCGCCTTTAAGGTAAATGAAAACATTGGCAATTGGGGCAAAGCGTGGGGGGTTTTTACATCCATCTTGGGGGAACGTAGGCCCGAATTGCTACCCGAATTGCCGATTTATCAGTCACGGATCATGGGGTACTTTGTATCACACGAGGGCAATCATTGGTTCTGCTATGATAACATTTTCAGAAAAGCGAAAGAACATGATAAAAGCTTAACTTGGGATTGTTATGATTCTGTGTCCTGGTCCAAAATGGAGGATACTGGTATGTTGAAATTGCCATTAGTAGGGAGTAACGTTGGCGAATCCTCCCGCCAATATGCGGGGACGCCCTTTCGATCAGGTACGAGTACCGACAACCACTTGAGGCCTACCGGCAACGCTGGTAAAAGGGGGGTTTGTTGGAACTTTAACAGGGGTAAATGTACTAGGCCCCAGGGGTCATGCAAATTTAGACACGAATGTAGTGGGTGTGGGCAATCATCCCATCCTGAGTCCACGTGCAGAGCCAAAACGGGTGATAACGGGGGTAGAGGAGGCGCCAAACAGGTCTAACATAGTCCGAGGGGCGCCTTTACCTACCCCGATTGATACCTTGGCAATGATTCCCTGGCTCAGCGAATACCCGGATCGTGCTTCCGCTGGGGTGTTGCGGAACGGGTTTTCATATGGTTTCCGCATCCCAGTGGGGGACTTTCAGGGTGTAGCAAAATGTAAAAACCAGATATCGGTCTTACAGCATACGACCGTGGTACAGGAAAAGATCCGGAAGAAGGTTACTCGAGGTCGAGTCGCCGGTCCGTTTAGTGTACCGCCAGTTGCTAACTTTGTTTGTTCCCCTTTAGGGGTGGTCCCCAAGAAGGACCCGGGTGAGTTTCGGCTGATACATAATTTATCAGCCCCACGTGGTCTTTCTGTAAATGATGCGATAGACCCGGAAGTGTGTTCGGTGCGGTACGCATCCTTCGATGAGGCCGTAGCCATTTTGAATCGCCTGGGGCCCGGTGCGCTGATGGCAAAATCTGATGTCGAGTCAGCGTTCCGGTTGCTCCCGGTACATCCAGACGATCAGCGTCTCCTGGGTTTCATGTTTCAGGGTCATTATTACATGGATAGGTGTATGCCGATGGGGTGCTCTATATCTTGTGCCTATTTCGAAAAATTCAGTAGTTTCCTACAATGGGTCTTCACAAAGAAGACGGGTTTTCAACATGTGATGCATTATCTCGATGACTTTTTGTTCCTGGGGGCAGCCGGGGATCCGGAATGTGGGCAGGCTTTGGCTGCATTTTGTGTCTTAATGAATCAGTTTGGCGTGCCATTGGCACCAGGTAAGACTGTGGGTCCCTCGACTTGCCTCGAGTTTCTGGGGATCGAGTTAGACTCCGAAGAAGGTTGTTTTCGTTTACCAGGTGACAAAGTGTTGAGGTTCAGGGCATCACTGCAAATGTGTATACGTGAGTCTAAGGTTAAGCTGCATCAATTACAGCAGTTAGTGGGACAGTTGAATTTTGCCCTAAGAGTTATACCGATGGCCCGCCCCTTTTCCCGCTCGATCGCTCAAGCCATGGTCGGCCTGAAGGAGGGTCATCATCGCACAAGGCTCTCGGCAGAGGTTCGCCAGGACATGCGCATTTGGTTGGCATTTCTGGCGGATTTCAATGGTCGAGTTGTTTGGAACAAACCGGCCGTGTCCTCTGAGGAGCTGGGGCTGTGGACAGATTCGGCTGGGAGCGTAGGTTTTGGTGCCATTTTCGGCACTCGATGGTCTGCACAAAAATGGCCGGCATGGTGGCATGACAGTGGACTGACAAATAACATTGCTTTCCTGGAACTTTTCCCCATTCTGGTGGCCCTGAGAACGTGGCCCGAAGGGTTCAGAGATCACTCTGTGGTATTCTGGTCTGATAATATGACCGTGGTTGAGTGTATCAATGGCCAGGCAGCACGGTGCAAATGGATTTTGAGACTACTCAAGGAAATCGTATTACTGTGTATGCAATTGAATGTGCTATTTAAAGCAAGACATGTCCCGGGGGTGATGAACCAGGCGGCTGATGCCCTTTCTCGTTTTCGTATGCAGGCCTTCTGGGGTTTTCTGCCCACAGCGGACCCGGAGCCGGCACCCTTTCCCGAAGCTCTCTGGTCTCTCGGTGCCCCGAACTTCGTAACCTCGTGGGAGAGAGTTTAGCACCCAGGACGAGGAAGGCATATGAAGGGGCGTTCCGTTCCTATTTGGCCTTTTTGGGGACTGTTAGAGGGGAGCTTTGGGGCCAGGAGGAATGGGTGGTGAAATTTCTAATGTCTTTACATCTGGCGGGGAAATCAGTGGCTACGGCCCAGAGGCATCGGGCTGCCATTTCCTTTGTTGCTAGGGCTCATGGGATCCAGGACCCGACAGCGTCTTTCGTTGTACAAAAAGCGCTACGTGGGTGGCAACGCCTTGAGGGTCGCAGAGTAGATGAGAGGCGCCCGATAGGTTTGGATAGGTTGGCCCTGTTATTGTCCAGACTCCCTGCAACATGTTCATCTCAGTTTGAGACAGTGTTATTCCGAGCCGCTTTTACGCTGGCATTTCATGGGGCTATGCGAGTAAGCGAACTAGTGGCGAGGAACAAGCAGGATGTTACGGGAGGACTGTGCCAAGAGCACGTCCAGATCAAAGGGGAGACAATAACTGTCTCGTTTGTCAGGTCCAAGACCGATCAAAGTGGGATGGGTGATTGCATAATCATACGAAGGATTCCCGGGTCCTCCATGTGCCCGGTGAAGTGTTTAGAGGATTATTTAGCACGAAGGGTGGCATCATGGGGGGGGACCTTGTTGAGACACGCTGACGCCACCCCACTGACAAGGTTTCAGTTTCAACGGGTGCTTGCGATGTCGATTACCGCTGCGGGCTTGAACCCGGGCGAGTTTGGGACCCATTCCTTTCGGATAGGGGCTGCTACAGAGGCTACAGCCAGGGGTCTGAATGTGGAACAAGTTAAACGTGTGGGGCGTTGGTCCTCCAACTGTTATAAAAGGTATGTGCGGTTGCACATGTTGTGAAGCTGTAATGATGTACTCACGCTTCTTGTTTTGTTTGGTTTTCAGTTGCGCAAGCCTACGAGGCGGGGCGGACTATGCAGTCGACCCAACACAGGGCCAGCGGTCAGACATCACCGGCTGTGAAAAAGGAGGTGTGGGTCGTGGGCCACTCATACGTGAGGCGTGCCGCGGACGTATTCAAGGCAGGTGACATGATTCACGTGGCTGGGGAATACGGGTACAGTGTGTCCTTCTACGGAAGGGGCGGTCTCTGTATTGACCAGTTTCAATCATTTTTCGAGGGTTTACTAGGGCGGATGAGGTCACCGCCGTCTGTAGTCATAGTACATCTTGGGGGCAATGATTTGGTCACCACTGGTAGACGACTTCTTCTTGAGGCGATGCTTTCCACTGTAAGTTGGTTAGCGAGGAGAGTTCCAGGGTGCACGATTGCATGGTCCCATATGATCCCACGAAAAGTGTGGCGGGGGGCTTTTTCTGTTTCTGCTTTAAATCATTCGGTAAGAAAAATTAATAACAAAGTGAGTAGATTGTTCCGTTCCAATACACTGCATTCTATTTCGCATGGTTGTATTAATGATGACAGTATGTATTTGGGGGATGGTGTTCATTTGTCTCGGGTGGGGAATGAGTTACTCATAGGAGACTTCATGGCTTGGCTAAAGACGTTAAAACATGACCTTTAGGTAGGAGTGTTGTGGGGGGTCCGGATAGCCGGTCAACTATCCGGCCTGTGGCGGTAAGGTCATGATCGGTGAGCACTAATTGGAAGATCCCTATGAGTGGGCGTCACCCATTACGGATGGGAGCGCTCGGGGGAGGTGGCCATTGGCCCCTCAACGGGGAGGCGGTCCCTTCTAAGGATGGGTCGCCGAAAGGAAAGGAAAGGCGGTCAAGGCCCCTTCCTGGGTAGGAGGGGTTACAGCCCCCTCCTGGGGAATTTCCCGGGGCCAGGACGTCTGCGACGGCAGATGTGGTAAGTTGTGTGGGGTTTGGGGGGGGTCTACGCTACCTTCTAGATACCTCACACGAGTCCTCGTACGACCTTTAAGTGGCGTCGAGTTTTATTGGGGCCCCCGTCAAGTCAAGGGAAATTGGTAGTTGCACTTGAGGTATGCCTCTGTGCGGTCGCCCCTCACAAGTGAGGGGGATATTTCTGGTTTAGGGATCTTGACACCGGTTACGACCTTGCCGTTGGCCCTTGAACGTTAGGATGTACAATTTCAAAATTTCAAGTAAATGTTTTGTAGGATGTTAGTTCGGCTAGGAGAACCTTTGTATTAGAGAATATGTTAAGGTTAGCCAAACATCGCAATGTGGTAATGAAATTGTACATAATATGAAACTGTTAATTTAATGTTTTAATTTTGTTTCATATTTTAATAAATACGGCCGGGAGGGTCACTCCCTCCCGTTTTCCAAAAATGTCAGAACTGTTTCCGGTTTCCCATCCTTGGGGATTGTGTTGAGAGGGGGTGGAGGGTATCTCAGCCATATGGAAAGGGGCGACCATTCGGTCCCCCCGAACGTATGGCGGAGTACCACGATCCCCCCGGGAAGCCATCTTGGGCGGGAGGCGAGTCTCGGCTGGTATGCCCGAAGCGGCGTAGCCGGGGCGCGCCTTTTCCCGCCCTAGAGTGGGTTGGCCTAGACACTGACGCGGCCGGCCACGCCCTTGGGGCAGGCAGGGGCGGGTTTACACCCGCCCTAAAGACGGATAAAAGGAGCAACGAGCCAAGAAAGCATCCTCTTGTTCCTGTGCTCTGAAGCTGCACCTCCTCGCTGCACGTGAGCTCGAGACGGAACGAAGAGCCAATTTTGACCCACCCACCAGCCCCTGAGGACAGCAAGTGGTTTTGAATAAAGTTTGATGGATAACTCTGATTTTCGTTTACAGGTTGTGGTTATTATCGTGATGACTTTGAGTATGCAATAAAGAATGGTCAATTTGTGTTATGTTTTGCAAATAAAGTAATCCTGCTTAAGTGTTCATCAGTAAGCATGCTTTTAATAAAGTTGTTGTTGCTATTGTCTTTTTCATAATTTAGTCATTTAGTAATTTAGTTAGCATTGTCGTATGTATCTTGGTCGGGCGGTAAGGTCATGATCGGTGAGCACTAATTGGAAGATCCCTATGAGTGGGCGTCACCCATTACGGATGGGAGCGCTCGGGGGAGGTGGCCATTGGCCCCTCAACGGGGAGGCGGTCCCTTCTAAGGATGGGTCGCCGAAAGGAAAGGAAAGGCGGTCAAGGCCCCTTCCTGGGTAGGAGGGGTTACAGCCCCCTCCTGGGGAATTTCCCGGGGCCAGGACGTCTGCGACGGCAGATGTGGTAAGTTGTGTGGGGTTTGGGGTGGGTCTACACTACCTTCTAGATACCTCACACGAGTCCTCGTACGACCTTTAAGTGGCGTCGAGTTTTATTGGGGCCCCCGTCAAGTCAAGGGAAATTGGTAGTTGCACTTGAGGTATGCCTCTGTGCGGTCGCCCCTCACAAGTGAGGGGGATATTTCTGGTTTAGGGATCTTGACACCGGTTACGACCTTGCCGTTGGCCCTTAAACGTTAGGATGTACAATTTCAAAATTTCAAGTAAATGTTTTGTAGGATGTTAGTTCGGCTAGGAGAACCTTTGTATTAGAGAATATGTTAAGGTTAGCCAAACATCGCAATGTGGTAATGAAATTGTACATAATATGAAACTGTTAATTTAATTTTTTAATTTTGTTTCATATTTTAATAAATACGGCCGGGAGGGTTACTCCCTCCCGTTTTCCAAAAACTTCAGAACTGTTTCCGGTTTCCCATCCTTGGGGATTGTGTTGAGAGGGGGTGGCGGGTATTTCAGCCATATAGCTTTGTACAGACACAAGGGAGCACCCAGTATTAAGTCAAAACAAAACCCTTTCAGGCATAGAGTGATGTATAAATTATGCAAAAAAGAAGGAGAGAACTCTGGGTAGCTCTCAAGTTTAGGTGGAAAGCAGCCCCTGTTAGAGCACTCTCAACACCAGCGACACTCTAGATATGCTTACCTCAAATGTCTGTTTTTCTATCTCAGTTTTTAAGCATAGGATTAGCACAGTGCTATCCAAGCCGAGATAGAAAATGACAAAGACTTTTGCAATTTCTACAGCAAAGTCTTTAAGCATAGGACTAGCACAGTGCTGTCCTTTCCGAGCTGTAAAATTACAAAAGCCATTTATCACTCCAGGCACAATATTACAGCTTTGAATTAGTGAAATACCAACTCGAGTGAGCCTGAAATGAATAAAAGCAACCCCTGACACAGTGTTTCGCTCTAATTAGAGCTCTTCAGAGAGGTATAGCTTTGTCCAGACACAAGGGAGCACCCAGTATTAAGTCAAAACAAAACCCTTTCAGGCATAGAGTGACACATAAATTATGCAAAAAAGAAGGAGAGAACTCTGGGTAGGTCTCAAGTTTAGGTGGAAAGCAGCCCCTATTAGAGCACTCTCAACACCAGCGATACTCTAGATCTGCTCACATCAAATGTCTGTTTTTCTATCAAAGTGATGCCAGCGACGGCTGCAGCTGCCGCCCAACATGAAACAGGAGTTGGTTCAGTGAAATGCTTTGAATTTGCCTCTGACAATATTCTTGAGGTATAATCTCATTGTATAAATCTATTCTCAATATTGCTCTGTTCTTGGGCAAAATTTGCATCAGAGCGGCAAAAAGGAAAATGCAAAGCATTTCACTGAACGTGCTGTTTGGTGAAAGTCAAAACAAAAAGTACAAACTTAGGGTCAATATCCCAAGAATGATGACCACATATAACAAGAGATTTAACCATTTTAAGAGATTTTTAAAACGCCATTGGGGTTTTCTAAAAACTGATCCAGTTATCCGCAAAGACATAGCGAATTCACCCTTGGTTACATGCAAGAAACTGAGATCATTAGGGACAGGTTAGTCCATAGCTATCAAGAAAAGCCCATTACTGCTTCCTGGCTAGGAGCACAAAAAGGCTTTTTCAAAGTAATTCTTGCAAGTCATAGAAAAATAGTAGAAGTCGTAATTTCTGTGTTCCTTACAATGGAAAGACCAAATAAATTTGTAAATTCCCCACCTATACCACAGAATTTGTTTTGTATATTTTGGAGTGTCATTGTGGCCAAAGATACGTAGGTAGCACTAAGTTGCAATTAAAAACAAGAGTGCTTCAACATTTAAGGGCAATAACCAATCAAGATTTCAGCTATCCTGTGGCCAGACCCTGTCATGACAAACACAACAGTAATTGCAATTTTATACAATTCTTTGGCATTGACAGAATCATGACACATACCAGTCGTGGTGACAGAGAGAAAAACGTTGCACTCTGGAATCATAATACATCATTTATCTAAATACTAGGATCCCCAATGGCATTATTAGTGGAGAGGAATTATCCACACACATTGGGTCATGATGGACCACATATTGATTCAGTTTGAAATGTTTCCCAGAAACTCTCTTTTTTATTTTTTATTTTCTACTTTCTCACATTATTTTAGCTCACATTGGCACTTTTAATATGGGGGAATCATATTACAAGGGAATTATATCTAGGGGTAATAGAAAGGTTTTCTAATTCTCCGTTACCATGAGCACTTGCTCCTTATCCTCTGTATTTAATGTCTATTGTCATTATACGGAATGTTTTAGAATGTTATCATGCAGGAATTTGGCAAATTTAATTGTCCATTTCGAATTAGGGGGACTTCTTAAATACTGATATTGATTAGAATCCATGACATCCCTTCTTTTGCCCATAGAGTCAGTCCACTGTTATTATTAGCACTTGCTCAATATTAATTACACAGATGCTCGACATATGGATTGTTTGTCTATTTATTCAGTGCACTTGACAAATATGATGTTTCAGAGAGTGTTTGCGAAATAGTTATATCTATATGCAAATTTGGTGCTTCCATTTTGTAAATTTTGAGGAGCACATTCGTCTATTTTACACATTGGTTCTACATTCGGGGCAGTGCGCTTGGGCAATTTGGCATTGGTCAAGTCTAATAAATTATGTAATTACTTTGACCAATACAGTTGATTGTGGGGTATACTGTAATTCCTTCTTCATATACTTGCTCTTTATTTCTCGACAGCACTAAACAGCACTTATGTGGCAACATTAATGATTTTAACTCACATGCTGCTGCTTATTTGATTTAATATTTTAATTTTGATAAATAGATATGATGTTAGGGTTTGAATAATTGAATATTTATTGATTGTCTAAGACATGAATAAGGACTAACTATTTTGAATATTGAAAACTGTATTGTCAACGGCTCGTTCTCACAAATATAATCAATTATATCAAAACCTAATGAACTATTATGAGGGAGTGTATTTACATTTTAAAACTGCCATCAATCAATGTTTACATAATAATGTGAATGAAAAAACGGTCATTATTTCTGGTTTACGAAAATTGATTAGTACTTTGTCAGTGTCCATAAACTGACATTTGAGCACATTGTACCACTTGACAAAGGCTTTCCGCCCAAACACATTGTATGGTTGCACAATAAACCATTGTGCTATTTACTGGTTTGCCGCTTCATTTATTTTGTATATGAAATTGGATTTATTAATGTTAATTCACTGGAAAAAAAGGCTACAGAGACTTTATAGTTAGAAAACAGAATCAAACAATCCTTAGAAATTCACTGAAAAAAACAAAGGTTACAGGTCATTATAGTTAGGCTCAGAATACATTCGTACAAATCCATAGAAATTCAGCAGTTATACCTACCTGAGCTAACTGTAATTTAAGCCACCGCAAAGCACTGCTTAATTCCTCACATATTACACTGATACCATCTCAAATGACATCAGTGATGTTGACATCATCCAGTGACTATAAGTATTTTCTAGGAGTTTATGGTTGTTAAATATATATACTAAGCTACTTCAAAAGTCACATTAGTGTACTTGGTGTACTACTAATGAGTTATACTACTTCTAATATATATTATATGTGTGACTATGTGTTTATCCATGTGTGAGTGGATGTCTCAGTGGCTGCATGGGTATGTGTGTGTGTGAGTTACTGTATTGGTGTATGAATGGGTATGTCAGTGGGTGAGTGAGTTGCTGTGTGAGTGGCTGTATGGGTGGGTGAGTGGGTGATGAGAGAGGCTTTATGGGTGAGCGAGTAGGTGTCTGAATGGCTGCATGAGTGAGTGACTGGGTGTATAAGTGGCTGTATGAGTGAGTAAGTTGTTTTTGAGTAGGTGTTTAGTTAAGTAAGTTGGTGTATGAGTGGCTGTATTAGAGAGTCAGTGTCTGTGGGAATGGCTGTATTGGTGAGGGAGCAGATTAGGGAGTGCTTGTATGGATGTATGGAAGGGTATGTAAGTGGTTGTGTGGTTGAGTGTTTGAGTGATTGCATGGGGGAGTGAGTAGCTATGTTAAGAGGCTGTAAGGGTGAGTGAGTGGGTATAAAAGTAGCTGTATAGGTAGATAAGTGGGTGCATGAGTAGCTGTATGGCTGAGTGAGTAGGTGTGTGAGTGGCTGTATGGTTGACTGACTGTGTGAGTGGGTACATTAGTAGCTGTGTGTGTTCGTTAGTGGTTGTGTGAGGGGTTGTATGAGTGAGTGGATGTATGAGTGTCTGTAAGGATCAGTGAATGGGTGAGTAAGTGCTTGTAAGAGTCTGTGAATGGGTTTTTGAGTAGTTGTTTGGGAGTAGGTGTATGTTCCATGGCGGTGTGAGTGGGTGTATAAGTGGTTCTGTGGAGTTGATGAAACCATCAGTGATGTCATTTGAGATGTCAGCAGTGATGTCCTCAGTGATGTTACTAGCCATGTCATGAGTGTAGTAATATCTGAGGTCATAAATGCAAAAAGAAAAATGTATGGGCAGAATGCATTACAATGTCATACATTCACCCTAGTACAGAGATCTGGGCCTAAATCCATAATTTTTTTGTTGCTCACCATGCCATTCCAGTTTGGACCAAGCCATATAAATCAGTCTTGACCCTGCACCCAATGGGTACAGTCCAGCCCGAACTGCCAGGCAAAGTCCTCCCTGGACTAGAAACAAACATCCTAGGACCCGTTTCGGGCTTTCAGCCTTCATCAGCGGGATAGCTTGACTTCAGTGGAATGGAGAGCACGGGACCCACGTCTGGGCATACCCGTCCCACTCAGGGTGACAAATGCAAAAAGAAAAAAGAATATTTGAGGTCATAAACAGTGCATAGTGGGGGCTTAAATTTATAGTTAGCACAGGTAATGGTAACTACTACATTTCTATGTTTTTTGTGTAAGTGAAATCTGAGCCTAACAATAACATTCCTGTAACCTTTGTTTGCAAATACACTGCTTATGATCTCACATATTGGTGAAAACAACAAGGACCCCCTGCGTGACCGATTTTAACAACTCCTAGGTCAGGGACATAACAAAGTGTGAAATAACAACCTAGGCAATCTACTATTTGCTTGTCATATCTAATGATAGAGAGGAATTTTTGATGTATTGGCTCATTCAATTTGAGTTATACATCATTTTAAACAATGTGTCATTATGTATAACCTTTTGACTGAAATAATAAAAAGCAGATTTTTTATATGTCATTAGTTTTTTCTTCCTCTCCATCATTAGATATGACAAGCAAATAGAAGATTGCCTAGGTTGTTATTTCACACTTTGTTATGATCTCACATATTATATCACTCTTTACATGGACATCTCAAATGATATCATTGATGAAATCTTCCAGTGAGAAGTATTTTCTAAGAGTTTATGACTGTTTAACATATATACTAAGCTACTACAAAAGTCTATTATACTAGGTGTACTACTAATGAGTGATACTACTTCTAACATATGTTATGAGAGTGACTGTGTGTAATCTGTGTGTGAGTGGGTCTCTGAGTGGCTGTATGGGTGTGTGAGTGGCTGTCAGGGCTCACCTGACATTTCTGCAGGAACGAGATGCAAGAAGTTGAAGAGCAGGTCCCCCTCCCCTTTATCACTAAGTAGGCCCAACGTAGTCAAAGTAAGACCAGTGTACAAGGGTAAGAGGCGAAACTAGGGAATGAGAACTGAAGAAGGTCCCTCGGTGTGATCAGTGCAGCAGGGAGTCGCCAATAGAAGAATTGTTTGGCCCTGCAATAGAGAACAGGAGTGAGACCCTGTAAGGGCAAGAGCCTAGCAAAGTGTATATATCAACTACGTAAGTAACTATCTTGACTACCTGTTTTATTCCCATCTTCCACTATAATCCAATAGTATTCCCTCAAGAGCAAGAAAAGCTCTATAGCAAAAAGAAGAAATACAAAGGAGTGCATGAAAACTTTCTTACCATAAATGTAGAAAAGGGAAAAATATAGCCCAAAAACTAAGGCCCATATTATCAACAACGACGATAACATTATTGCTGCTTCAGTGGCAGGAAACTGCCGCTAAAGAGGAGATAAGGGACTTGATAATATGCCCTTGTGAATGACCATAGAAGCCCAGGTTTGATGTCCTGCACACCAGAACCTGGGTTCCTATGGGAATTCAGAGGGGCATATTATCAAGCCCATTATCGCTGCTTTAGCTGCAGTTTCCTGCTGCTAAAGCGGTGATAATGTTATTGCCGTTCTTGATAATATGGCCCTAAATCTCTTATACATATAACCACAAATAAGAATGACAGATGTATATTTTTAGATGAGCGGAATATAAAAAATGCAAAACATATGCAGGCTAATATGTTGTCTCCTTAACTGCAGGGAACTATCCAAAGACTGCAATCCTCAAATACAGCCTTCTCAAGGTGTAAAAAAAAAGAATACAGATGCCCTTTACGTAACGCCAAGAGGGACTTCAGTCAGATAAGTTGTGTGTTGTATTGAAGCATTCAAATATACATAGCAGCGCAAGCCCGTAGCCAGCCTTTTGAGTCTTTAGCATATTTTTGTCTTTTCTTTTTCTTTTCGTAGGAAGAGCTGACACAGAAAATGTCAGGACGCGGGGTACCCGCATGCAGCCCCTAGGAAATGGATCCCATGACTACCAGGAAGGATCCAGAGGATGAAGGACGCTGCAACCGATACCCACTGCCTGGACTACAAGGTGACCGCATGGAGGAATGAGTTTGGGGAAAGCTGAGATGACCCCGAAGAGGTAAGTGTGACCCAGACGGAAATGAAACGCCTGCAGACTAGAACACAAATCGCTACTTCCATGTTCTTGGGTAATTTTGTTCCTGCTTTGCTCTGCCACCTCTGCAGATTGATGTGGGCACAGAGCAACCCCGTCAGTGGCTGTATGGTTAGCTAAGTGGGTGTGTGAGTAGCTGTTTGGGCGAGTTAGTGGCTGTGTGAGTGGCTGTATTTGTGAGTGAGTGGGTGTGTAAGTGGCTGAATGGGTAAGTGAGTGACTGTGTGAGGGGTTGTAATGGTGGGTCAGTGGGTGTGTGAATGACTGTATGGATGAGTGAGTGGGTGTCTTGAATGACTGCATGAGTGACTGGGCGTGTAAGTGGCTGTATGGGTGAGTGAGTGGCTCTTTGAGAGGGTGTTTGGGTAAGTGAAGTGGTGTGTGAGTGGTTGTATTGAAAAGTAAGTGTCTGTGTGACTGGCTGTATGTGTGAGTGAGTGGGTGTGTCGGTGGCTGAATGGGTAAGTGTCTGTATGGTGGGTCAGTGTGTGTGTGAAAGACTGTATGGCTGAGTGAGTAAGTGCCTGTGTAACTGGCTGTATGTCTGATTGAGCGGATGTGTAAATGCGTGTATGGATGGGTGAATGGGTATGCAAGTGGTTGCATGGGTGAGTGTGTGGCTGGGTGAGTGGCTGTATGGGTGAGTGACTAGTTGTATTTGTAGCTGTATGGGTGAGTGAGTGGTTGTGTGAGTGGCTGTGTGAGTGAATGGGTGTGGGAGTGGCTCTATTGATGAGTGAGTGGTTGTGTGTGTACTTATATGGGTCAGGGAACTGGTACATGAATGGTTGTGTGGGTGAGTGAGTAGGGATATGAGAGATTGTATGGGGTGTGAGTGGTTCTGTAGATGATGTTGTCAGTGATATCAATTGAGATGTTATCAGTGATGTCACTGACCATGTCAGGAGTGATGTAATATGTGAGGTCATAGGCAGTGCACTGTGGGGGCAAAAGTCATAGTTAGCGTATGTAACAATAAGTGCTGAATATATATGGCTTTTTATGAGTAAATGTACTTCCCTGTGATCTTAGTTTTTCAGTAAATTTCTAAGGTTTTTTAATTCTATTTCCTAACTATAACACCCTTGTAACCTTTGTTTCTTTCAGTTAATTTCTACAGTTTTTTTAATGGTATTTCCTAACTGTAACCTGTAACCTTTGAGATTGATTGTGTGAGTGAGTGCATGAGTGCCTCAGTGGATATATGAGTAGGTGTGTAGGTGCTTCAGTGGGTATGTGAGTAGGTGTGAGCGTGTCTGAGTAGGTTTGTGAGAGCCACCATGAGTTTGTCTTTTAGTCTGCAAATGAGTGCATGAGTGTCTGAGTAGATTTGTGCTGAGTGGGTCTGTGAGTCAGTGCATGAGTCTCTGATTAGGTATGTGAGTGGGTAAAAGTAATATAAGTTATTTTGGAAACAGTTGCATGAATGTCTGACTAGACCTGTGAGTGGGTATATCTGAGTTCTTCTTGCGAGTATGTGCAGGAATATCTGAATGGGTCTGTGAGGGTGTCTGAGTTGTTCCATGAATGGGTGGATGAGTGCCTGAGTGGGTTTGTGAGTGCCTCCATGAGTTTATCTTTTAGTCTGCAAGTGAGTGCATGAGTGAGTAGATTTGTGAGTGGGTGCATGTGTCTGTGAGTGGGTCTTTGAGTGGATCTGTAAGTCTCTGTGTGGGTCTATGAGTTGGTGCATGAGCCTCCGATTAGATCTGTTAAAGGGTGTAAGATAAAATTAATGATTTTGTAAGCAGTTGCAATAGTTTCTGACTGGGTCTGTGAGTGGGTGTATGTCTCTGAGTTCATCTATGAATTTGTGCATGAGTGTCTGAATCGGTCTGTGTGATTGTGACTGAGTTGTTTTGCGAATCAGTGGATGGGTGCCTGAGTGGGTTTTGCTCCTTCTCTGCTCATTTTCAACCTTTTTTCTGCTAACTTATGACCTTTATTTTGCCTATTCCTGATCGTTTATGACATGTATTTTTATTCGCTTTTGACTTTTATTTTACTTCTTTCTGCTTGTGTCTCATCTCTATTTGACTTCTTTCTGCTTGTTCCTGGCCTTTTTTTGCCTCTTCTGCTAATTTCTGATCTCTATTTTGCCTCTTTCTGCTCGTTGCTAGCCTATTTTTTGCCTGCTTCTGCTCATTGCTGACCTCTATTTTGCCTTTCTTCTAATTTCTTCCCTTTAATTTGCCTTTTTAAGCTCGTTGCTGGCCTTTATTTTGTCTCTTACTGCTCATTTCTGACTTCTATTTTGAATCTTTCTTGTAGTTTCTGACCTCGATTTTGCCTCTTGCCACTCGTTTCTGAGCTTTATTTTGTCTCTTTCTGCTCATTGCTGGCCTTTATTTGACTTCTTTCTGCTAATTTCTGACCTTTATTTTGCCTCTTTCTGCTCGTTGCTGATCCTATTTTGCCTCTTGCTGCTCGTCTCTGACCTCTATTTTTTCTCTTTCTGCTCATTTCTGACCTTTATTCTGCCTCTTTCTGCTTGTTTCTCACCTTATTCTGCCTCTTACTACTCATTTCTGACCTCTATTTTGTTTCTTACTGCTTTTTTTAACCTTTATTTTGCCTCTTTCTGCTCTTTTCCGCTGGGACTACAAGGGAAACCTCAAACACCCAGCAGTCGGTGCCAGCTCCCCACCTCCTGTGAGAGCCAGCATTGCTCTCACAGACAGGTCGCTGCTAAACATGCAGCTCCCTGTCTGTGAGCGCAATAATTTAATCTGCATATATTTTTGCCTACTGGCGGTCGCTGGTAGGTAGTAATAGTTAGGACCAAAGTTTCCATAGTAAACCGTTTTTTATTTTGTCCGTCTAGTGGGATCCGAGAAAAAACGGGGAGCCCAAAACGAATTTTATGTCTATGGGGCTTTTTCATTTTTTTAACTCGACTACAATCCGAAAAGCTGGACCGAATTACATCAAATTTGTCAGAAAGCTGGATGTTGGTCCAGAAAGCATGCTTTTTGTGATTTAGTGTAAAACCATTCAATAGTTTGAGAGAATTTAAGTTTGAAATATATAGATATCTGGGAGCCCAACAGCCTACTAAGACCTCACTGAAATTTTATTGGCTGCCAACACTTCAACTAAGAAGTGTTGGCAGCCATCCTGGGACTCAGTTAAAAACTGCCCTAAAAAACTTTTTTTTTTTTTTTTTAAAAGGTGCTTGGTAGAAACACCCTGACCTCTTAGGCCTCTTGGCAGGGAAGAGGGTCAGAAAAAGCTTATTCTTTTAACTTTTCGACAGGATCCATGGATCCACCCAAAAAATTTAAAATGAAGGGCATTCTCCTTTGCTTTGTTTATTATCAGCTGCAGGGTGGGCCAGGTCCCGGGGGCATTGTTTTAATAGGGGAAGCCCCGGGGACCACCACCTCCCATGCTGCCCCAGAGACCACCACTTCCTCAGGTCTTATTTCATTTTAAATGGGGGGCTATCCAACCCCTCACCCCTAGAGGCTGCCACCTCCTCAGGGGTTTAATTTAAATAAATTCAGAGGGGCCGCATGGCCCTCTGCTGTCCCCAGGGTATAAGATAAAATTTAATGTGGGAGATGCCATCTCCCTTTTAATTAAAAAAAATGCAGAGGGGCTGCATGGCCCCCTACAACCCCGTGGACCACCACTTCCCCAGGGAAAATTAGAAGATGGGAGGTGGGCTGCATGGTCCCCTTCCTACAACCCTAGATTGCTCTGGGGATCACAAACCCCAAGGCTGGCTCCTGCAATGTCCCGGGGTGCCCAATCCTGGGACATTGCTGTTTGCTATGGCCTGGAAGGAAACCTGCTCCTGCCAAGCCATAGCTAACGGTGCTCCATTTTTAGTAAATGAGAGCAGAAAATGCTCTCACCTACTAGAAGCAGAGCAGAGTTGCTTTCACACAAAGGGAGCTGCACCCCTCCCCTAGTGTTAATTAAAAAAATGTCTTTAAAAGGCTGGGCCCTGGGGATTGGGTCACCGGGGCTGAAATCGGCTCAGGGTATGGGGCCGCAAGGTCCCCCTACCCTGTTTTACAAAAATATAAAATAAACAAGTGGCGAGGCCCCAGGGCATGTGATCCACTGAGCCAAAATCGACTTGAGATGGGGGCTGTGTGGCCCCCTTCACTGACTGAAAAAAATCCTGGCCCTGGGGATCGTGTTCCCGGGGCCAAAAATTCTTCAAGGAAGGGGCGCTACGCATCCCTCCTCCCTTAAATGTATTTTTTAAAACCTCCGACAAGTAGCTGAGGCCACACCCCTTTCACCACCACGCTGCAAATGCACCTTCTGGCACAGTGGTGGTTGGGGGATGAAGTCCCCTTGGATGCTGACGGTCTTGGGGTTCAGGAACCCATTCTGTTACCTCCCTTAAGCTCCAGACAGTGGGATTGCTGAAAGGACTTGGAGGCCATGGCCCCTTTCTTCACTACTCTGCAAAAATGGTTTTCTGTGTACTGCTGGTGTGGGGAATGACAAATCCTTGCCTCTTGAGGGTCTTAGGACTAAAGTGGACTTCTTCCCCCAACCAGTAGTGCACCAGGAGCCGTGTTTGCAGAGTGATGGAGAAAGGGCCATGACCTCCAAAGACCTCTCAGCAATCCAGCGTGTGGGACTTACTGGAGGTAAGAGGAGGGCTAGTTGGCCCCCAAGGACCTTCAAGAGCCAAGGGGGCTTCATCCCCATAACTAGTTGTGCACCAGGAGGGTTTTTGCAGAGTGATGGAGAAAGGGGGTATGGCCACAGAAATCCTCTCAGCAATTTCACTGTGTGGGACTTACTGGAGGTAAAAGGAGCGGTGGTTGTCCCCAAGGACCTCCTTCAGAGTCCAAACCCCCATTCTACACCACTCTGCAAATGCAGCTTCTGGTTTGGGGTTGAAGTCCACTTTACTCCTGAAGGACCTTGGAGGCCAAGAAGATCTCCTGGTACCTCCTGTAAATCCTATACAGCGGGCTTCCTGAGAGCTGGTCAGAACCCTGTCCTCTTTCTCCACCACTCTGCAAACAAGACTACTACTTAAAAAACCATAGAAATTCACTAAAAAAAGCAAAGGTTACAGGGACATTATAGTTAGGAAATAGCATTTAAAAACAATAGAAATTCACTGAAAAATCCAACGGTTATAGGACGTTATAGTTAGGAAATGGAATAAAACAAACCTTAGAAATTCACTGGAAAAAACTAAGTTTACAAATGTTATCCGTGATGTCATTTGAGATGTCATCAATAATGTCACTGACCATGTATTGAGTGATGTAATATGTAAGGTTATGAGCAGTGTTTTGAGGGGCACGAGTTATAGTTATCTAATTAACTATACGTTGAATTTCTGTGGTTTTATATGAGAGAAATGTCAGCCTAACTATAAAGTCCCTGTAACCATTGTTTTTTCTGTGAATTTCTAGGTTTTCTTTATTCCATTCCTAACTATAATGTCCCTATACCCTTTGTTTTTTCAGTGACTATATATATATATATATACTATATACTATATATATATATATATATATATATTACCTACTGGCGATAGCCAGTAGGTATATATAGTTAGGATTGGCTACCATAGGAAATTCCGAACATTCTATTGGGAATAACTTTGGCGCCGATTGAGGGATCTGCCTGTAATTTTTCTTAAAATGGTCTTGCTGCGCTCCGCTCCTTTCCTGAAATTTTGGGGGGGATTCGTGAAGTGGGGGCTGAGAAAAAAGGGGGGTCCCAAAACGTGTTTTCCCCATGTTAATTTCCATAGGACAGTCTGACAAGTCTACAGCCCGAACCGCTGAATGGATTTACACCAAACTTGGCAAAATTGTAGGGACTGGTACGCAGATGTGCCTTTGCTATGTTTGGTGAAATTTGCTCCAGTGGTTTTATGAAAATTAGGTTAAAAAACACATATATATCTATATGAGCTTACGGGTCCGCGCACCATATGCGTACCGTACGCGTACGTGCGCGTACCCTTACATGCGCAAGCGCGATCCTGATTGGCTGGTTGTCGACTGTCAACATTCCAAACTGTCCAAACCAGGAAAAGTTGGCCACCATCTTGTTTCTCAGGAGAACTGAGGCACAAGAGAGCCCAAAACAAGAGTGGAAAACACGAAAAGGGGGCAGGGTAGAGACCCCCAACCCCCTAGCCCTTCTCAGGGGGTCTCAGAAGGACCCCCAAGTGCAAAAAAAAAGAAAATCAAAAAATTGTGGGGTACGCGCACGGTACGCGTATAGGCACGCATACGTACGCGTACCTTGCGCGTACCCCGCAATTTCATAAAAAAAATAATAATAATTTTGCCCTTGGGGGTCCTTCTGGGACAACCTGAGAAGGTGCTAGGGGGTCAGGGAGTCTCTACCCTGCCCCCTTTTTGTGTTTTCCACTCTTGTTTTGTGCTCTCTTGTGCCTCAGTTCTACTGAGAAATGAGATGGCTGCTCAGGTGGTACCAGAAGGATATTAACATATAAAAACGTTATTCGCTAATAGAATTTGCATTTACAAAACTTTTGAAGTTTTTTGAAAAAAAATAGGTTTCACGCCAGATATAGTTAGGAATTGGCATTTAAAAAACCTTGCAAATTCACTGAAAAAACCATAGGTTTCAGGCCATACATAGTTAGGAATTAGCATTTAAAAAAACTTGCAAATTCAATTAAAAAACCATAGGTTTCAGGCCGTATATAGTTAGGAATTAGCATTTAAAAAACCTTGCAAATTCACTTAAAAAACCATAGGTTTCAGGCCTTATATAGTTAGGAATTAGCATTTAAAAAACCTTGCAAATTCACTTAAAAAACCATAGGTTTCAGTCCTTTTATAGTTAGGAATAAGCATTTAAAAAACCTTTGAAATTCACTGAAAAAAACATAGGTTTCAGGCCTTATATAGTTAGAAATTAGCTTTAAAAAAAACTTTGAAATTCACTCCAAAAAAAGTTTTAGGGGTGTTATAGTTTGCTGGACATTTCACTCATACAAAACCATTGAAATTGCTCCTATATAGTTAGTTGGACTAACTATATTTTGGGCACCCGCAATGCACTGCTGATGATGTCACATATTAGATCATTCATGACATGGTCAGTGACATCACTGATGACATCTCAAATGACATCACTAATGACATCATCCACATGACAATCGCATACACCTTTTCATACACAAGTAAAATCTTTCATCACTCTTTGTAAAATACAGAGTATCATATTTGAATGCATTGTCACAGCAATACAAATATCAAAAAATCCACTCAGTGATTCATAGATGTATGCACACATCTAATCACATACCTGTAGATTCACTCATACATGCCGTCAATAAACAATAGAACACTACCAAAAATACTTATACACCTATATCAACATTACACAGCAGCACACATCTTATTCACATATGAAGTCATCCTACTCACTTAGGCAAACAGTGGATCATACTTACATACTTACTTAACTACACACTTACACAAACACCACTTCATCTATTCATTTAGATAGTAAGTCATACTTAGTGAATTATAAAATCATTATTACAAGTATGTAGTTATCCATACAGTCACTCACACAATCATTGAGTCTTATGGATACTTATTTATATACAACAACTGACACATACACTGCCTTTTATTTTTCTAGTTTTTTGGACATGTACCATTGAGAAATATATTTGCTCATTACCACACCCTTAAAGAGATTCACTCACCCAAACTGTTAGAATATGTAATTTTAACTTCATATATCTACTGAATCAACTATTCACACATCTTTGGACAGTAACACCCCCCCAACCAACCACACACACTTTCTCTCTCCCATACAAATACTCAGTTATCTAATCAATAACTAATATAGACTTTCACATAGCTAGTAACCAACCGTAGAACCAGTTTACACAACAACTGCCAAAGTGATACAGATATTCACACAGTTTAGTCCCTATCCACTATATTTAGTGAGACACTATAAATTGGTCAAGTAAACAGTCAATTACACTGCTACTATGGCTGAGATACCCGCCACCCCCTCTCAACACAATCCCCAAAAGGAGGGAAACCGGAAACAGTTCTTGAAGTTTTTGGAAGTGGGAGGGAGTGACCCTCCCGCGGCCGTATTTATTAAAACAAAGTTAAAACATTAAACGTTTCATGTTATGTACAATTTCATTACCACATTGCGATGTTTGGCTAACCTTAACATATTCTCTAATACAGAGGTTCTCCTAGCCGAACTAGCATCCTACAAGACATTCTCTAGAAATACTGAAATTGTACATCCTAACGTTTAAGGGCCAACGGCAAGGTCATAACCGGTGTCAAGATCCCTAACCAGACTTACCCCTCCCACTTGGGAGGGGCGACAGCACAGAGGCTTACCTCAAGTGCAACTACTAACAATTTCCCTTGACTTGACGGGGGCACTTAAGACTCGACGCCGTTTAAAGGTCGTTCGAAGACTCGTGTGAGGTATCTAGAAGGTATCGTGGACCTCCCCCCACCCCACACAACTTACAGCATCTGCCGTCGCAGATGACACTGGCCCCGGGAAATTCACCAGGAGGGGGCTGTAACCCCTCCTACAAAGGAAGGGGCCTTGACCGCCTTTCCTTTACTTCCGGCGACCCATCCTTAGACGGGACCGCCTCCCCATTGAGGGGCCAATGGCCACCTCTCCCGAGCGCTCCCATCCGTGTTGGGTGACGCCCACTCATAGGGATCTTCCAATTAGTGCTCACCGATCATGACCTTACCGCCTACCAAAAATAAATACGACAATTCTACTCAAACCTATGAAAACATTGGTCGCTACGACCGAAAGAGCATGTTTAAAAATGCAACACTGTATCTAATCATTTTAATCGTAAAACCTAGACAACAGACACCATTCTTTATTGTGATCAACATCAAACTGATACCATCTCAACCTGTAAACGAACGGAAAACATACTTATAAATCCACTTTATTATAAAACAACTGGCTGTCCTCAGGGGCTGGTGGG
Source organism: Lissotriton vulgaris (assembly GCF_964263255.1). NCBI lineage: Eukaryota > Metazoa > Chordata > Amphibia > Caudata > Salamandridae > Lissotriton > Lissotriton vulgaris. The sequence continues at coordinate 138,191 of NW_028252743.1, forward strand.
TGGGTCAAAATTGGCTCTTCGTTCTGTCCCGAGCTCACGTGTAGTGAGGAGGTGCAGCTTCGGAGCACAAGAACAAGAGGACGTCTTCTGGTCTTGCGTCCCTTTTTATCCGTCTTCCGGGCGGGCGTAAACCCGCCCCTGCCTGCCCCGAGGGCGTGGCTGGCTACGTCGGTGTCTAGGCCAGCCCACTCTAGGGTGGGAAAAAGCGCGCCCCGGCTACGCCGCTTCGGGCATACCAGCCGAGACGCGCCTCCCGCCCAAAAATGGCTTCCCGGGGGGATCGAGGCACTCCGCCATACGTGCGGGGGGACCGAGTGGTCGCCCCTTTCCATATGGCTGAGATACCCGCCACCCCCTCTCAACACAATCCCCAAAAGGAGGGAAACCGGAAACAGTTCTTGAAGTTTTTGGAAGTGGGAGGGAGTGACCCTCCCGCGGCCGTATTTATTAAAACAAAGTTAAAACATTAAACGTTTCATGTTATGTACAATTTCATTACCACATTGCGATGTTTGGCTAACCTTAACATATTCTCTAATACAGAGGTTCTCCTAGCCGAACTAGCATCCTACAAGACATTCTCTAGAAATACTGAAATTGTACATCCTAACGTTTAAGGGCCAACGGCAAGGTCATAACCGGTGTCAAGATCCCTAACCAGACTTACCCCTCCCACTTGGGAGGGGCGACAGCACAGAGGCTTACCTCAAGTGCAACTACTAACAATTTCCCTTGACTTGACGGGGGCACTTAAGACTCGACGCCGTTTAAAGGTCGTTCGAAGACTCGTGTGAGGTATCTAGAAGGTATCATGGACCTCCCCCCACCCCACACAACTTACAGCATCTGCCGTCGCAGATGACACTGGCCCCGGGAAATTCACCAGGAGGGGGCTGTAACCCCTCCTACAAAGGAAGGGGCCTTGACCGCCTTTCCTTTACTTCCGGCGACCCATCCTTAGACGGGACCGCCTCCCCATTGAGGGGCCAATGGCCACCTCTCCCGAGCGCTCCCATCCGTGTTGGGTGACGCCCACTCATAGGGATCTTCCAATTAGTGCTCACCGATCATGACCTTACCGCCACAGGTCCGGATAGTTGACCGGCTATCCGGACCCCCCACAAAACTCCTACCTAAAGGTCATGCTTTAACGTTTTTAACCAAGCCAAGAAGTCTCCTATGAGTAACTCATTTCCCACCTTCGACAAATGCACACCATCCCCCAAATACATACTGTCATCGTTAATACACCTATGCGAGATAGAATGCAATGTTTTGGAACGGAACAACCTACTCACTTTGTTATTCAGTTTTCTAACAGAATGATTCAAAGCAGGGATCGAGTTAGCCCCCCGCCACACTTTTCGTGGGATCATATGAGACCACGCTATTATGCACCCCGGAACTTTCCTCGCTAACCAACTTACCGTGGAAAGCATTGCCTCTAGGAGAAGTCGTCTACCGGTGGTGACCAAATCATTGCCTCCTAAATGTACTATGACTATAGACGGCGGTGACCTCGTCCGCCCTAACAAACCCTCAAAAAATGTTTGAAACTGGTCAATACAGAGACCGCCTCTTCCGTAGAAGGACACTCTGTACCCGTATTCCCCAGGTACGTGAATCATGTCACCTGCTTTGAATACGTCTGCGGCACGTCTCACGTATGAGTGGCCCACGACCCACACCTCCTGTCTCACAGCCGGTGATGTCTGACCGCTGGCCTGGTGTTGGGTCGACTGCATAGTCCGCCCTGCCTCGTAGGCTTGCGCAACTGAAAACAAACAAAAGACAAGAAGCGTGAGTACATTATTACAGCCTCACAACATGTGCAGTCGCACATATCTCTTATAACAGTTGGAGGACCAACGCCCCACTCGTTTCACCTGTTCTGCATTAAGACCCCTGGCTGTAGCTTCAGTGGCAGCCCCTATTCGAAAGGAATGGGTCCCGAATTCGCCCGGGTCCAAGCCCGCTGCGGCAATGGCCATTGCAAGCACCCGCTGAAACTGAAACCTCGTCAGTGGGGTGGCGTCTGCATGCCTCAACAATGTCCCTCCCCATGATGCCCCCCTTCGTGCTAGGTAATCTTCTAAACACTGTACCGGACACATGGAGGACCCGGGGGCCCTGCGAATGATCGTGCAGTCCCCCCTCCCATCTTGGTCGGTCTTGGACCTGAGAAAGGAGACAATCATCGCATCACCCCTGATCTGAACGTGTTCCCGGCACAACCCCCCCACCACATCCTGCTTGTTCCTTGCAACCAGCTCACTTATCCTCATCGCCCCGTGAAATGCCAGCGTAAATGCAGTCCGGAACAAACACGTCTCGAAAGGAGACGAGCATGTGGTAGGGAGTGTGGCCAGCAACTGGGACAACCTATCCAGACCTATCGGTCGCCTCACATCTACTCTGCGACCCTCTAGGCGTTGCCACCCCCGCAGCGCCTTCTGTACTGCAAAAGACGCTGTCGGGTCCTGGATGTTATGGGCCCTGGCCACAAAGGAAATGGCGGCACGATGCCTTTGGGCCGTAGCCACCGACTTCCCGGCCCTACGTAAGGACATTAGAAAATGTACTACCCATTCTTCCTGACCCCAAAGTCCCCCTCTCTCAGTCCCCAAAAAGGCTAAATAGGCCTGAAACGCCCCTTCATATGCCTTCCTTGTCCTGGGTGCTAGACTCTCTCCCACGAGGTGACGAAGTTCGGGGCACCGAGAGACCAGAGAGCTTCGGGGAAGGGTGCCGGCTCTGGGTCCGCTGAGGGAAGGAAACCCGAGAAAGCCTGCATGTGAAAACGAGACAGAGCATCAGCTGCCTGATTCATCACCCCCGGGACATGTTTTGCCCTGAATATCACGTTCAATTGCATACACAGTAGGACAATTTCTTTGAGCAGCCTCAAAATCAGTTTACAACGGGCTGCCTGACTATTGATGCATTCTACAACGGTCATATTGTCAGACCAGAACACGACAGAATGATTTCTGAACCCTTCGGGCCAGGTTCTCAGGGCCACCAGAATGGGAAACAGTTCAAGGAAAGCAATATTGCTCGTCAGCCCCTCCTCATGCCACCATGGGGGCCATTTTTGTGCCGACCATTTCGTGCCGAAGATGGCGCCAAAGCCTATGCTTCCCGCTGAATCTGTCCATAGCCCAAGCTCTTCCGAGGACACGTCTGGCTTGTTCCAGACGACTCGACCATTGAAGTCCGCCAAAAATGCTAACCAAATACGCATGTCCTGGCGGACCTCGGCCGATAACCTCGTGCGATGATGACCCTCCTTCAGGCCGACCATTGCTTGAGCGATTGAGCGGGAAAAGGGGCGGGCCATTGGGATCACCCTCAAGGCAAAGTTCAACTTCCCTACCAATTGTTGCAACTGATGCAGTGTAACCTTAGATGCAGTTAAACATACTTGTAGGGCTGCCCTGAATTTCGATACTTTGCTAGCCGGTAGACGGAAACAACCCTCACTAGAGTCCAACTCGATCCCCAAAAACTCGAGGCAAGTCGTGGGACCCATAGTTTTACCTGGTGCCAATGGCACGCCAAAATGACCCATCAACTCACAGAATTCAGCTAAGGCCTGGGCACATTCGGAGTTTCCGGCGGGTCCAAGAAACAGAAAGTCATCAAGGTAGTGCATTACATTTCGGAAACCCGTTTTCTTCGTGAACACCCATTGCAGGAAAGTACTGAATTTCTCAAAATAAGCACATGATATAGAGCATCCCATTGGCATACACCTATCCATGTAAAATGATCCCTGAAACCTGAATCCCAGAAGACGCTGGTCGTCTGGGTGTACCGGGAGCAACCGAAACGCTGACTCGATATCCGATTTCGCCATCAACGTCCCGGGCCCCAGGCGATTCAAGATGGCTACTGCCTCATCAAATGATGCATACCGCACCGAACAAACCTCCGGATTAATTGCATCGTTCACCGAAAGACCATGTGGAGCTGACAGATTATGGATCAATCGAAACTCACCTGGGTCCTTCTTGGGGACCACCCCTAACGGAGAACAGACAAAATACGGTACCGGGGGTACACTAAACGGGCCGGCGACCCGTCCCCGGCTAACCTCTTTCTGGATCTTATCTTGCACAACAGATGTATGCTGTAAGACGGAAAGTTGATTTTTGCACGTCCCTACACCCTGAAAGTCCCCTACCGGGATGCGGAAACCATGTGAAAAACCGTTTCGCAGCACCCCAGCAGAAGTACGATCCGGGTATTCGCTGAGCCAGGGAATCATCGCCAAGGTATCAATTGGGGTTGGTAAAGGCGCCCCTCGGCTTATCTTAGACCTGTTTGGCGCCTCCCTTACCCCCATTCTCACCCGTTCTGGCTCTGCACGAGGACTCAGGATGGGACGACCCACAAGTACTACATTCGTGTTTGAATTTACACGATCCCGGAGGCCTAGTACATTTACCTCTGTTGAAATTGTAGCAGAAACCCCTTTTTCCTGTATTGCCGGCAGGTTTCGAATAATCGTCGGTGCTCGTACCTGGCCGAAAGGGCGTCCCCGCATTTTGGCGGGAGTAATCGACAACATTGCTCCCCACTAACGGCATTTTTAACATTCCTGACTCTTTCATTTTATCCCATGTCACAGAATCGTAACAGTCCCACGTCAAACTCTTGTTATGTTCCTTTTCCTTCCTGAACAGATTGTCATAACAAAACCAATGGTTACCTTGATACGCTGTCGAGTAACCCATAATTCGTGATTGATAAATGGGAAACTCAGGAAGCAACTCGGGCCTACGTTCCCCCAAAATCGATGTGAAAATACCCCACGCATTGCCCCAGTTGCCAATATTCTCATTTACCTTAAAGGCGGCCATTTTTGCGCGCCAAACACTTGGATGCATTAAGTCTTTCTGACTCTTGACATGTTCTACCTCATAATGATCGATAAGCAAGGAGAAAATATTCACGTATTCCCCCGCCCAAATCTTTTCTTTTATTGCTAAGGGAACATGCTGCCCCAATCTTTCTCTCCGAGAGGGTGCTGACTCGTCCCTTGCGATCGGCAATGGCCGCTTACCTGAACCGGATGCTGTTTCCGCCACTTGCGGCTTTTCTATCACCGCCACCGGTGCGGCCACCTTGGCTGCTTCTTTTTCCTTACGCAGCTTTCTTATCAGCGCCTGTGCTTCGGCAGCCGTGGCGCCCTCAGTACTATCGCCCAACCACGCTGCTAGCTGTGCTGCCAGCTCGGGGGGCATATCCTCGTTGGATGTCGGGGTGATGACAACGGGGATTGGATTCCCCTCCATCGGTAGCGGGGTCGGCACCTCGAGCGGGGCAGAGGGAGCCGGGACATCCCCTCCGGCTGGAACCCTTCTCGGCCTCTTAGGTCTCCCTCCAGCCGGTGGTTGGCCCGATCCCTCCTCCCCGTCTCGCTCCGCCAGCCGCTTCTTTATGTCGGACATATCCTTAACAAGGGCCCGAACCATCTGCTCAGTCGTCATTCTCTTTGCGCCTTTCTTGGGCATCTCTCCGACGAAGTATCTAGAAGACAAAGAAAAGGATCAAAACGCTCAAAATTGGCTCTTCGTTCTGTCCCGAGCTCACGTGTAGCGAGGAGGTGCAGCTTCGGAGCACAAGAACAAGAGGACGTCTTCTGGTCTTGCGTCCCTTTTTATCCGTCTTCCGGGCGGGCGTAAACCCGCCCCTGCCTGCCCCGAGGGCGTGGCTGGCTACGTCGGTGTCTAGGCCAGCCCACTCTAGGGCGGGAAAAAGCGCGCCCCGGCTACGCCGCTTCGGGCATACCAGCCGAGACGCGCCTCCCGCCCAAAAATGGCTTCCCGGGGGGATCGAGGCACTCCGCCATACGTGCGGGGGGACCGAGTGGTCGCCCCTTTCCATAAATCCTCCATCCAAATATTTATTTATATATATTCACTCATTCTTCAATGCAAATTGCTATATATATAATGCATCTTTAAATAAAGAAGCAAACCAAATTCACTGGATGATGTCATCAGTGATGTCATCAGTGATGTCATTTGAGATGTCATCAGTGATGTCACTGACCATGTCATGAATGATCTTTTATGTGACATCATCAGCAGTGCATTGCGGGTGCGCAAAATATAGTTAGTCCACCTAACTATAGGAGCAATTTCAATGGTTTTGTATGAGTGAAATGTCCAGCAAACTATAACACCCCTAAAACTTTTTTGGAGTGAATTTCAAAGTTTTTTTTAAAGCTAATTCCTAACTATATAAGGCCTGAAACCTATGGTTTTTTTCAGTGAATTTCAAAGGTTTTTTAAATGCTAATTCCTAACTATATAAGGATTGAAACCTATGGTTTTTTAAGTGAATATATATATATATATGCATATATATATTCACTGAAAAAAACCATAGGTTTCAGGTCATATATAGTTAGGAATTAGCATTTAAAAAACCTTGAAAATTCATTGCAAAAACCATAGGTTTCAGGTCATATATAGCTAGGAATTAGCATTTAAAAAACCATTGAAATTGCTCCTATATAGTTAGTTGTACTAACTATATTTCGCGCACCCGCAATCCACTGCTGATGTCACATATTACATCATTCATGACATGGCCAGTGACATCACTGATGACATCACTGAATACATCATCTAGTGACTGTGTTTCTGTAAAGTTTAAATATGTTTTACATAATGAAGAATGAGTGGATGTATATGTGTATGGATGAAAGGTTCAGTAGGTATATGACTGAATGTATGAGTGAGTGATTAAAAGTGTCTTACTGAATGCATGGGTTAGTGACTAAACTGTCTGAATGTGTTTCTGTTGTTGTGTAAGCTACTGCATGTGTTGATCAGTAGCTATATGAGTGGCTATATGTGTTATTGATTGGTTGCCCACGTATTTGTATGGGAGAATGAGTGTGTGTGTGGGTTGCTGGCATATATAAATGACTATACATAAGAGCCACTGATTGTGCGAGTGGCTGTATGGATCATTGTGTATTTGTATCAGTAATTGTATAACAAAGTAAGTATGTGTTAGTATATGTTTGAATAAGTAAGGTGTTGTGTGTATAACTGTAAAGTTGAGGAAATAGAAGTGTGATTGATTCTTTGCATGACTGACTAGATGTGTTAGTAACTCCATGGATGAGTGTCAGAATGTGAGTGTTTGTATAGGTGTTTGAGTGCAGATGATAGTGTTGTATTGATGAGTGACTGTATGTATGAGTGGTTCTATGGGTAAATGATTGGATGTGTGTACAGACCTAGCAATCAGTGTGTGCGTATGTAGTAACTGGTATTGGTGTGTCAATGTTTCAAGAATGGTAGTCTGTGTTCAACACTGGGTGTATCAAAGTTTATATTAGAGTGTGAAGAGGTGCATCGTATTATCACACGAATGATATCATCAGTGATGTGATCAGTGATGTCAATTGAGATGTCATCAGTGATGTCATCAGTGATGTCATTTGAGATGTCATCAGTGATGTCATCAGTGATGTCACTGACCATGTCATGAATGATGTAATATGTGACATCATCAGCAGTGGATTGCGGGTGCGCGAAATATAGTTAGTACAACTAACTATATAGGAGCAATTTCAATGGTTTTTTAAATGCTAATTCCTAACTATATATGACCTGAAACCTATGGGTTTTTCAATGAATTTTCAAGGTTTTTTAAATGCTAATTCCTAACTATCAGTGAATTTGCAAGGTATTTTAAATGCTAATACCTAACTATATATGACCTGAAACCTATGTTTTTTTCAGTGAATTTGCAAGGTTTTTTTTAATGCTAATACCTAACTATATATGACCTGAAACCTATGTTTTTTTTAGTGAATTAGCAAATTTTTTTTAATGCTAATACCTAACTATGTAAGGCTTGAAACCTATGGTTTATTCAGTGAATATATATATTTAATATAATATATATATAATTTTTATTTTCAAGTTTTTTTTATATCATTACAGGGGCCGCGCACCGTGAGCGCTCCGTAAACACACCGTACACGCTCCTAGCTCTTACCTTGACAAATTTTTTAAGTTTCTAAAACATAATATCTACGTATTTAACGTAGATTTTAAAGGTAAACAATATCTGCTTAAATGTAGAAAACATTTTTAAAAAACTTTTAACAACAGTATATTACTTTTTTGAGTAGTAACAAATCTCGTGAGGGTACGTCGCACGTGCAGGCAACGTAAGAGCGCCATCCACGCACCGTAAAAGCTTCGAGCTCTTACCCCCGAAAGTTTTATAAACTTGAAATCATTATATCTACGTATTCATTGAACAATATAAAGGTACACATTATCTGGGATAATAAAGACCATATATAACTTTAGGCAATTATAAATCTCGCGAGGGTGCGTAATACGTAAACACATCGTAAGATGAGGTCAGCACTCCGTAAATGGAGTGTAAACGCACCGTAAGCTTACGTAAACGCTCCGTAAACGCAACGTAAGCACTCCATAAGCTTACATCCAACCATGTGACCTCAAAACATTTTTTTTGTAAAATGTCAATCATTTATTTTATAAAAGTTAAAAATTCATAGTAACACAGAACATGTTATATGAAACAACAAGAAATACAATTACAATTTTTGCAAAAATATACACTCAAATGTTAAAAAGAGTTGTGAGATTAAAAATTGCTATTATAGCACTGTCTACATCAACATGTTAAAACATCACATTTATTGGTCAAACAATGATAAAGGAACAAACTGTTGACGCGGCGTTTCGGTGCCCTTTATTTTATTCTTTATTGTTTCATATAACCTGTTCTGTGTTACTATGAATTTTTTACTTTTATAAAATAAATGAATGACATTTTACAAAAAAAAAATTTGTCAGTGTACATGAGGTTTTCATAGTGCTTGTGGGCCCAACAGATTGTTTTAGTCGTAAATTTGGTAACCCGTACAATACTGCAAATCCCATGTTTTCCAATGAGAACGTCCCCCTAGGGATGTACTTCACTCATGATTTATTAAATCCAGGAGAAGGAGCTTTCAGAGAAGCAACACCTTTTTTTCTACAATTCCTAGCTACAGAAAAATACTTCCAAATGGCTGAAAATCCATACTCTGACCATTCTTCTAATGAAGACTTTGTTGAAGAGGACCCTCACCCAAGTAAGAAGAAGGAGTCCATAGTCTGGAAATTTTTCAGCTTTCCAGAACATCAAAAGAAGGTAAATGCACCACTGGTCACCTGCAAGATCTGTGACACAGTGTTATCAAGAGGAAATCCAAATAAAAAATATTCATTTGGAACCCACAGCATGGAACGCCATGTAAAAAATATACACCCCAAAAATTGGAGTAGAGCTGTGGTGCAAAGATCTCAGGAGGAGGACTCTTCTCCTAGTACATCTACAGCAACAACCGGAGTACCACCAATGCCATCTTCAATGGTGGCGAACATTCAGCCAGAACTGAAAAATGTAATGATGCAATGCATACATTGCAGTAAATTAGTAGCCTTCGGACAACAGTCCATTGAAGTAATTTTACAGAAGAACAGGAACCACAGATGCAGCAAATAATTTTGTTCTTTCAATTTCATAGTTTGTTCCTGTTGAACAATTATTTTGTGTAAAAAGTTCATTTTTCTACGTTTTTCAAGCAAAACAAAACCAAAAAAACAGTTCTTTTTAGAACTATCTCTTCTGGTTAAAGAAATAACTAAATTTCTATGTTTGTATGTAAATGTTTGTCATAGTGAATGTAAAAGTGCAAAACTATAAGGATGTGGTACAGCATAAACCTATATAAGGTGTTTACCTATACTATACTGTACTACTTCCAAAGCACTGAAATGTAGCATACGTATATAAATATGTTACAACTCAATGGGCCAGATGTACGTAATCTCGATTTACCTACTAAATACCAAGGGCCTGATATAGGTAATCCCAGATTACCACTTCTTAAATACCGAATCATACAATTTCAGTATTTAAGAACTGGCAATGGGGTTGTAGGTATTTTTACCAAATTAATTACTGATTCGGTAAAATTCGGTAATTACCTATTTGATAATTACTGAATCTTTATTTGCCATTGATTCCTATGGACTTTGAATCCCATAGGAATCAATGGCAAATATCGATTCGGTAAATACCGAATCAGTAAATACCGAATCCTGCCAGGGAGAACAGGGTGTCACTTTGACACCCTGTAGCACCCCTGTTTTTGGCTTCTGTGCAATGTGATACACATACATGCCCTTAGAGCATGTATGTGTGCCACATAGCACAGGTGTACATGCACAGATGTACATGTACACAGGAATTCCTTATTTACCACCCAATTGCATTGGGTGGTAAGTAACGAATTCTTAGACACCTCTAGCACTGTCAACTGTGCTACCTACATTAGAATTGACAGATTTGGTATTTTTACCGAGTCTGTATTTACCGATTCGGTAATTTTACCAATTTGGTAAATACAGAATCGGTAAAAATACCAAATCTGTAAATAAATGCCTCCTACATAGGAAAAGGCATTTACCGGTCAGCAACGGCCAAATTCAGCCATTACCGATGGGTAAATGCCTACCAACATCGCGTCCCAAATCATACCACTTCAATATTTAAGAGTAAGTAAATGGGATATAGGTAATTTGTCTTTTAAAATGACCGAATCTGTTTAATTCAGTCATTTTACCAAATTGGTATTTACCAATTTGGTAATTGCCATTGATTCCTATGGGCCTTGAAGCCAATAGGAATCAATGGCAATTACTGAACCAGTAAATACTGATTCGGTAAAATTACTGAATTGTCAAAGGGACAGGTTGTCACTTTCATAGCCTGTTGCACCCCTGATTCTGACTTGTGTGCCATGTCACACACATACATGGTCTTACGACATGTATGTCTGCCACATGGCACAAATGTACATGCACAGATGTGCATGCACACAGCAATTCATTTTTTACACCCAAAAGTTTTATCGTTATATCTACATATTCATTGTACAATATAAAAGTACACATTATCTGGGATAGTAAAGAACATGTTTATTTTAATTTTTAAACAACATATATAACTTTATTTAAGCAACTTTTAAACAACATATATAACTTTATTTAAGAAACTTTTAAAAAACATAGATAACTTTATTTAAGCAATTACAAATCTTGTAAGGGTGCGTACCAAAAAGTTCTTTTTACGACTACCTCTACTGGTTAAAAAAAACTGCATTTTTATGTTTGTATGTAAAAGTTTGTCATACTGAGTGTCAAACTGCAAAACTATAAGGATGCGGTACAGCATAAACCTATAAGTTGTTTACCTATAGTATATTGTACTACTTCCAAAACAATGAAAAGTAACATATGTATATAAATATGTTACAACTCAATATGCCAAATGTATGTAATCTCAATTTACCTACTCATAAATATCAAATCATACCACTTCAATATTTAAGAGTAGGTAATTTGGATGTAGGTAATTTCTCTTTTGAAATTACAAAATCTGTATAATTCAGTCATTTTACCGAATCAGTATTTACCGATTTGGTAATTGACATTGATTCCTATAAGTCTTGAGGCCAATAGGAATCAATGGCAATTACCAAATCATTAAATACTGAATCAACAAAATTACCGAATTGACAAGGGAGACAGGTTGTCACTTTGACAGCCTGTGCAACCCTGATTCTGACTTGTGTGCCATGTCACACACGTACATGGTCTTACGACATGTATGTGTGCCACATGGCACAAATGTACATGCACAGATATGCATGTACACAGGAATTTATTATTTACCTCCAAAAGTTTAATAAACTTTAAATCGTTATATCTACGTATTCATTGCACAATATAAAGGAACATATTAACTGGGATAATAAAGAACATGTTTATTTTAAACTTTTAAACAACATATATAACTTTATAACAAAAGATTTTATTGGTTTATAATACTTCCTACTCTAATTCTTGAAAGACCCGTCCCATGTTGATCATTCTTCTTTGGCTTTCAGAGAAGCAACACCTTTTTTCTAGTCTGGAAGTTTTTCAGCTTTCCAGAATATCAGAAGAAAGTAAATGCACCACTGGTCACCTGCAAGATCTGTGACACAGTGTTATCTAGAGGAAATCCTAATAAGAAATATTCATTCGGAACCCTCAGCATGGACCGCCATGTAAAAAATATACACCCTAACAATTGGAATAGAGCTGTGGTGCAAAGATGTCAGGAGCAGGACTCTTCACCACCTAGTACATCTACAGCAAGAACCAGAGTACCACCAATGCCATCTTCAATGGTGGTGTACATTCAGCCAGAAATGAAAATTGTAATGATACAATGCATACATTGCAATAAATTGGTAGTCTTCGAAGAACAATCCATTGTAATTTTACAGAAGAACAGGAACCACAGATGCAACAATTGTTTTGTGTAAAAAGTTAATTCTTCCACTTCATCTTCAGAAGATATGTTCCTGAAACCCCTAGAACACAGAGAGAGTCCATAGTACGGAATTTTTTTAAAAAACGAGAGAAAAAGGTAAAAGCGCCTTTTGTCACACGTAAAATATGTCACACAGTACTTTCAAGAGGGAATCCACAGAAACAGTACAGCTTTGGAACTTATAGCATGGAATGCCATGTCCAGAATATACACCCAAAGAATTACAGTAAAGCTGTAATAAAAAGATCATAAGAGGAGCAGGGCTCTACTCCCAGCACTTCTTCTGAAGCTACAGCACCACCAATGCAAGCATCAATGGTTGCAAATATTCCACCTGAACTTAAGAATTTGTTGATGTAAGGCATTTGTTGCCAGAAACTAATAACTTTTGCACAAGAGTCCATTCAAGTTATCCTGCAAAAAAACTGGAAGCACAGGTGCATTATCATTAGCATTTTTTCTTTTCTCTGAAGATTGTCTTCTGGATGAATCTTCTAATTAAGTCCTCTTGATTGATAAAACTTGCTTATAAAGTCTTTGTTTGCGGTTCTTGGTAGGCATAATCTATTATGACTCTGTAGATATTTACAATCTGTTGAAAAGAAAAATATGACGTATTATAGACCACTACCAACATAGCACATAGCAATTACATTAACTAAACAATATAAACAATAGTTTATTTATTTTATTTTATTTTTTAAATTTGTATGGCGCACAGCTACCCAAAAAGGGTTTCCCGGCGCCGATGACAGGTCAGACACAGGTAGGAGACAATTGGTAAATAAGTAGGAATTATTTACAGAAGAGCCAGGTCTTCAGATTCTTTCTAAATCTGGCATAGTTGTCTTCCTTGCGGATGTGAAGCGGGAGCTTGTTCCAAAGAGTGGGCCCTAGTACCGAGAATGATCTCCCTCCCATTCTCGCTAGTTTGAATCTCGGGGTTGTAAAAAGTGCCGAAGTCTGAGAGCGCAATTCTCTGGCAGGAAGGTAAGGGGTTGCAAGAGAAAGCAGATACTTTGGTGCGGTGCCAGATTTAATCTTGAACATGTAGCTCAGGGCTTTGTACCTAATGCGGTTTTCCACCCTGAGCCAGTGAAGGTCAATTAGGTGTTTGGACACACTAGATTTTTTAGGGATATTGCCAAGCAATCTTGCGGCCGCATTCTGGGCAAGTTGCAGTCGTTTGGTGACGGCTTGATTTGAACCCAGGTAAAGGATGTTGCCGTAGTCAAGCCGAGATGTTATGAGTGCATTGACTACGGTCTTCTGGGTGGCAAGGGGCAGCATCCATAAGATCTTTCTCAGCCATTTCATAATAGTGAAACAAAGGCCTACCACTTTGTTTGCCTGTTGTTTCATTGAGAGGGTGTTATCAATGATAACACCAAGATTTCTCACTTGCGTGGCCGGAGTAGGGATGGAGCCAAGTTCGGAAGGCCAGTGAGATGGATTCCACAGGTCTTTGTTTTTCCCCAGAAGAAGGACCTCGGTCTTGTCTCCATTTAACTTCAGCTGGTTTGCTGACATCCAGCTGAAGATATTTTGTAGGCCTTGCTTGAGACATGATGGAGTCAGTGGATTTTCCTCTGATAGGGAGAAGATGATTTGAGAATCATCGGCATATGTCATCAGAGTAAGCCCTGATTTATCAGCAAGGTCAGCCAAGGGTCTGAGGTATAAATTAAAGAACAACGGGCTCAAGATAGAGCCCTGTGGTACTCCGTGAGGGGCATTTATTGACTCTGAGCAAGCTATAGGGGATGTGATTTGAAAGGTTCTGTGTGATAAAAAAGACTCAATCCAATTCAGTGCCTCACCACGGATACCGATTCTTTCTAGGGTGGCCAGGAGTTTAGGGTGAGAGATGGTATCGAAGGCCGCACTCAAGTCTAACAAAATAAGTGCGACTGTCTGGCCATCATCTAGGAGTTTCCTGATGTTTTCGGTAACTCCTAGTAAAGCTGTTTCTGTAGAGAAACCCGCTCTAAAGCCGGACTGTGATGAGTGAAGGAGAGAGTTCTCTTCAGTGAAGATGGTAAGGGCGGTATGAAAGTGACGTTCCAGCAATTTTGAAAAGATTGGGAGAAGGGATATGGGCCGATAGTTTGTCAGAAGTTCAGGGTTAGCTGTCGGTTTTTTTAATAGTGGGCTGACCATGGCGTGTGTCCAGAGTGAGGGGACTGCGGAAAGCTGAAGTGAGGAGTTTAAAGTCTCAGCAATGATGGTCAGAGAGGGGGTGTCCAATTGCTTAAGAACAGAGGCAGGAATTGGATCACGAGGGGAGCCTGATTTGACGGTTCTAAGAATGGAATTGAGTGATTCCAGGGTGATGACAGGCCAGTGTTCAAGAGTGTTAATAATGCTTGAACTGAGGGGGGTATCATCTACAGGGGTATGAGTAGGGAGGTTGCTTTTTATACCTGAGATGATTGTTTCAATTTTCTCACAAAAGAAGGAGGCGAGGTCTTGACATTGTTTTTTATCCAGTGGCTGGACTGATGCAGTCGTTTTTTCTCCTGCGAGGTCTTTAACAGTATTGAAAAGTGTTTTCGACTTATTGTGCGCGGAGTTTATGGTATTTGCCACATAAAGTGCTCGGGCTCTAGTGCAGGCTGAGTGGTATTCGTTCCTGGCTTTGTGGTATATTTCTTTGTTTTCAGGGGCGTAATTTTTCCGCCACTTTCTTTCCAGAGATTTACATTTGGATTTTTGTATTTTAAGGAGCTCAGTAAACCAGGGGGCTG
Source organism: Lissotriton vulgaris (assembly GCF_964263255.1). Taxonomy (NCBI): domain Eukaryota; kingdom Metazoa; phylum Chordata; class Amphibia; order Caudata; family Salamandridae; genus Lissotriton; species Lissotriton vulgaris. Next base: position 153,376 of record NW_028252743.1, read on the forward strand.
GGGGACGATGGGAGTTATTTTTAACCCTAGAAGGTGGGAGGCAGCTATTGACTGCGTTTTCCAGCCATGAGTGTGTGGCTAGAGCAATGCTTTCTATGTCCGAGGCTGGGGTTGGAGGATTTTTAGTAAGAGTTCTGTTAAGGTAATCAATATCAAGCTGTTTCCAATTTCTGAAGACAGAGATAGGCCAGACGTTTTTAGGTTTAGGTGTGGGTAATTTAAGGCTAAAATAGATAAGATGATGGTCTGACCAACAAATTGGAGATGTCTTTGTCCAAATCAGTTCGGGAATGTTTGAACAGATGGGATCTAACAGATGCCCTGCCTTATGGGTGGGACCAGAGTTCAGTAGAGATATGTTTAAAGCTGTTAGGTCATCCAATAAGTTAGTACAGGCTGTATTAGTGGGGTCATCAAAGTGCATGTTTAAATCTCCTAGGAGAGTAAAATTTTTTGCGACGAGATAAAAAGGTGTAATGAGGTTAGCCAGGTTAGCGGCCCATGTGCTGGCGTTCCCCGGGGGTCTATATATTAGAATGCCAGAGGCCGTGAAATTCTGATTGAGGGTCAGTTTAAAGAAGGCGGCTTCACAATCAGGGATAAAGGCGGGTTCCAGGGTGCAGGTAAATTTCCTGTTAAAAATGATAGCAATTCCTCCGCCAGTTTGACCAACACGGTCTCTCCTGACTATGGCATACTCGGAGGGAAGAGCCGTTGCTATGTCAGGGCCAGAGCTTTCGTGCAGCCATGTTTCAGTTAAAAAGAGGGCGCATCTCTCTTTGTGTGTCTCATATCACTCTCTGCCTGCACCATCTCCGTCTTCCCATGCCTCATCTCACTCTCTCCTTCCACCATCTCTCTGTTTGTATGTGTGTGTCATCTCAATCTCTGCCTACACCATCTGTCTGTTTGTGTGTGTGTCTCATCTCACTTTCTGTGTCTAAAACGATTTACCATACTAAATGTTTTTTGTTGAAATGTCTGGCTTTACGTTTTTTGACAAGGAACACACTGAGTCGGTATGTGAATTAAGGAATTATATTTTCATCTTTTTCCATAATGTTAGCTATGTGTGCTAACAATTTGTATCTTTTAGCTTACAGGGTAGACTTCTTTTTAAAGTGTTTATCATGCTTAAATTCAATGCTGGTACAGAGATAGTGCTAATAGTTTAAGTTGGCTTGTAAATATGCTCATTTTTTAGAAGTGCTTTGTGCACTCTTTAACATGGATGGAAGCAGTAAATGTATGGAGAGGGATAGGAATAGCAGATAGAAAACCATATGAAATGGTGTGAGAGATGCGTAAAGGATTTTACTAATGGCATCAATTGAGATACAATACACAAAAAAGAGGGGCATATTTACAAGCCTCTTGCACAATGTTTAACATGTATGCAAGCAGAAAATGCATGCAGAGTAATAAAACTGGCACACAGACAAGAATATACATTACGCAAGGGGTTTGTAAATATGCCAATGAAACCATTACACTATCTCTATACCAGCATTAATGTTAAACATTGTGCAAGGGTCTTGTAAATATGCCAATAAAACCATTACACTATCTCTATACCAGCATTAATGCCAAACATTGCGCAAGGGGCTTGTAAATATGCCAATAAACCATTACACTATCTGTATACCAGCATTAATGTCAAACATTGTGCAAGGGGCTTATACATATGCCAATGAAACCATTACACTATCTGTATACCAGCATTAATGTCAAACATTGCGCAAGGGGCTTGTAAATATGCCAATGAAACCATTACACTATCTCTATACCAGCATTATTGCAAACATTGTGCAAGGGGCTTGTAAATATGCCAATGAAACCATTACACAATCTGTATCCCAGCATTAATGTCAAACATTGCGCAAGGGGCTTGTAAATATGCCAATAAACCATTACACTATCTCTATACCAGCATTAATGTCAAACATTGCGCAAGGGGCTTGTTAATATGCCAATGAAACCATTACACTATCTCTATACCAGCATTAATGTCAAACATTGCGCAAGGGGCTTGTAAATATGCCAATGAAACCATTACACTATCTCTATACCAGCATTAATGTCAAACATTGCACAAGGGGCTTGTAAAAATGTAAATGAAACCATTACACTATCTCTATACCAGCATTAATGCAAACATTGCGCAAGGGGCTTGTAAATATGCCAATGAAACCATTACACTATCTCTATACCAGCATTAATGTCAAACATTGCGCAAGGGGCTTGTAAATATGCCAATGAAACCATTACACTATTTCTATACCAACATTAATATCAAACATTGCGCAAGAGCCTTGTAAATATGCCAATGAAACCATTACACTATCTGTATACCAGAATTAATGTCAAACATTGTGCAAGGGGCTTGTAAATATGCCAATGAAACAATTACACTATCTCTATACCAGCATTAATGTTAAACATTGCGCAAGTGGCTTGTAAATATGCCAATGAAACCATTACACTATTTCTATACCAGCATTAATGTCAAACATTGCGCAAGGGCCTTGTAAATATGCCTCTCTTTTTTTGTATATTCTATCTCAATTTATGCCATTAGAAAAACCGTTTAAGCATCTCTCAAGACATTTCATATTCTTGTCTGTGTGGCAATTTTATTACTCTGCATGCATTTTCTGCTTGCACCTATGTCAAACATTGCGCAAGGGGCTTGTAAATATGCCCCTTTTTATCTTATATTCCATCACAATTGATGCCATTAGTGAAATCCTTTATGCATCTCCCACACCATTTCATAAGGTTTTCTATCTGCTATTCCTATCCCTCTCCATACATTCACTGCTTCCTCTCATGTTAAAGGTTGCGCAAGGCGCTTGTAAAAAAGGAGCATATTTACAAGTCCAATGAAACCATTACACTATCTCTATACCAGCATTGAATACAAGCATGATAAACACTTTAAAAAGAAGTCTGCCCTGTAAGCTATAAGATACAAATTGTTAGCACACACAGCTAACATTATGGAAAAAGATGAAAATATAATTCCTTAATTCACATACACACACAGTGTGACCCTTGTGAAAAATATTATAGCCTCACATTTCAGCAAAAATCATTTAACATAGTAAATCGATTTCGACACAGAACACACCCCATTTCAATATGCACTACATTACATTGCTGAAACCTAACTCATTTCAAAATTTCATTTCTAATATGCACCATTCAGTTAACATTATGGAAAAAGGTGAAAATATAATTCCTTAATTCACACAGACACTCACTGTGATCCTTGTCAAAAATCTTTAAGCCACACATTTTATCAAAAAAACATTTAGCATGTTAAATCATTTTACACACAGAGCACAACCCATTTAAATGAGCACTTCACTACAATGCAGAAACATGACTCATTTTCAAAATACAACAGTAATGAAGCCCAATATGCTTGTTATGCTTCCAAATACTGCAAACAGCACTCTCTCTATATTACTCACCTTTAAAATCGCTTTTGAAAATGTAGAACAGTGTGAAACACACACCAAATTTTCTTAAGCACAATCCCTGAACTGCAGCTCAGACACTGGAAACAGAAATGGCAGTTTCCCACTCATTCTTCTCACTTATTTCTGCTCATAACCAATGAAATGTCTTCCCACACTTCCTACACTATTTCAAAACTAAACTAACATTTCAATTAGTTCTACATTTCCACACTTTCAAACTCATATAATATTCAACCATCCCCCTACTGCTCATTCAACCTGTTACCATGGTAACTCCCACCTAAGGAAGAACAGAGTTTAAAAGTTCATTATACTATGTTGCAAATGAATCCATCAAGGTTGTTAGAGCTTTCAATATAACAGCTAATCATGTGCAATGTTCCTTTCAATTACCTTTTCTGAACCATTAGAATTTCTTATTTTAAAAAACAAAACTATGCATCCTAATATGCTCTTTTGCATTTTCAGAAAGCACCAATCATTTCTTAAGCTTCAAGTGCAGTGAATGTCCTCCTCTTTTTTTCTAAACTGCAAGCTTTACAACTGCCATTTCATGTACAGCCCTCATCTGAGTACAACCAGATCTGCCTTGAACATGCTTTCAGTATGGTTTATAGGACACAGCTTTGTATTCTGGTCTAAAAGGTATGCAATAAACAGAGGATTTTTAAACCTTGATTTACCAAATGTGGATATTTTATGGATTGACCAGAGAGGATTGAGATGTCTCCAATTGATACCATTGGTGAAATCCTTCATGCATCTCCCACATCCTGACCTAATAATTGTGCACTGTGGTGGAAATGACTTATGCACTTTGACTGGGGTTGGTCTGGAAATGCTATTGAAGGACATCTTTGGACAATTGATGTCACTTTTTCCTCAAACTGCCTTTGTCTATTCCAATATATGCCAAAGGCAAAAATTTAATTGGTCCAATCAATTTTGTCCGCAGATTGAGAAAGCAAGGAAACATCTAAATAAATCTGTTTCTGCATACATGAGAGACTATGGAATGGGTTGTATATACCACAACAACTTGTGTTACAACATGCAAGGCATCTATAGGACAGATGGTGTACATTTCACAGATGAAGGGAACAGACTCTGCATTGGTACTTACTTGTAGGTACCAAAAAAAACACAATGAACACAACGGCACTTTTTAGAGCCAACTAACATGTAAACACTCAAATATGATTTTTAACTTTATTTTTTTAATTAATTTTTACCGAGGTCCGCGCACCGAGCACTCACCGAGCACTCCGCGTGCACGGACCTATCGTGTTTTCTGTTATTTTTGTAAAAATAAACATTATTTTTAACCTTAGGAGTCCTTGAAGGACCCCCTGAGAAGGTCTAAGGGGTCAGGGACACTCAACCCTACCCCCTTCCCACGTTTTAAACTTATATTTTTCACTCTCTTCTGAAACAACAAAATGGCGGCAAAAGGGTTCGCGCACCGTGCATTCACTGAGCACTTACTGTGCGCGGACCTATTGTAATTTTTAAAAAAAATAAAATAAAACTAAATGGAAATGGACATCGTCTCCTCTGTAGATACCTTGAAGGTTGTAATGCAAGTTATTATGGTATATTGAATCTATACTGTAGTCTTTCAGGAAAGCAGAAACAGATTTGTTCACATGATTCCTTCCTTTCTCAATGTGTGGTCAGAATTGGCGTAGGAGGTCATGAGTTCCTACTCTGGTGAAACACACTTCCTATTCTATATACTTACTTATGTTATAAACTAGTGAATCAGAGACAGTCAGTGAAAGAAAGGATGCAGGACATGAAGAACACAAAATTGTATCACTTTGCTACTACCTCATGAATTACATTTAAATAAGTATAAAAATTAAAACAAATGTTTCATTAATAAATTAAAATGTATTTATCAGAATTTTCAAAATCTAAAAGAACTTGGAGCATTTCTTCATCAGAAATTTCATCCATCAAAGTGTCTTTAAATGATTCATCCAACTCAACAATATCTACACACTCCATTAATTCCATGTCCAGTGTTTCATCCAAAAAATCTCCTTCATGTTCTTCATGATTTGGTTCATCTATAGGATCAATAAATGTTGCTGTGATTTCGATATCAAATGACTCTACATTTTCTGCCATTATTGAAGTTAGTGTACTATTAAAAGAAAGAGAAAGACAGTGAGATGTTGCAGGGTAAGAGTGAGATAGGGCAGAGAAAAACTATTAAATTCTATAGGAAGAGTTACTACTGTGTAAAACACACACCAGAAATTGAACACCAAAAATTCCACACAAAAGTACTTCAGACACTATAGTCACAAAATGGCCGTATTTCCCTGGACAGTGTATAGTATCAAGCAAGAATTAGAAATATAAAGCACTGCATCGGATGTTGCTCTACTCAATCCATAAGTATAACAGAAAAACATTAAATAAATAGCAGAACATATTTTTTCCTATTAACTTAAAGTGAACAACCGAGTTCTCCTTACAAATTAACAACTCACCTTCTAGAAAACAGTTATACAGTAAAATCTGTCTCAATCTCACACCTCAGAAGTATACCTCAAACACTACAATCTCAAAATGGCTGTGTTTCCCTCTCATTTTTCATACATATTCAAATACCCAGCAAATCACATTTCATCACACACAAAATCAAAACCAAAGTAACATTTTTTTTTTGGTTCAAATTATCAACACATTCAAACTCACATAATGTTCAACCTACCCCCAATGCTCTCTACCAATTACCATACTAATTCTCCACAAAACACCTAACTAAACCCAAAGGTGAAAGAGTCATCACTCAATGTTGCACTCAACCAACATCTAAACACTGAAACTTGGTATTTTAATGTATTTCTTTTTTGTCTTTTTGAGCCACAGTCCGCGCAGGGTGTTCGGACCCCGCAATTTTTAAAGCATTTTTTTTTCAACCTTCGGGGTCCTTTAAAGACCCCATGACAAAACCTAGGGGGCTCAGGAATCTCCACCCTGCCTCCTTGCCAACTATTTCACTTCTGTTTACAACCACTATCATCTGCCACAAAATCAAGATGGCGGACAACACTTCTTCATTTCGACTGACTGGAATGTTGACAGACGTCCAACAGCCAATCAGAATTCCCCGCACGCACGCTAAGGTCCGCGCACGTGCAAGGACAGTGCACTGTGTCTCGCCCATAGATATATAATTTGAAAAAAGTCGATTTCCTCAACAATTACTGGAGGGATTTTCACCAACTATACAAAAGGCACTTCTGCATACCAGGCTCTACCATTTTTCCAAGTTTGTAGTAATTCCATTCAGCTGTTCGGCCTGTAGCTGTGTCTAAAGGTTCAATGGAAAATTGGACTCAATTTCACATTCAATTTCCTCAAAAACTACTGGAGGGATTTACACCAAACATACAAAAGGCACTGCTCCATACCAGTCCCTACTATTTTGCCAAATCTGGTGTAATTCCGTTCAGCCGTTCGAGCTGTAGCCTTGTCAGAATGTCCCTATGGAAATTAACATGGGGAAAACACGTTTTGGGACCCCCCTTTTTTCCCGGCCCCCGCTTGACGAATCCCCCCGAAACTTTCAGGGAAGGAGCGGAGCGCAACAAGGCAAATTTAAGGAAAATTACAGGCAGATCCCTCAATCGGTGCCAAAGTTATTCCCAATTGAATGTTCGGCATATCCTATGGTAACTAGGTCCTACATATATATACCTACTGGCTATCGCCAGTAGGTAATATATATATATATATATATTTGTTTTCTTTTTTTTTTACCTACTGGCAGTTGCCAGTAGGCAGTTATAGTTAGGACCTATTATCCATAGGAAATCCACAACATTCTATTGCCAATAACTTTGGTGCCGATAGATGAATCTTAGTGAAATTTTGGTCAGCTAAGTTCCCCTACTTCCCTGAAAGTTTGGGGGTGATCGGTCAAGCAGGGCCGAGAATAAAGGGGAACCCAAAACGTGTTTTCCCCATGCAATTTCCCTTAGGACCTTTAGCCACGGCTACAACCCGAACGGCTGAACGGAATTACACCCAATGTGGCAGAGAGGTAGTCCTCAGATCAGACACATGCCTTTTGTTTATTTCGTGTAAATCTGTTCAGTAGTTTCTGAGAAAATGACATTTAAATGGACATATATATATATGGGCGCTGTGGATCCGCCGATTGTGTGAGGATTGGCATTGTAGCATAAGCGCACCGTCCCGATCACGCGCTCAATGCTAATTGGCTGTTTAGCAGTTGTAAACATTCCAATCCAGGAACTGTTGGCAGCCATTTTGTGCCTCGGTAGGAGCGAGGCTGAGGAAGTCAGTGGAATATGTGTTCAAAACTGAGAAAGGGGGCAGGGTAGAAATAATTTTACCCTCTAGACCTGCTTATGGGGCCCTAGAAGGACCCCCAGGGCCCACATTTTTTTTAAACCGGGATGCGTGTAGGGTGCGTGGACTGTGCCATAAAATAAATAAAATAAAAAGGAGTTTAAAAAAAAAAATTGTCTCCAGGGGTTAAAAATTGTGGGGCAAAATTATAAAATGTTATGTAGGGCCCAGAGGGGCCCCCCAGCCTCGGGGATCGTCAGCGCCCGGGGCTAAAAGAAAAAAAATTGGGGAGAGGGGTCAAAGGTCCTGAAAGCCGCGGGGACCATCACCCATCGGGGTTTATGTATTGTGGGAGGGGACTACATGGCTCCCCTCCTCGAGCACTGAGGGCCCCGTTACCCACTGGGGCTACAAAAAGAGTATGACTAGGGAGGGGGGCTGAAAAGTCTCCAAAGCCCCAGGGACCACCACTCCCCGGGGCTTTATGTATTGTGGGAGGGTTGGTACCTGCAGTGTTCCGGGGTGTCCATCCCACCATCCCATAGCAAGGAAATCTGTTCTCTCTTTCAAAATCAAAATCAGATTGCTTTTCTACATGGGGAGTTGTATGTTAGTAGCTCGTGATGTGGATAAGTAATGCTGACTCCCAAATGCGTAGAACTTGTGCATCAAAGGCTCTGGAGTCGCACACCCTACAGATTATGAGGCGTGCATCCAGCACGTGCACACCAGGGGGCTGCACTGAGCACTGCGCTGGGTGCACGACTTGTAATTTTACTGTGAAAAAATAGCCCCTATCGCAATTTCTAAAATCTCCGGGGATCTTATGCCCTGAATCTTATACAAAATGTTGGGGACCGTGAGGGGATCTTCAATGTCCCCACGGTCCCGCCGGCTTCCCGCATTCTTTGGGAGTTGTCATTGATTTTCCGCAAGGGGAGATGCTAACTTGTATGTGGAAATGCAATCTGCTTTTTATTTTGAAAGTGAGAACAGATTTCTCTGCTCTGTCTTTCAGAATGCCAACTAGGTTTCCTATGGGAGGGCTGGAGCCTTGAGACTCCCGCCCTCTCAAAGCAAACAGCAGTGTGCCGTCGGTAGGCACCTCGGGACACTGCATGAGCTTGCCGCCGGGCGTTGGGGTCTCCAGGGCTCTTGAAGGCTCTAGGCATAGGGTCACGCAGTCAGTCTCCCACAATACATTACTTTCCTGGGGTGGTGGTTCCGGGGGCTTGAGGGGGGTCGTTGAGGCCCACACACTTCTAATTTTGTAGGGGGGACCTTGTATGCAAAGATGGTGCAAGGGGGTTGTAAATCTGGTACACAGTGTTATGTTTTACTTTACTTTCCTTTTTGATCTTGTAGAGGATCCAGGGTTAATATAACGGTTTTTGTACAGCCAGTACCTTTTCAATTCTCCTCCCAAACAGCTTTCTGCCTGTTACCATGGTAACAGTTCATGGAACACTTAAATGAGCACAGAGGTAAGAAGTTCACCACACTATGTTGGTAATGGAAAACGTTACTGTGCTGGAGTTTTTAAACTTTTGCATAGGAACTGTTAGTAGTAGATATAGACTCTGGTAAAGATCTGGTAAAGAGTTAGCCTCAGAATTATACTTCAAATTATAAATATAATTTCTATTGGGGATCGCTACCAACCACCCCACAAAAAAAAATGTATATACTTTTTTTAATTAAATTTTATTAAAACAATAAATAACTGGAAACTTAACTTAAAGATAACAATACAATAAATAAGTAGAAACATAACTTTAACAAAACAATATAATAAACAAAATATGATATGGACTTCAATAGAAGTACGGTAGGTAATCTGCAAAACAAAAAAGAAAATTAGTGTTTACAATTAGATCGATGTGACTAAATGAGGTCAACCATTACAAGTCAAATTAACAGTTGAAGATATTTCCTTCTTTTAACATGTGCAGTTTGCCTGATACATTTCACTTGTCTTATAGGCTTGCGTTCAAGCGGTGTCTGTATGGAAGTGCGTACTGCGTCAGATTTACATTACAGATCAACAGGTCTTTAAAATGATGCAGAGATGAGACAGAATTAGGTGAGAGATCAAGTCATTATGCAGGACAATATTCTTTAGGGCTTATTTACAAGACTCTTGCACCAGTTTTGTGTTACTTTTCTCATGTTGAAAGTGACGCAAAAGTGGAGCAAGGAGCTTGTAAATAAGGTCTTTCATTTCTAATGGATTTAATCGGAGGCATTGTATATCTAGGTCGCTATGCTTACCTTGTGTAAACACTGTGGCCAACTGAGTTCACAACTTGAACTCAGCATTGGTTGGTCACAGCAGAGTGGACAGCAGCGTCCATAACTTTAAAAGAGAAAGAATGTGAGAGGGAGAGAGAGAAAGAGAGAGAAAACAACATTAAAACTGTTAGAGAGTGAAAGTTATAGATGGAGCAGTTAATAGTGGAGAAAATACTCGTAGCTCACCTTTTGCCTTGGTTGTGTGTCCAAGTATGTGCTGGTTCATAGTGCACCCTCCAGTTTAGTGATCTGAAAAATAGTATATAGAGTTAGTCATAGTATAGTACATACAAAAGTGGCATAAGGGGCTTGTACATTTACCTCTCAGACTGTTGTAATCTATCTATTGTCACTGCTCAGAAGTAATTGTACATTCCTACGCAGTGAAGCTGCTGCACACTACCCACTCTTTCCTTTCACAGATGATTTGTCGTTGTTTCAGAAAGAAGCTTTTTTGCTCACTTTGTGCCAGTGGCTTGATTCAAAGAGGGTGCACCACGTGTAGTAGCAGCCTTCTCAAACGTTGTTCTGATGGTCACGCATCATCGCAGAATCCTCGAACATTGAGTTTTAGAGGTGTTGGGGCAGACGCCAATTTGTGAAACACAACCTGTAAGATAAAAAGGTAGTAAACATTGTGTGTCATTTTTTTATCAAATGAGAGAGTGACTGCAGCTCAACTTTCTGTTACCAGTGTGTTTTTAACCATGTGCTGGGACATAATGCAGCCTGAAGCTCTACATCTAAAAGATAGTAAAAAAAAGATGTTATGTTTGGTAATTGTTACTATCTTAATGTGGCGTTGAATAAAATCGGCCATTCATACAGGTTCGCTCTCACATTTAAAATAACTATTTGTATAGTTTATATCCGGATATTTGAGCGATTATAAAAACGTTACTGCTATTGGAAAAAAATGTACATGTAATATGATACACTATATAGGACTGCATTTGTCTAAATCGCTGCGTTGCTTTTTGTATCCGGTCTGCTACAGCCCTTCGCATCCCTCCGATGCGCACCCAGGCCTCCCTGCTCACCTTTTCGTGGACTGGACACCTTCTGCATCATGTAGTCCCGATCTGCCACTAAGAAGTCTCATATATGGTGCCGAGTCTTGAGATCGGTACGGCTAACAACATACTTGGGCTCCCATCATCATCGCAGGTTCCTCACCCACTCAGTGCTTCCAATACCACTAACTCAGTGACCAAAGAGGCCACACACGTAGTGGTGGGCCCCCTCCTCGCTGGTTCGGGCCTACATGAGGCGTTTGAACCACCAGGACGGGCCAACACAGCGCTTGTGTTGGGAGCAACTGTAAAATGGCATAGAGCACCACGTGAGCCGCGTCTTTTTTATTGGTACGGTCACGTGTGTAGTGACGGATGCTCTGGATGGGTGTGGTGTGGATGTTTAGCAGCCATGAGGGAGTGTGTGTGTGCCGTTCTGACAACTAGACCTGGAACTAAGAAATCACTACAATTAAATCTGGGCAATGTTTCATTGTTGTGTTTTCCTGGAAGCGTCAGTGGAGTGGGCTGGCCTCACGTATGCCAGTGCTGCATAGAGAGGCTCTGAACCATGATTCCGGAAGTATGGGCATGGTCCCGTCGTGAGCTATATGAGAAATCAAGTGATTCGGGTGTCCGTTTTGTAGTCCTGACATCACCCAGGTCTTAAAAACAAATGTGTAATTATATCTGTAAAGTCCCACAACTTGGCCAACATGGAAGGTACGGGGTATTACTAACTGTATATTCATTCATAGTTGCACACATAAAAGATGGTGGACATGTCGCATTTCTGCGATTATGAATGTTTGTTGTACATTCAGTGGAGTGTTGTAGCTGTAGTATTACAGGGCTGTGAAGGGTTAAGTTGCAGTTTTTGGCTCATGAAGGGCAGCTAATATATATACAAATATAGTTATTCAGGTACGCTGTAGAACTTGGTGCTGGAAATCCGTGTTCCAGTCTCGGAGTTGTGTCCACATCCTGTTATCGTAGAGTAATGAGGTAATGGACGCGTGCCTGAAACTGTATTCGTTTTGGATTGATTTTGCGCTATATAAATATGCTAAAACAGAAAGGAGGAATAGCCCACACTTACTGTCACAGGTAAGATGGTTGCATACGCTATTTATAGCACAATATAATGTGGTAGGGTGGAGGAGCAGCATTTTACAAACACAATAAATACACAGACACAGATAGATTGTTGAAGTGGGTAGGGGCACTTCTGCTCGACTCCATTTTATTACATTGTTGTTGGTAAGAAGTAGAATAGTAATCATGATATCATATAATCATAAACGGTAGGAATATTGTATGTCAAATAATACACAGAAGGTTCTATCGTAAAGTGTTCATTAGTTGTGGTGCACTGAGGTAGGGGTGGTTGTGAGGAGCCTGCGAAGATGCGTGGTCCAGGCAGACCGCACTGGTAAAAATGTGTTTTGACTATTGAATTTTGCCTTAACAAGGGCAAGTGGTGATTATTTACGGTGTACTAAGTTAGTGATACGTCTGGTTTTTATCGTGTGCTCACCTTGCGATGATGCGTGGTCTGAACGGGCTGCACTGAAATCATTCACTGTTGCATACTGGACTATATGAACTTTTAAGGGGGAAAAAAACCTAGCATCGATGGTTATCAATTGCTGTGAAAACTAGGTGTACTGATTGCTCCCCATTACAAATTAAACGATTCCTCTTCATGCAGTGCATTGTAACTTTCACAAATTGGGGAAGTATGTCTGGTGGCGATGTTGAAGGTGATACCCCAGAGGTACTTGGTATTGCTGGTGGTGATGATTTATGGTGCACTGAGTTAGTAGTATCTTTGACGCTGACCTTGTAAGTACCCTGTGATCATTCATAATGCATGGGGGCTGTCCTGGGAGCAATGTTTTTTGCCTAGTGAATTCTGCTTAAATAAGGCTATGGGGAAATGATTTGTGGTACAGTGATTTTGTGGTACCGAAAGGACTCAGAGTGTGTGTACCCTGTGAAGATTCTTGGTTTGGGTGGGGGGTCCCAGTGGTATAATGTCTCTTATCTACTGGAATGCGTCATGTACAATTGTCATTCTATCTGAAAAAACCTGAACACATACAATACAATTGTCTTTGCATTAAATTAATCAAGGTTGAATTCCTTATTGTCCGTAGTATACTTGCAAATGTGACTTCAAGTTGTGAACCCTGCAGTCTGCAGAGTACATTGAGGGCTGTAGTTGACACAGACATCGAGGAATGCTTTTTTGTTACATACTTTAACAAAATCTGACAACACAGTACTATTTTTCTGCCTTAAATAAATCGAGACTGAATTTTATGTTGTCTGTAATGCTTATGGGCATCTGGTATCAAGCTGTAAACTCTTTTGATCGCAGTGTACATTTGAAAACAGAACTCACTACAGTTATTGAGGAATGTTTTTTGCGGCATCCTTTAACAAAATAAGCTTTGCCGTACATAAATCAAGGATATCTTTAATGCTGTCCGTAGTGTAGATGAAAAGCTTATTTCAAGTTGTGAACCCTGTTGTACGCAGTGTAGATTTAAGGCAATAGTCGACACAAAGATCGATGAATGCTATTTTGTCACAGTTAACAGGATCTGAGGACACAGTACAATTGTCTCTGCCTCAAATAAAGCAAGGCTGGATTCAATGCTGTCCGTAGTGTTGATGCAAAGCTGAATTCAAGTTATGAACCCTGTTGTACGCAGTGTAGATTGAAGGCAGTAGTCGACACAAAGATCAATGAATGCTACTTTCTCACAGTTAACAGAATCTGAGGACACAGTACAATTGTCTCTGCCTTAAATAAAGCAAGGCTGGATTCAATGCTGTCTTTAGTGTTGATGCAAAGCTGAATTCAAGTTATGAACCCTGTTGTACACAGTGTAGATTGAAGGCAGTAGTCGACACAAAGATCGATGAATGCTATTTTGTCACAGTTAACAGAATCTGAGGTCACAGTACAATTGTCTCTGCCTTAAATAAAGCAAGGCTGGATTCAATGCTGTCAGTAGTGTTGATGCAAAGCCGAATTCAAGTTGTGAACCCTGCTGTCTGCAGTGTAGATGGAAGGCTTTAGTCTGCGCAGTTATAGATGAATGCTTTTTGTCACATTCTGTAACAAAATCGGGAGACATAGATTCCAAATGTCTCTACCTTAAATAAAGCAAGGCTGGATTCAACGCTGTCCGTAGTGCAGATGCAAAGCTGAATTCAAATTGTGAATACTGCTGTCTGCAATGGAAATCGAAGGCAGAAGTCGATACAGACATAAGTCTGCAGGGCTGTGGCTTAAGTTCGGAATGGGCCTGTATTGAGGAGGCACGTGCTCATGGCGGCAGCCACGTGGCAGTGTTAGGACCTTCGCTGCGGCGGAGTCTCTTGTCTTTGCAGAAGTGAACCTCGCCCAAGGCGTAGCCTAATTATTTATAGTCGTACATTGACTTGTTTACGTTGGATTAGCCCACTCCACTTCTGTTTCAAAGGGGGGGTGAACACAGCTACATGACCGACATATTCCCCAGTGTCTGAGATAATATGGTTGTGTCCACTGTTCAGTACACTACACGTATCAATGGTATATCTACACACTGAAAAGTTTTTGATTTCTATAGTGAAATGTGTATAGTATTTCACTGGTAGTCTTAGCATTATGTACATTATTGTTGATTTTTGAGTTCTTTCCCTTAAACATACTTGGTTGCCACATCTCTGTAGATTAAGAAGTGTGCTGTTGAGGGGATATATTATTTTGGAAAGGTTTGTTGTCCTGTTTTGCGCTGCCTTTGAGGTAGTAGGAAGGAGGGGTCCTTGGGGGTGGTTGTAGTGGTAGTGGCGCTGAGTATTGTGATTTTGTTGGGTGTCGGAAGTGTATAATTACAATCTCTAACACATATTGCTCTTTAAACATGGGTGTGAGTTGGATGTAATGCACGTAGTACATGTTTGACGTTCTTACAGTACTTAAATATAGATGTTAATTTGTTAGTGGTAAGAGGATCTATTGCCTGATTTTTTGAGTAGCATTGTAGATTTGGTTTCCTGTTGAAAATATGGGGAAGTGGTCAACATAATAGGTAGAAATTGTCATTTGAAAAACCTTTGAAATTCACTGAAAAAACCATAGGTTTCAAGCAGGTCATAGTTAGGAATTATCATTTAATAAACCTTTAAAATTCACAGAATCTTGAAACCATGAGCTCATTTCTGTAAAGTCATGTGCTCTGTTTTGTATTCCAATGTAAGTCAAAGTAAAATGTTAGTATGTAATGCTAGTATAATGTAAGTATGTAATGTTAGAATGTAGGGCTGTCATGAGGGTAACCATGGGGAGTTTGTACACAGTGCTGGAGAAGACGGCTGCCTTGCTGTCTGCTCCTGTTGGGGGCTGTATAAGCGTCTTGTTTTCCTGCAACAAATCTACTTATCGGATCCACTGCTATCTGCCTCTTCACTACATAAATTTGGTGACGAGTCGGGAGAAGGCAAAAAAAAGGCAACACTCACCAATATTTCGAGCTTACTTGCGCTCTGCCGAAGACCCGTTTTGTTTGTGAAGCTGTTTTTACTCATTCCAATAAATAGTGAATACTCATTCATAGCTCAGTGAACTATGTCATCCGACCTCTGGTAGGATTTATATTTTTTGATTTGGGGCTTCCTTTGCCTATTCATTACACTCTGGTTGCTGTACTACACATGTGCAAGTAGTGTTAGTAAGCAATTATACTAATTCTGTAGTTATGCAGTAATGAATGCATCATTGTCCTAGGGAGCGCCACCTCCCAGGCGCAGCTCATACAATGTCCTGGGATGTGCATCTGCGGGACATTTATATTTGCTATTACAGGGTGGGTGCATGGCTTCCACCCTGCAAAAGCGAGAGGGGGAAAACCTCGTATCGCTTTAATAGAGCGGATCCGGATGGTAAAATGGAGAAAAAAAAATGAAGCAGGGTCTCACCTGTTCATTTAAATGAGACCCCTGGTGGGTAATGTTCCGGGGCCGATCCTAATATTATATTGCGGGGACTCTGCAGCACTGGGGACCTTAATCTCATATGTAAAATAGGCGCGGGAGGGCACAGAGATGTTTTGCAGCCTAGGGGATCACAACGTCCCGCGTATTGTTTACTAAATGTTCGGGGGCTTCAAGGCCAACTCAAGTCCAGGGATTGCCACCCTCCGGGGCTTTACTTAATTATGCAGGGTGGGCCTCACCAGTCCCTGAAGCCTCGGTGCCCTAGGTAGTGCCTTATTGGTTCTGTAATCACACAGGCAGTACTCAAAGTGTTATAAAGTGATACACTCATAGAACCCTTGCAGTTGTAGAATTTTGAAGGTTTCCATTATGTAATAGTCTGTTGGTTTATATTTGGTAGGTGCACCCGCAAAATTACAAATGTTTTCCGTCATAACCTCCTATAAACAGCCAATTTTCACAATAAACTACAGACAAGTGTTGTCAGAAAAAGAAGACCCATACACTCACTTATTTATTGGTAAAAGAAATAACCTTTATTAAAACTAAACAAATAAATCTAAACTCAACTTTATTCGAACAAACAACAGTATACCATGAAATAAGTGGGTGGCACTCCTCCGAAAGCAGCGTACAAACCCTGCAAGACAAAAAAGAAACATAAGTATGTGTGCCATGTCCAAGAAAAAAAGAAAGGTAGTCAGAATGAAAAGAAGATAGTGAGAATGGGACAGAGAGGGAGTGGGCAGATGGGAGAAGGGGAGGGAGAGTCAAAAGAACAGAGGGAGGTGGAGACAGAGCGTCGGCCTACTGTACCCAGCCTTCACTGTTTACCTCCCATCACCCGTGTGTCTAGGATGCTGGGGTCTGCGAGAAAGAGTGCAGTCCAGCAAGTCCTTAAAATGAAACAGATATGAATGAGGCCAGAGATTACATTATTATCCATGGCAACAGAGCTTGCCTGCACCTGTGCACCCAGGCTGCTGTACCCCAGCCCCTTCCCCCCGCACTGTGCTCAATTGCAGCTCCTGTGCACTGAGGCTTCACTCCACTTTCCACCACCGGTGTGTTCAACGGCGTGCCGGTGCAAGCTCCGACTCCAGGATGCCTCTCTCAGGGTGACACAGCAGGTCTCCGGTCGGGGACGGTGTCTTGATACCATGTTGAAAGGTGTCAGAATGCCCAGGGCATCGTGACGGGGTGAGCACCCGCTCCGCCCATTTTGGCGCAAGCAACTCAGTGTCTGAAAAGGGAGAAAATATATAATGCTGGAAACGTCTTGAGGTAAATTAAGGTTTATTTCAAGCTTAATTAAGAACGCCAGTTGACTGCATCCTTCCTTCTTGAAGTAAGATGTACAACTGTTAGTGATAATCGTGGTTCAAAGAGGAGTTGGAGTGCACAAGAATACACAAGGTTAAATATTAAAATGTTATAATAACGTTTACAAACAAAGTAATAGAGCGCATGCTAGAAGCATAATGTGCGCGTGTAATGCAGTGGTGCAAGCCTGTGTGCATTTACACTTAGTAATTAGCTCACTACAGTGTTCCAAAAGCCAGTGCCATGTGTCTGTAGGGCAGCGGTGCCCGCTGGCTCAGGCCTACAGTATGGTCCAGCAGGTCCTTAAAATGAGACAGATACATGACTGAATGAGGTCAGAGATCACATCGCTTGTTTGCACCTGCGCAGCCAGGCTGATGCACCCCACCCTTCCCACAGCACTGCCCTCAATCGCAGCCCCTGGGCTCCTAGGCCCCACTGCTCACCTGCTGTTATAGTTGTGTGTCCAAACACGACGGGCAGCAGTGTTTACAATTCATATGCAGTGTTGATTGCCAGGATTGTGTACACCTCATGGATCCTTTTCCAAACACGACAGCCAGTAGGGTTCACAATTCATATCCAGTGTTGATTGCCAGGATGGTGTACACCTCATGGATCCCTTTATTTTATCGCGCATTGTGATATGCGAGGTGGATGCGGGCATATCACCTGAGGCAGTATGGAAGAACTGGGACATGTGGCATCATCGTTATCCTATTTACACGTATGCAAAGTGGGCTGGGCTTGCGTATATCAGGACAGCGTAGGGTTGTTGTGAATAATTTTTCCGGGGAACTTGGCATTGTTCAGTTCCTGCCTGTCAGGAAGTGTACTTATGTGTGTTTCTGTTGCAGTTTTGACATCGCAGAATGTGCAATTTACATTAATATAGCATGTACCGGGAGGGTGGCAACTATCGCTAATGAAATGCTGTTCGAAACCATTGAATGGCCAACATCACATGTCATTGTCAAGCTTGTGGATATGCGCAGACAAGCATGTCAATTGTGTGCAGTATTATTTAAAGTGTTGCTATCGCGAAGCGCACACATGTGAATGTGCTCGGATGGAGGTAGGATCAGCAGTGAGGCTACGTAAAACATAGTGATAACGCTCATTACAGTAAAGCAATGCATGTCAAATCTGAATCTGAAAGTCTCATATATGATACACTACTATACTGGTAAAGCCTGACAACAGAGCATACCGCAAAACAAATGTAGGCATTACTCTTTACTGTTTGTCACATGTGATCTAGGATGTGCACTCTGACCGTGGCTAACAATACGAAATGCGCTTCATTTACGAGTTTAGCAATATGGCGGATAGAATTCACGTGGTGATGGAGCTTGGTACACTACCGGTATGGGACTGCAGTTTTCTAAAAAAAAAAGATATACAAATTTTAGGGGGAAAATATAAAGCATTACATCATTTTTAAAGTTTAAAAAAATATATAATGGAGTTCCAAAATATTACAGAAAAAATATAGGTTTTATAAATGTTAAAATATGAAATTAACATTTAAAAACCTTCGAAATTCACTGAAAAAAACATAGGTTTTAGAGATGTTATAGTTAGTTGGACATTTGACTCATATAAAACCAGAGAAATTCACCTGTTATAGTTAGTTGAGCTAACTATAACTCGTGCGCCCACAATGCACTGCTGATGATGTCACATATTACATCACTCATGACATGGTCAGTGACATCACCGATGACATCACTGATGACATCTCAAATCAATATAGTTAGGAATTCGCATTTAAAAAACCCTTTAAAGTCACTAATAAATATATATATATATATATATATATATATGTATATATATATATATATATATATATATATATATATATATATATATATATATATAGATATAGATATCAAACACAGATTCGCCTAAAGACAAAGGCTCACTCTCTTTTCAATATTTATTATTTTAGACAATGCAATTCCGGTGTGCAGTTAATTAATGTCCATGTCTCCTTACGCATTTCAACATCATTGTCCATGAAATATATATATATATATATATTACCTGGCAGTCACTATAGCACAGTACAGTGACAGTAGGATGGCTTCAAGTTGCTCAACATTCTCAGCGTGTTGCCGAAAAAATTGATTATTGGGGTAGTGTAGGTGTAGCTCCTGGGGCAGAGGCGGAGCGGTCTTTGGGAGGGAGTGAATGTCCTGGATGTTAGCCGTTCATACACAAAGGCAGGATCTTGAGAGTTGGGGGCTGTGACGAAGGGATATTCATTCACTAGCACTCCCAGACACCTCATGTCTCACACAGAGAGTGTGAGCCTTTAGCCTGGGAACAGGTCCATATGACAGTCTGATCACCCCTTTACATACACCGCACCCAACACATGTGAAGCACCACCCTATACTTTAAAACATTAATTTCTGCATCACAAAGATCTTTTTGTCCCTGTGAACTCTTGCAACTCGAGAAAATCACAGCTAAGAGTCTGAATATAAATTAAATAAGCAATGGCAAATCCAATCGGTCTGGCATTATTATTCTAATGCTTGAAAACACAAGCGTATCTCTGCTGTCTCTGTCCAACCCACCACTTTCTGTGCCTTGTCAGCCCATCACCTGAGTTTTACCCCCTAAGCTGGCATTGTCGCACAGCATCAGAAACACAAGCTTAGGAAATAAAAACAGAGGCCCTGCCAGCCTGGAGAACTAAAACACTAGCCCAGCAAGCTTTGGAAAATGATAAAAAATAAATAAAGAAAGTCCACAATATGGCAAGGATGGTGAGAATAGTGCCCAGAGGATGCTACATTTCAGGCAGGAATACCTACACTATCAATAGAATCGTCGCTTTTTTTTAGTGCGGAGTTTTATATAGCACGAACATGACCCAAAGGTATCAGAGCGCTTTACATTAGCACCAGTTGCTTACAGAAGGAAACATTAATTTTGTTAGGCACGGAAGGTAAAAAAAAAGATTAAAAACAAGAAAAGGGGGCCCAAAAAAAGCATTTTAAAAAAAACATTTAGAGCTGGGTCACGCCGGGTGCGCAAATCCGTCCGAAAAGGAAAAAAACGGAGCTCTGAGCTGTTTGTACAGTCTCAGGTCCCCGGTGGCTATCATACAGCAGAGATTCTCTGCGCTAGGATTCCAGGTTGATATCACTAAAGCGCCGTACAGTGATGGTAGGATGGCCTCAAGTCGCTCAACGTTCTTAGCATGTTGCCGAAAATATTGATGATCGGGGTACTCTTCTGAGGAAAAATTGCGCAGTGGTTGACTGACATATGCTTTGTAAGACAGGCTTCCGCGCCCGGTCCCTCACCACAACACCCACCCAACTGGGCACGTGTAGGTCACTGGGTAAGCTGACAGTCTGCCACCGCGTCGTCGAAGGGTACACACATCTGCTCCTTCTGTGTAAGGGATGTATTGAGAGAATATCTACACTATCAATAGAATGGTCGCTATTTTTTTTTGTTTGGATTTTTATATAGTGCAAACATGACCCGAAGATATCGGAGCGCTTTACATGAGCACCAGTTGCTTACAGAAGGACACATTCATTTTGTTACCCGGTACAAAAGGGGGTGGTGTGGACGGAGCATCTGAATCAATCAAACACTCACACCCAGTCAAAAGATCTGGGTTTAATCCATCACCGTTCTTTAGCCCACTCTGCCACCCCAGTTCAGACATGGCTATATGCAAATCAGTCTGACCCTGTGCCTCATGGGAACAGTCCAGCCCGAACTGCCAAGCCATGTCTTTCCTGGACCGGAAACAAGCTTCCGAGGACCGGTTTCTGGCATTCCAGCCGTCTTCAGCCCGGCTTGCTTGAATCAAGTGGCAAAGTGAGCAAGGGACTCACGTCTGAGCATACCCTGCCACACTTATGGCGGCCAAAAGCAGTACAAAAGGGGGTGGTGATGGGCGGAGCATCTGAATCATTCAAACACTCACACCAAGTCAAAAGATCTGGGTTTAATCCATCACCGTTCTATAGCCCACTCTGCCACCCTAGTTCAGACATGGCAATATTCAAATTAGTCTGACCCTGTGCCTCATGGGAACAGTACAGCCCGAACTGCCAAGCCATGTCTTCCCTGGACCAGAAACAAGCTTCCGAGGAACGGTTTCTGGCATTCCAGCCGTCTTTAGCCCGGCTTGCTTGAATCCAGTGGCAAAGTGAGCAAGGGACTCACGTCTGAGCATACCCTGCCACACTTATGGCGGCCAAAGCGGTACAAAAGGGGGTGGTGGTGGACGGAGCATCTGAATCAATCAAACACTCACACCCAGTCAAAAGATCTGGGTATAATCCATCACCGTTCTTTAGCCCACTCTGCCACCCCAGTTCAGACATGGCTATATGCAAATCAGTCTGACCCTGTGCCTCATGGGAACAGTCCAGCCCGAACTGCCAAGCCATGTCTTCCCTGGACCGGAAACAAGCTTCCGAGGACCGGTTTCTGGCATTCCAGCCGTCTTCAGCCCGGCTTGCTTGAATCCAGTGGCAAAGTGAGCAAGGGACTCACGTCTGAGCATACCCTGCCACACTTATGGCGGCCAAAATCATTTTGTTAGGCACAGGGAGATTAAGTGATTTGCCCAGAATCACAGGATATTAAGCGTCCCTGCCAAGGCTCGAACCCGGTTCCCCACCTTCCACCACTCTAGCTGTTAAGCCACATCCTTTCACCTCTCTCATGCCATAGGATAATGCCAAGGTTTCCCATTGTATGCTGAGGAGGACTGGTATTATGCCAGGATAGACACTAGCATGCCAAGGATTATTATTAATATTAACAACTTATAGTGCGCACAGCTACCCAGAATGGTTTCCCGGCGCAAGGTGGTCACAGATTAACTGTCCCAACAGTGTAAAATCAGAATAACCATGTTTTCAGCATCTTAAAAAAGGTGAGAAATGATTTACAGTTTCTTAAATCATCCAGATAAGGATGCCCACTGTATGCCAAGAACTACGGCAATTCTGCCTTTCCCACCATGGTGGCAGGAGTGGACATCGCCAAGTCTATCAATCAATCAATCAATCGTGGTATTTATAAAGCGCACTACATACCCGCGAGAGTCTCTAGGCGCTGGAGGGAGGGGACGCTGCTACTGTTTGAAGAGCCAGGTCTTGAGAAGTCTCCTGAAGGTTAGGAGGTCTTCAGTCTGCCGGAGCGGGATGGTGAACGTGTTCCATGTTTTGGCGGCGAGGTGAGCGAATGATCTGCCACTGGCGGACACTCTTCGGATGTGGGGACGATGGCGAGGTTGCGCTCTGCGGAGCGGAGCTCGCGGGTGGGGGTGTAGAGACTGAGTGGGCTGTTGTGGTACACTGGTCCGGTGTTGTTGAGTGCCTTGTGTGCGTGGGTGACGAGTTAGAAGGTTATCCTCTTGCTGATGGGGAGCCAGTGCAGGTCTCTCAGGTGAGGTGTGATGTGACTGCGGCGAGGGATGTCGAGGATCAGGCGGGCGGAGGAGTTCTGGATGCGTTGGAGCTGTTTCAGGAGTTTGGCCGGTGCTCCTGCGTAGGGTGCGTTGCTGTAGTCCAATCTACTGCTGCCGAGGGCCTGGGTGACCGCCCTTCTCGTTTCGGTGGGGATCCACTTGAAGATCCTGTGAAGCATGCGGAGGGTGTTGAAGCAGGAGGAGGAGACAGCGTTGACCTGCTTCATTATGGACAGGGTGGAGTCAAGGATGACCCCTAGGTTGTGTGTATGGACGGTGGGTGTAGGGGGTGCTCCTAGTGCAGTTGGCCACCAGGAGTGGTCCCAGGCCGAGGGGGTGGGTCTGAGAATGAGGATCTCCATTTTGTCCGAGTTCAGCTTCAGTCGGCTGTTTCTCATCCAGTCGGGGATAGCCTGCATTCCTTCGTGGAGGATGTTTTTGGGGGTGTGGGGGTCTTTGGTGAGGGAGAGAATCATCTGGGTGTCATCAGCGTAGGAGATGATGTTGAGGTTGTGTTGTCATGCTAAGTGGGCGAGCGGTGCCATGTAGACGTTGAACAGCGTTGGGCTGAGGGATGAGCATTGGGGGACGCCGCAGATGATCTTGGTGGCTTTAGATCGGAAGGGGGAGGGGGACGCCCTGAGTTCTGCCGGAGAGGAAGGAAGTGGTCCAGTCCAAGGCCTTTTCTTGGATTCCGGCGTCGTGGAAGCGTGTTCTTAGTGTGGGGTGGCAGACCGTGTCGAAGGCGCCTAACAGATCCAGGAGGGTGAGGGCTGCGGTTTCTCTGGTGTCAAGCAGGGTTCTGATGTCGTTGGTGGAGGCGATGAGGGCAGTTTCGGTGCTGTGGTTGCTGCAAAACCCGGACTGGGACGGGTCCAGGATGCTGTTTTCTTCGAGGAAGCTGGTCAATTGTTTGTTGACGGCCTTTTCAATGACTTTTGCCTGGAGCAGGGAGATGGGTCAGAAGTTCTTGCATCCTTGGGGTCAGCCTTGGGTTTCTTGAGTAAGGCGTTGATCTCTGCGTGCTTCCAGCTCTTCAGGAAAGTCGCTGTATTGAAGGAGATGTTGATGGTTTTCTGGAGGTAGGGTGCGATGGTGCTGCTGGCTTTGTTGAAGATGTGGTGTGGGTAGGGGTCTTCCGGGGATCCAGAATGGATGGTGTTCATGAACTTGATGGTGTCGTTGGTGTTGATGTTGGTCCAGGCTCGCAGGTGGGCGGTGCAGGTGGTGTTTGAGGGTGCGGGGGTCTCAGCGGTTGCTGGGGTGGTGACAGTGTTGAAGCTGTTGTGGATGTCTGTGATCTTGCGATGGAAGAAGGTGGCCAGCGAGTCGCACAGGTCTTGAGACGGTGGGATGTCGTTGGTGCTGAAGCTGGGGTTGGAGAGTTCCTTCACAATGCTGAAGAGCTCTTTGCTGTTGTGTGCATTGTTGTCTAGGTGATCTTTGAAGAAGACCCTTTTGGCAGATCTAATGAGGTGGTGGTGTCTGCGGGTGGCGTGCTTGTGAGCTGTGTAGCTTTCCGGTGTTTGTTCGCGGGTCCAGTCTTTTTGAGTTTTCAGCAGGTTCGCTTGGAGGCCTGGAGGTCTTCGGTGAACCATCTGGCTCTCTTGCTGGTGTGGGTGTTGGGGGGTTTCTTGAGCGGGGCAAGGGTGTTGGCGCAGTCATTGATCCACTGTCTGAGGCCGTGGGCTGTGGCATCGGGGTCGGTTGGGTCTGCGGGTGGGCTCGGGGCGAGGGCGTGGTAAGCTGGTCCTCAGTGACCTTTCTCAATTTGCGGAGAGGCATCTGTTGGGTGTGGTGGTGTGTGGTGGGTTTCCGGAAGGTGAAGTGTATGCAGCGGTGGTCGGTGCAGTGAAGTTCGGTGGTGTGGTTGAAGGAGACGTGGGTGCTTGCTGAGAAGATGGCGTCAAGTGTGTGGCCGGCGGAGTGGGTGGGTGTTGTGACGAGTTGTCTGAGTCCGAGGTTGGCGAGGTTGGCGATCAGGGTGGAAGAGATGGAGTCGTTGTTGTTCTTGAGGTGGAGATTCAGGTCCCCGAGGAGAGTGTAGTCCGTGAAGATGAGGGCGCGTGTGCTGAAAAAGTTGGCGATTGAGTTGCTGAACAGCAGTCCGGGTACTGTAGACGAGGGTGCCTCTGAGGGTGGTGTTGGGGTCGGTGTGGATCTGGAAGTGCAGGTGTTCGGCGGTGCTGAGGGTGTCGTCAGTGTTGGTTGAGACTTTGTTTGAAAGTGTTCTTGTGGACAATGGTGATTCCTCCTTCTACTCCGTTGGTGCGGTCCTTGCGGTTGATCTTAGAGCCTTCCGGGATGGCTATGGCGATGTCGGGTGCCGAGCAGGGGTTCAGACAGGGCTCCATCAGGAAGGCGACATCTGGGGCGTTGGTGTCAAGTAGGTCCCAGAGTTTGACAGCGTGTTTGCGGGCAGACTGGATGTTGTGCAGGATGCATCTGAGGAAGTTGGGTTCTTTGGTGGGCGGTTTGGAGGGCCGGATGCTGGTGAAGCTGCAGTTCCGGCAGGAGAAGGGTCCTTGGGTGCATTTCGGAGTGGCCAGGCAGCAGATGCATGGAGTGCATGGAGGGTGTTTGAGTCGTAGTGGAGGCGATCGTTGTGGTGTTCGCAGGGGACCATGGGTCATGGTGCTGGGCACGGTCCAGACATGGACTGGCACAGACGGGCTTGCCTTAAGTGCACATTCGGTGCACCAGCGGCGCACCCGCTGCATGGCCTCCACATGTGGGGCTGAGGGAGGTAGGAGCAACTGGGAGGCGGGAGTGGGACGGTGAATTGGAAGCAGGGTGGCGGGGCCTCACGGGACGCAGCGGCGGGAGATACGAAGGGGGAGCGGGCAGGGGTCACAGAATGCAAAAGGGGCACTGGGCAAACAAGGGGGCACAAGGGGGAAGGATAAAAGTGCTGGAGATGGTCAGGGAAACAGAAAAATACAGAGGAAAAAGACAGTTGTTAATACAGCAGATCGGAATGCCGGCGAACGAAGCAGGACACAAGCAATGCGAGCAGCAGCCGTCTTAGGGCACACAAGGGGTCTGAGTGGCGTTGAGGGGAGCGACCTGTCTGGTGACAGGGTAAAGGGTCGCACTTTAACAGCAATATAATGACAGGTGTGTGCCTCTGAATGTTCAAGCTCAGGCAGCAGGATAAAGAAAATAAAACACAGAATAAATAAAGATGAAGCAGATGCTGGAAAAACGGGCACAGAAGAAAACAAAGTATCAGGCAGCAGAAAAACAACAATTAGCACAGCACAAGATCACAGAAACCTTGGAGGCAGCAGCCTCGAACACCTAGGGCCGGGGCCTCCACAGGCAGCGATGGGAAGCAGGAGCTGCGGGGAGAGTGAAGGCCTAGGACCAGAGTCAAGGTCTTATGAGCGCTCCCCCGCAGCGGTCTGCAAAATATAAGGGAGGGGAGGCTCAGCTGGGAGGCGGGAGAATGGGCGTGGGTAAAGGAGGGTGGGCTGGGCAGCAGTGGTCGGAACGGGGATAGTGCTGGAAATGGGGGGCAAGAAAAAAAAATTAAAGTAACATGGCCTAAATGAAGATGAAGCAGATGCTGGGAAAAACGGGCACAGAAGAAAACAAAGTATCAGGCAGCAGAAAAACAACAATTAGTACAGCACAAGATCACAGAAACCTTGGAGGCAGCAGCCTTGAACACCAAGGGCCGTGGGCTGCGCAGACAGCGATGGCAAGCAGGAGCTGCGGGGAGAGTGCAGGCCTATGACTGGAGTCAAAGTCTAGGGTAGCCACAATGTGCCTTGAATGACCTCAGTTATTTATTATTGTTTTTGCAATTATATAGTGAAAACTCGACCGAAGGTAGCTAAGCACTTTATATGAGCACCAGTTGCAACATCAGTTGCATTACAGATGGACACATTCATTTTTTTTTCAGGTATGGGGAGATTAAATGATTTGCCCAGAATCACAGGATGATTGAGCCTCCTACCAAATATGAACATGGTCCCTCAGCTTCAAAGTCGGGCTCTCTAACCGAAAAGCCACATCCTCTTGCACTTATGTCAAAGTTGCATCAAATGTTATGTCGACGGATACACACACTATAGTGTGTGGGGCCAGCATAATTTCAGGGATGGTCACAATGTGCCGGCGCTCCCCTGCACACAGGTGGACTTGTTTGCTTTATTCACTTATTTTATTTTAGTTTATTGCGCTGACCTGTGTTACAGAGCCACTCTGCACTGTTAGCTCTTAATCAGTCAAATATTTGCAAGGTAGAACTTTTCATCATGGGAGGTGGTTGTTGAAGGGTGGTCAGGCCTTGGTGTTCTTCCAGGTTGTGTGCATATTCTGCAGCCTCCAGGGACATATTGTTCTTCGAGGGGACTACCTTGTAAGAGAGGAAGAGGTGGTACCAAGGACAGCTACCATGGAGAGAATGCCTCAAAGTAGAGGATCATTCCATGTTTTACCAACAGTACTTATCTTGTCTGGTTTCTCATGGCCGGCCTTAGTGATGCCCATAGATTTGCACCAAGAGTTCTGAT
Organism: Lissotriton vulgaris; assembly: GCF_964263255.1. NCBI lineage: Eukaryota > Metazoa > Chordata > Amphibia > Caudata > Salamandridae > Lissotriton > Lissotriton vulgaris. The sequence goes on from NW_028252743.1 coordinate 180,791, forward strand.
TGTTCGTCCTCTGGGAGACCTTTGGGTGAATCTGGTTTGAACATCAGTTAGGCTTTGTTTGATTGGAGGCTGCTTGTAGAGCAAAGTCACCTTTTGGGGTAGCTCGGCCCCCCACACATTTCTTTGATTTGAAGATGGACTATAGTACTCCTAAAGTGCTCCTAAGGGCCGCTGGGAGCCAGTGGAGTTTCTCCAGTGCTGGGGTGATGTGCTCACACATCTTCAGGTCGATGCAGAGCCTTACTGTATGGTGTTCTGTCCTTGGAGTGTAGAGCTTGTTATGAGCTCCTAATTAGATCTTGCTGGATCATCATTCTGAGAAGACCAGGGCCCTGGGGTCTTCAAGCCCGTGCCATAGCTGACAGAGACAGAATCCTTTACTGAGTCACAAGTGGGTGTTGTTGCTTTTTACTGTTGATGTGATTTTCTGTGCAAACAGCATGTCAGATTCAGGTCCGGCTGTAGGGCGGTGTGGCTGGTGCAAGTCATACTGGGTGCTGGCCTGGAAGGGGGGACTAACCTCAGGTGAGGTGCTGTTTTTAGAAAAAGCTTAAAATTTAGAAGCACCTGCTGCAGAGTTGCTTGTGAATCCAGCTTTCAGGCAACAGTTAAAATGGCAACATGACCCTTGAGATTAATGTTCCTGCCAGAGAGAGAGATCAGAGTTTTGTCTAGTGATAGTTGTGACTCAACATAAAGTAGAGCAGAGGGTTAATTATCCTGCTGCAAAGAACAGGTCTTTATTGTATGTTGCTAGCTTAGTGGATTAGTAAAGGCAACCTTTACGAGAGCTTTAAAACAAATGAAATCTACGTCAGAGGGACATGGAGACGAGTGGCACTTTTACTGGGTGATAGTGAGGGAAACTGAGAAGAAGGTCATGGGGACGGGGCACCAAAAAAAGATTGTCACACTGGTCGCCCCAGCACTAAAGCTGGCCCTGGTCAGATGCTTATATGAGGCAGAGGGCAAACATTGTGTAGGGCTGCTGTCTGGCTTCTGATTCAAGAAGCAGCTCAAAATTAAGGAAATGTGTATGCTGGGAAAGGGAAAAGCACAGTGTTTGGTGCCAACAAGCAGGTGAATCATCAAGGAACAAGTCAAGCTTTCTATTATTTAAATGTATATTGTAATAGGAGTACAAGGCCCCCAAAAACCTCAGCCTACAGCAAACAGCACGGCTGCTCTCCCCTTATAATGGCCTGTGAGTAAAAAAAAGCCCTCTGTCGCACTTACGGCTTCCCCAGCTCCCTTGGCCCCTTTACCTGAGACTCCTTGACACGATGTTGACACTTATCAGATTTATTTATTTATTTATTTATGGTCTTGTATCGCGCCTGAATCAGCCCCAAAGGGGTATCTCCGCGCGTAGCTTGCATGAATTGGGCAGACTGTAGTAAGTGGGGTGACAGAGAGAGTGGCCATGTTATTCGTGTGAGAACAGGTGAGTTTTTAATTTTTTTCTAAAGGAAAAAAGATTGGGAGTTAGCCTCAACTGAGGTGGAAGAGAATTCCACAACAAGGGGCCTTTATAGGAGGGTGCACGCCCCCCCTGTCTTACTCTAGAGACTTTAGGAACATGCAGCAGCATGGTGTTGCTGGAGCGCAGAGCCCGTCCAGGAGAATATGGAAGAAAAATTTCTCTTAGATATTTGGGGCCAGATCCATATATGCACTTGTGCATAATGCAGCAGATTTTGAAGTTTATACGCTGTTGCACTGGAAGCCAATGGAGATGGGAGAGAAGAGGGCGGGAAGGGGTACGGGGGGGGGGCATTCAGGATGAGTCTTGCCGCAGTATTCTGCACCACCTGCAGTCTGCGTAGTTGTTCCTGGTTGGCGGAAATGAGTAGACTATTGCAATAGTCCACTCGTCCAAGGATTAGTGCCTGTACCAGCGTTTTCCTATGGATGTTGGGTAGGAAGGGGAAGATACGCCGTAGAAGACCAATTGTACGGAAACATGTTCCCGTAACCTGACTGACGTGATCTTTCATAATCAGAGCTTGGTCTAGGCGTACTCCCAGATTTTTGATGGTGAGTTTGGGCGCTGGGACAGGTCCTAGCTCAAGTGGCCACCAATCTGGCGACCAGAGCAAAGTGGCCCCTCCGAACAACATGACCTCCGTTTTGGACACGTTGCACTGGAGGAAGTTCTGAGCCATCCAATCCGCCACTGCTCTCATGCCATCTTGGAAAGATTTCATGACAGCAGGAGTGATGGTCTGAAAGGGAAACAGCAGCTGAGTGTCGTCAGCGTAGGAGATTGGAGAGAACCCGTAAGATCTTATAATCTCTGCCAAAGGGGCCACATATACGTTAAATAACGTGGGGCTCAAGCATGAGCCCTGTGGCACACCCTTGGTAAGCTTCCTGCAGACAGATTTATGAGAGCCTAGTTTGACCCCTTGTTGTCTGTCTTCAAGAAAGCTTTCAAGCCATGCAAGGGCGGTCCCTTTTACTCCCACTGCCTTCAGACGGTCGAGAAGAATTTCATGCGACACCGTGTTGAAGGCAGCGGACAAATCCAATAGCACCAGAATCACTGAGCTCCCCCTGTCAAGTGACATTCTGATGTTATCTGTCACTGAGAGGAGAGCTGATTCGGTGCTATGGTTAGGCCTGAAACCAGATTGCGAGTGGTCTAGGCCGCCCGCTGCCTCGATGTAACTAGACAGGTGTGCATTAACGTGTTTCTCGGCCATCTAGATTCCAGTTGTTGTTCCATTCAAACCACAATAACTCTTCTTAATCCAGTGGTAGTTGTGTTTCACACATGTACTCACTACTGGATCCAGATTTTTTAGGCCTACCTAGCAATGGATGTGATTTAGGGGTCAGCAGGGTCCCAATTGCAATCCCTGGCTTGCACCTTGTCACACTTGGCACTTCCTTTGTGACCTCTGGTATCAAAGGTGGCAAAATCAGTACTGGAGCCTTATAGGCAGCTCCTACTTATAGACATCAGTTGGGACCCCAAGTGTGGGGGCGTGTTGTAAATTGGGGGATTAAGTCCTCTCAATCCTGAGGGTCCCTGGGGGCCAACTATCCCACCAGGTACCTCCAGTAAGCGCCACAGAGCTGCGTTGCAGAGAGGTAGTCCGAGGCCATGCCCCTTTTTACACCTCTCTGCAACGCAGCTCTGTGGCGCTTACTCTAGGTACCTGGTGGGCTAGTTGGCCCCCAGGGACCCTCAGGACTCAAGGGGACTTAATCCCCCAATTCACAATGTGGCGCGTTTTCACAGTGGTGCAGGGAGTGGGCAGGCCTGATATAACAAGTGTGCAAACACACCCCCTGGGGCAATGTAAATTGGGGGATCAACGGGCACATGCATCATTGTCAAATGCATTCACAAACAGAGTGAATCGCAATTTTCGGCCGTTTGCGAATGTAATTGACAAAATTGGGATGCATCATGTTTTTCGCAATTTTAGAAATCGCAATCACGTTGCGATTTCTAAAATTGCGATTGCATTTATAAAATCGCAATTTGAGATTTCTTAAATGCAATGCATGAACATTTTAAATTTGCGAATTCGCAAATAGAGAGAGGTAAATTACCATGAAGTTGACCTTCATGGTAATTAGCGAAAGTGCATTTTTGAAAGTTTCATTTTACACGCACACATGCTCTTGGGGCATGTGTGTATGAAAAATGCACTTAAAGTTATATTTCAGGGGTGCAGGGGGGGTCCTTTGGACCCCCCCTGCACCCTTGAAATTGCATTTTCAATTTGCGGTTCGCAAATTGCAAATCGCAAATTGAAAATGACTTCCCATTCATTCCTATGGGCCTCTAGGCCCATAGGAATCAATGGGAAGGGATTTCTTAATTGCGATTCGCAAATTGTGAATCGCAATTAAGGAAATTGAAGAAATCGCAAACAAAATTGTGATTTCTTGGTGCATAGCCGTTTGCGATTTCTTAATTACGATTCCTTAATTTTCACAATTAAGAAATCGCAAACGGCAATAATGATGCATGTGGCCATAAGTCCCCTTGAATACTGAGGGCCCTTGGGGGCCAACTAGCCCACCAGGTACCGCCAGTAAGCGCCACATAGCTGCATTGCAGCGAGGTGTTCTGAGACCACGCCCCTTTTTACACCTCTTTGCAAATGCTGCTTCTGGCTCACTGCTGCTCGGAGGATGCACCAGGGGGCGCATTTGCAGAGTGATGGAGAAAGGGGGCGTTTCCTGTGTGCACCTCTCAACAATCCCACTGTGTGGGGCTTACTGGAGGTAAAAGGTAGGCTAGTTGGCCCCTAAAGTACCCCCAGCAGTGAAGGGTACTTCATTCTCCATCCAAGAGCGCGCCACGAGTGCTTTTGTAGAGTGATGGGCAAAAGGGGGTGTGGCCTGTATGAGAATTTAGCAATCCTGCTGTGTGGTACTTACTGGAGGTAATTGGAGGGGTAGTTGGCAAACCAAGGATGTCTTTGGGGGCCAAGTACCCCTCTTGTTATCTCCAATAAGTCCCACACAGTAGGATTGCTAAGACATCTTCGGAGGCCATGTCCCCCTTTCCGCCACTATGCAAATGTGCCTCCTGGCAGACTACTGGATGGGGATGAAGTCCACTTTACTCCTAAGGGACTTTGGGGCCCAAGAAGCCCTTCTGGTACCTCCTGTAGGCCCTACGCAGCGGAATTCCTGAGGGCTGGTCGGAGCCCCAGCACGCTTTCTCCACCACTCTGCAAACGCGTTTACTAGTTAAAGAAGTGTTTGCAATGCAATAGGTTTTTGCATTTGCAAGAGTTAGATCTATTGGTGTAAATGTAAAAGTTTTTTACTAATATTTGGGAGTGAAGTGGATGCAAGTTGTGTGTAGTGGACTTATCTGGTGAGTTATGCAGTGAAATCATGTGGATAGAAAGTATGTGGTATTCAGTGTAGGAATTATGTTGAATTGGGATTATGTGTTATGGAGAGTAGTTATGTGGTATGCTAGCATTTGTTATGGAGTGGTAACCTCAGGTTTAGTCTTCCTCATCTCCATAGAAGCTCAACTATAATCTCAGTGAGACAAAAAAAGAAGGAATCACTGAGGAGCACTTGTGGACCTAGTCAGAGGTACGAGCAGGGCCACTGGAATTATGGGACTGCCCTGGCTGCACAGACTTTTGCACAATTATACATTTTCCACATTAGCCATGTAATCCATTATCTGATCCATAATCTGCAGTTTTGAACAAAAAAAGCCCTGTTTCTAGCTCAAATGTTATAAAAAATGCAACGACAAGTGTTACAGTGTGGTGGAAGGCCCTTTGCAAATCAAGAACCTATTGCTAAATGTGGGTGTTAAATTGGTACTAATGGTATGCAAGCCACTCTTGCTTCCATCTGCCCCTCTCTTACCTCTTTCTGCATTTCTGTTGCTTCTTTCAGTACATTTCTTTCTTTTGCTGCACTTCCCTTGCCTCTTTATGCAAATCTCTTCTACTTTCTGGACCTCCCTTGACTTTTTCTGCACTTCTGTTGCCTCTTTCTGCACCTCACCTGCTTCTTTCTATACCCCTCTTGCCTCTTTCTGCACCCTTCTCCCCTCTTTCTGCACCTTCTTGTCTCTTTCAGCACCTCTGTTGCTTCTTTCAGCACTTTTCTTCTTTTTTTATGCATCCCTCTTGCCTCTTTCGGTACCCCTCTTGCCTCTTTGTGCACCTCTCCTACCTCTTTTTTTTCAACCCTCTTGCCTCGTTCTGCACATCTGATGGTTCTTTCTGCACAGCTCTTCCTTCTTTCCGCACCTCTTTTTCAAATTTCTGTATCCCTCTTGCTTCTTTCTGCACCCCTGTTCCCTCTTTCTGCACATTTCCTACCTCTCTTGCCTCATTCTGCACCTCTTTTGCTTCTTTCAGCAATTCTCTTGTCTCTTTCTGCACTTCTCTTGCTTGTTTCTGCACCTCTCTTGCCTCTTTCTGCACCCCTCTTTTGCTTCTTTCTGTACCCCTCTTGGCTCTTTCTGTACCCCTGACAGTTCGTTCTGTGCTACTCTTGCTTTTTTCTTCATCTCACTTGCCCCTTTCTGCATTTCTCTTGCTTCTTTCTACACCTCTGTTGCTTCTTTCAGCAATTCTCTTGCCTCCTTCTGTACTTCTCCTCCTTTTTTTTTCATTTCTCCTGCCTCTTGCTGTACCTCTCTTGCCTCTTTGTGCACCTCTGTTGCCTCTTTCTGTACCTCTCTTGCCTCTTTCGGCACCTCTGTTGCTTCTTTCTGCACCCGCCAGCCTCTTTCTGCACCCCTCTTCCCTATTTGGCCAACTCTCTTACCTCTTTCTACACATCTCTTCCCTCTTTTTGCACCTCTGTTGCCTCTTTCATCACCTCTGTTGGGTCTTTCTGCACTTCTCTTGCCTCTTTCCACACCTTTTGTGCCTCTTTCAGCAATTCTCTTAGCTCTCTGTGTACTTCTCTTGCTTGTTTCTGCAGCTGTCTTGATTCTTTCTGCACCTCTGTTGCCTCTTTCTGCACTTCACTTGCTTCTTTCTGTACCTCTTTTGCCTCTTACGGCACCTCTGTTAATACTTTGTAAAGCACTCCTGTCTCTTTATGCAGCCCGCTTCCCTATTTGTGCAACTCTCTTGCCTCTTTCTACACCTCTCTTCCCTCTTTCTGTACCAGTCTTGCCTCTTTCTGTACATCTGTTCCTTCTTTCTGCACTTTTCTTGCCTCTTTCTGTACCCTTTGTGCCTCTTTCAGCATCTATATTGCTTCTTTCTACAATTCTCTTCCTTCTTTCTGCACCCCTTGTGACTCTTTAAGCACCTTTTGCTTCTTTCTGCACTCTTCTTCCTTCTGCACCTCTCTTGCCTCCTTCTGCACCTCATGTGCCTCCTTCTGCACCTCTGTTGCCTCTTTCATCACCTCTGTTGGTTCTTTCTGCACTGCTCTTGCTTCTTTGTGTACCTCACATGCCTCTTTCTGCACTTCTCTTGCTTTTTTCCACACCTCTCTTGTCTCTTTCTGCACCTCTCTTTCTTCTTTCCGCAACTCACTTGCCTCTCTCAGCACCTCTGTTGCTTTTTTCTGCAGATCTCTTGCCTCTATCTGCACCTCTCTTGACTTTTTCGTCACAGCAGTTGCTTCTTTCTGCATCCCACCTGCCTCTTTATGCACCCCTCTTCCCTATTTGCCCAACTGTCTTGCCTCTTTCTACACATCTCTTCCATCTTTTTGCACCAGTCTTGCCTCTTTCTGTAGCTCTGTTGTTTCTTTCTGCACTTCTCTTGCCTCTTTCTGCACCCTTCGCACCTCTTTCAGCACCTCAGTTGCTTCTTTCTGTGCTTCTCTTCCTTCTTTCTGCACCCCTTGTACCTCCTTCTGCACCTTTGTTGCTTCCTTCTGCACTTCTCTTGGTTCTTTCTGCACTTCTCTTGCATCTTTCTATATCCTTTGTGCCTCATTCAGCACCTCTCTTCCTTCTTTTTACACCCCTCCTACCTTTTTCTATACACCTCTTGCCTCTTGTTACACCTCTGTTGGTTCTTTCTGCACTGCTCTAGCTTCTTTCTGCACCTTACTTGCCTCTTTCTGCATCTCTATTACCTCTATCTGCACTTCACTTTCTTCTTTCTGTACCTCTCTTGCCTCTTTTGGCACCTCTATTAATTCTTTCTAAAGCACTCCTGCCTCTTTCTGCACCGTTCTTCCCTAATTGTGCAACTCTTTTGCCTCTTTCTACACCTCTCTTCCCTCTTTCCTGCACCAACCTTGCCTCTTTCTGTACCTCTGTTGCTTCTTTCTGTACTTCTGGTGGCTCTTTCTGTACCTTTCGTGCCTCTTGCAGCACCTCTGTTGCTTCTTGCTGTACTCCTCTTCCTTCTTTCTGCACCCCTCATGACTCATTAAGCACCTTTTGCTTCTTTCTGCAGCCCTCTTCCTTCTTTCTGTACCTCTCATGCCTCCTTCTGCACCTCTGTTGCCTCTTTCATCACCTCTGTTGGTTCTTTCTGCACTGCTTTTGCATCTTTCTGTACCTCACATGCCTCTTTCTGCACTTCTCTTGCTTTTTTCTACACCTCTCTTTCTTCTTTCCGCACCTCACTTGCCTCTTTCAGCACCTCTGTTGCTTTTTTCTGCAGATTTCTTGCCTCTATCTGCACATCTCTTGCCTCTTTCAGAATCTCTGCTGCTTCTTTCTGCACCCCACCTGCCTCTTTCTGCACCCCTCTTCCCTATTTATCCAACTGTCTTGTCCCTTTCTACACATCTCTTCCCTCTTTCTGCACCACTTCTGCCTCTTTCTGTACCTCTGTTACTTTTTTTGGCACTTCTCTTGCCTCTTTCTGCACCCTTCGCGCCCCTTTCAGCACCTCTGTTGCTTCTCTATGTACTTCTCTTCTTTCTTTCTGCACCCCTCGTGCCTACTTCTGCACCTCTGTTGCTTCTTTCTGCACTTCTCTTGGTTCTTTCCTTACTTTTCTTGCTTCTGTCTACAATCTTTGTGCCTCATTCAGCACCTCGGTTGCTTCTTTCTGCACTTCTCTTCCTTCTTTTTGTACCCCATTGGCCTCTTTCTGTTCCTCTCTTGCCTCTTTGTGCACCCCTCTACCTTTTTCTGCACCCCTCATGCCTCATTTTACACCTCTATTGGTTCTTTCTGCACGGCTCTTGCTTCTTTCTGTACCTCACTTGCCCTTTTTCTGCACTTTTCTTGCTTCTTTCCAAACCCCAGTTGCTTCTTTCAGCAATTCTCTTAGCTCTTTCTGTACTTCTCTTGCTTGTTTCTACACCTCTCTTGCTTCTTTATCCACCTCTGTTGCCTCTTTCTGCACTTCACTTGCTTCTTTCTGCACCTCTCTGGCCTCTTTCGGCACATCTGTAAATTTTTTCTAAAGGACTCTTGCCCCTCTTCCCTAATTGTGCAATTCTCTTGCCTCTTTCTACACCTCTCTTCCCTCTTTCTGCACCATTCTTGCCTCTTTCTGTACCTCTGTTGCTTCTTTCTGCACTTCTCTTGGCTCTTTCTGTACATTTTGTGCCTCTTTCAGCACCTCTGTTGTTTCTTTTTATACTCCTCTTCCTCCTTTCTGCACTCCTCATGACTCTTTAAGCACCTGTTTCTTCTTTCAGCACCCCTCTTCCTTTTTTTTTCACCTTTTGTGTCTCTTTCAGCACCTCTGTTGCCTCTTTCAGCACCTCTGTTGGTTCTTCCTGCACTGCTCTTGCTTCTTTCTGCACCTCACGTGCCTCTTTATGCACTCTTGCTTTCTTTTACACCTCTGTTGCCTCTTTCAGCACCTCTGTTGCTTCTTTCTGCACTTCTCTTCTTTCTTACTGTACCCCTCTTGCTTCTTTCTACACCTCTGTTGCTTCTTTCTGCACTTCTATTGCCTCTTTCTGCAGATCTCTTGTCTCTTACTGCACGTCACTTGCCTCTTTCAGCACCTCTCTTGCTTTTTTCTGCAGATCTTTTGTCTTTGTCTTCACCCTTTTTTTCTCTTTCTGCACCTCTCTTGCCTCTTTCTGCACCACTGTATAGTATATTGGTACAGGTAAGGAATGTTAGTGGTGTCATCTGTGATGTCACCAAGTTATTTGTGAAGAGATTCAGAAGCAAACTTGCTCAGTTGCTGTTGATGCCTTCTTCTGCGTGGATGGGATCGCTATGGAATAAACCTAAGATGAAACTGCCTTCCTGTGTCCAGTTCTCATTTAGCAGGAATGCTTCACTGGCGTAATTGGTAGAACATCTAAGTCAGATCTCAACACTGAAGACTGGTGAGAAATTTCTTCATTTAAAGAGAACAAGTCTTGTTCTAAAAGAGCTGAACTTATTCAAACAGCTCTAAAATAAGACTTTCCTTCTCTAATTCTTCTGAGAGACTGTGAACATTAAAGGGAATGTTAACAAGGTTCGCTTGTTAATTTCATGTTATTAAGGATTGGGAGTTTTGCCGCATATTTATTAATAGCTTGGGTATATAAATAATTGATGCAGGCTCATCTTTTAAAATTGATGTAGATCCCATTATTTGCGAACTTTAATATTTAAGCAACATTTTACTCTGAGAACTTTTTCTTGTGACGGTCATTAAGTATGATGATGATTGTTATTTAAAAAAAAAAATCAGGTACTGAGAATTGGTGTTTTGAAACAAATTGCGCTCTGACGTTTGTTGTTTAAAAGAATGAAGAACAAACATTATTGCCTCTGAGAGGTCTGACGATCGTATTTAAAGAGATTGGGCATCGGTAGCAGCGGCACACATTGTATTGATGTACAGCGCTTGAAATTTGTTCTTACGGTCGTCATTTGCATTTGAGGATTCATCAAGGTGTTAGAATATCGTGCTACTCTATTCAACTTACGTTAAGAGACTGTGTTTATGTTTCAAAAATAAACATCAACGTTGCTTTCATACTCTTTAACTTGCCTCAAGGTCTTGGGATTAGGAATTGGAATTTCTTCATTTGCCATTCTGGTGGAACATCAAGAGTCTTCCGCTTCCAAGAATTTCACAGCACGCCATCCCGCAGAGGTCACAGCCACGTTTGACGTCATCCCACAACGTGATCCTAAACGTGGAGGCCATTTTGAAAGCGGCAGCATTTAAATTATCCTAGCAACCAGAGATCGCACAGTAGTTGTACAACTCAGCTTTGCTCATCATGCGCTTAACATTTCACTCTTCGCTGATGCGCACAGCTATGTGATTTTATTCTTTGTGTGTATTCAATCTCTAGTTACGCTGATACACACAGCAGGGTGATTGGCAATTTTTTCGCTGATGCGCACAGCTTTCACTGCGCTCAGAAATATGTTCAACTTTTCCTCGTTGATGTGCACAGCATTGACTGCATTCAATAAAGTATACATTGTGATAGCCATAACTTCAGATTTACATTATACATACTAAATTTCTGTGATAAGTGAGGCAGAAGTGTAAAGATTTTATTTAACTCATAGTTTTCACATTATTTGAAAATGTGTGATCACATATAAGCAATTAAATATGCAAAATGTTACTGCAGCTCCATTTTTTCCAACTGATGCAGGAAATCCTCCTATACAATGGAAAAAGGTTGTATTTGAAAGGTGCGCTAGGGTATGTGGTCTTTCACTTAGCGCATAGAGAAAGTTTTCTTTACTTTTACATTGTTTAGGGTCGGAGGGTCAAGATGTCTTTGATCATCTACCAGATTTATCACCTGAGGAAACTAATGGGCTCAATGACTATGAGATATGCATCAAAAAATTAGATAAACAATACTTATCAAAGGTAAGCACTATCTTAGAAAGGTATACGTTTGCTAAAAGAATGCAGGGTGATGATCAAACGGTGGAAAGTTATGTAACCATTTTGAGAAAACTTCGTGTAAATTAGATGGCTTGACTGATGAACGGATACGTGACCAGCAGCGCCCTCCTGCCTCTTTCTATAACACTCTTTCCTCTTTGTGAATCCCTCCTACCTTTTTCTGCACCCCTTTCCTCTTTTTGCACCTCTGTTGGTTCTTTCTGCACTGCTCTTACTTCTTCTTGCACCTCACTTGCCTCTTTCTGCACCCCTTGTCCGAGTTTCTGCACCTTTCCTGCCTGTTTCTGCACCTCTCTTGCCTCTTTCTTCACCTCTGAGTTAGAGGTACATTAATCCCCCTGCCCTAATATGTACTAGGGGCTTACAGGGGAGGTCATGCCAATCACAGGGATACCCCAACCCATAGTGTACCCTAGTGTATGTAGGTGTTTTCACAGTATTCTAGGTGTTTTTAAGCATAGCACTGGCTCTGAGGCTGGTTAGTCAGAGTCAGTTACCACCAAAACGTTGGGGGCAAAGGAATACTTCGAAACAAGGCCTCTTTCTGCACCTCTGTTGGTTCTTACTGCATATCTCTTACTTCTTTTTGCACTTTACTTCGGTTTTTCTGGCCTTCTGTTGCCTCTTTCTGCATTTCTATTGCTACTTTCTGCACCTTTCTTCCTCTTTCTTCACATGTCCTACCTCTGTAGGCATAGTTAGAAATTAGCATTTTAAAAACCTTTTAAATTCACTGAAAAAAACGCGGGTTTCAGGGACGTTATAGTTAGTTGGACATTTTACTGGTACAAAACCAGAGAAATTCAGCCGTTATAGTTAGTTGAGCTAACTATAACTCGCGCCCCCTCAATGCACTGCTGATGATTTCACATATTACATCATTCATGACATGGTCAATGACATCACTGATGACATCTCAAATTACATCACTGATGACATCATCCACATGATAAACTGATGCACCTCCTCACACCCTAATATAACCTTTGATATACCTACTCTAAAATACAGACTACCATTTTTGAAACCATAGACACACCAATACAAGTTACTACATACCCACTCACTGATTCCTAGGTCTCCACACACACACATCCACTCATTCACCTACACAGTCACTCGTCAATATAGCACTATCATATACACTCATACACCTATATAGACACTCACACACAGCCACTCATCCATAGAGTTACTCATACACCTAGTCAGTCATGCAAAGAATCAATCACACTACCATTTACTCACCTATAAAGTTATATACATACCACCTCACTTATTCATACAGATACTAACATATACTTACTCTCTTATACAATCACTGATACAAGCACACACTCCATTCAGCCACTCTCACATATAGTGATGTATATACTCCAACACTCACATATACTGCCTTTCACATAAGTAGTTACTCACCCATGTACCACTGAGACATCTATTCACTCACCAACACACCAAAACACACTCACCCACTCATAAAGCCCTTCACACATACAGTCTTGAACCCATACACCCAGTGAATCACCCACTCACACATCTATGCACAGAGTCACAACTCCCCACCCACCCACACAGACACTCAGGCACCCATACCGATACTCAGACAACCAATCACAATCCACAGAGGAAAGAGGCGGCACACCAAATCCAAGTCCAATACTTTATTTGCCAACAACAACAATGCGTTTCAGCTGGAAATCAATATCAATAATACCATTATACGAAAATCCCAACAACCCAGAATTGCTAGAGAAATGGGCAACCTATATAGGTGTAACTCTTAAACGCGTAGAGTGACTTGGGTTTAGGAATAACATCACGCTGAAAAGGATATTCTGTGGCCGTGGCATTTTTTCTTGGATACTTGGAATACGATTGTTTTATATATATATATATATATATATATATATATATATATATATATATATATATATATATATATATATATATATATTACCTACTGGCGGTCGCCAGTAGGTAGTTATAGTTAGGATTTTTTTCAATGTTAAATCTCAAAATTCTATTTGGAATAACTTTGGCACCGGTTGACGAATCTGCCTGAAATTTTCCTGAAAATGGCCTCGCGGCGCCCCGGTCCTTCCCTGAAAGTTTGGGGGGGATTCGTCAAGCGGGGGCCAAGATAAAAGGGGGGTCCCAAAACGCGTTTTCCCCATGTTAATTTCCATAGGGCGGTCGATTTCACTTTTAGCCCGAACGGCTGAATGGATTTGCACCAAACTTGGCAAAATTGTAGGGACTGGTAGCCCGATGTGCCTTTGCTATGTCTCAAGATATGTGCTGCAGTGGATTTTGAGTAATTTAGGTTCCAAAAAATATATATATCTATAGCAGCGCACCGGTGCGCGCACCGGGGAGCGCTCCGGGCGCGTGACGCGAGGTGCGCATGGAAAGCTGATTGGCTCTCGGGTGTCTGTAAACATTCGAAACAGTCCAGAGCGGCCGCCATCTTGTGTCTCGGTAAAATCGAGACATAAGAGGTGGCTAAAACAAAGGGGGAACTGACCATAAGGCGTCAGGGATGGACCCCTTTGACCCCCTAGGTTTGATGTGGGGGCTATAAAAGGGCCCCGCGGGGCATTTAAAATATTTTTTTTTTTTCGTTTTGCGCAAGGGAAGCGCCCGGTGCGCGCACCGGGGAGCGGCCCTGGGAGCGTACTATGAGGAAAAAAGGTGACAGAGTTTTTAAAAAATGAAGTTTTGATTTAGAAATTGGAGGTAGTTCTAAAAAGAACTTTTTTTTTTCTTCTTTTTGTTGTTTTATATTTTTTTGGGTTTTTTGAACTTTTTGAACTTTTTTTGGCTTTTCAAAACAGTTTTATATTTTTTTGTATTTTTTTAGGGGGAGAAACAAAAAAAGGGAATTGAAACTGGCTCAACTGGAGCAAAAAAACAAAAAACCCAAAAAATTACTTCTTTTTGGGGCACTTGTGATTATCACCTGCAAGGACGATGAGCTTAACACTTTTTTCGCCATAGGCGATAAGCTTGCCACATGCAGAACAAGTGATTTTAAAATCAGAAAATCTCGGCTGAATGCAAGGCATCACCTCGGATGTTTCTGGTTCTGATGAAGTGGGTTGGTTTCTTTGGGAGGGGGTCCTTGATGACTGGGGGAGGTTACTGGCCAGTTCCCTGAACTCTGCACGAGAGTAGTTGTTTGGGTGCTTTCTGGTCATGTGCCGAATCATGGTATAGTTACCAAAAGAATATTTCTTGTTTGGGTTGCCCCGTGAAAGTTCATCATTGCAGATGAGGCAAGTCACCTTGGGCGCATTCACCTTTTTTTTCCCCTCTGGGATTGAAAAAAACTGCCATACAATGTGTGGTTTGGGTTTGTAAGGTGTATTTTCTTCTGGCAGCCATCTTCTTCTCCCCTCCTCCTCCTCCTCTTCCTCCTCCTCCTGTTCTTGACCACCAATATAATTTGGAGCTGGTCCTCTTGGTGGTTGTGGTGGTGGTGGTGGGGCAGATGCACCAGCTGATGCTACTACTGAAGCCATTATTTGGAGCAAAAAAGTAGAGAGAGCAACAAACAGGTCTTCCTCAGTCAAAGGACAAAGTCAGAATAAGGAAAAAAGGTGGGGTCTTTCATCATTTAGAAAAAAAAACTGTCCTGAACCAATGAGAAGTGTTATTTTCAGGTCACAAGACCAGGGGCTTCATCATTATGAAACTAAAACTGTTATGAACCAATGAAAAGTGTTATTTTCTGCTCACATGACCCGACGCGCTTACGCTACGCGCCCGGGGCGCGCCAGGGGGCGCGCCCCGGGTCGCGCAGCATAAGCGCGTCGGAAGTTTACGTTGTGCGATCGTATTCGCTCGAGTACTTCCGGGTGCGCTTACACCGTGCGTATCACGCGGTCGCGGCTACGCGATACGTCACGATCATGTTTTCGTTTGCGATATTGGCGCTCACGGGACGCTCCCCGGAGCGCGCCCCGGGGCGCTTTTCAGAAGTACGCTTTTCGGGGCGCTCCCCGGGGCGCGCTCCGGGAGCGCTCCCCCAAAAAATAAAAAAAAATAAAAATGGGATAATTGTAGGGACAGGTAGCCCTATTCTGAAGTGGTTTGTAAAAAAATTAACTTTAGAAAAATATGTATTGTGCTACATTGGGCTTAATATATGTTAGAGCCAAAATGTAGCCCAAATGTAGCCCAAAGTAGCCCAATGTAGCCCAAAGATGGCCACCAGAGACCAAAAATTGTAAATGTAGCCCAAAATTCAACTAGATGTAGCCCAACTGTAGCCCAATGACAGAATGTACCAGAGTGTTAAAAAGAACAACTAGAGTGCTAACAGTCTTATTTATAAAGTGAAACTTATAGTTAGGAATTAGCATTAAAAAAACCTATGAAATTCACTGAAAAAACCATAGGTTTCACACCAGTTATAGTTAGGAATTAGCATTTAAAAAACCAATGAAATTCACTGAAAAAACCATGGGTTTCACACCAGTTATAGTTAGGAATTAGCATTTAAAAAACCTATGAAATTCACTGAAAAAACCATGGGTTTCACACCGGTTATAGTTAGGAATTAGCATTTAAAAAACCTATTAAATTCACTGAAAAAACCATAGGTTTCACACCAGTTATAGTTAGCTGGAAATTTTACTGATATAAAACCATTGAAATTCCCACGTTATAGTTAGTCGGACTCACTATAACTTGCGCGTGCAATGCACTGCTGATGACATCACATATTACATCACTCATGACATGGTCAGTGACATCACTCATGACATCACTGATGACACCATCCAGTGAATATGTGTCTTTCTGAAAAATAAATATTAGTGAGTTATGTTTAAATATTTAAATACATATATTAGTGTTTCACTTTGTGTATAAGTGGCTACATGTGTTGATAAGTAGGTACATGCGTATGTATATGGGTTATTTGATATTTTTATTAGTATCAGTATGAGTGTCTATATGGTTTGGTGGGGGTATTACTTAGTACATAGATGCATGAGTGACTGACTCTTTGTTTGTATGTGTTTTGAAGACAGCATATGTACAGGACTGTATGGGTGGATGAGTGTCTATATGTGTTTGTTAGTGAGTGAATGACTGTCTCACTAGTGTCTTTATCAGTAACTACATATGTTTTAATCTAGTATATATGAATATTGATGTATATAAGTGAGTATATGTGAGAGTAAGAGATTGTAAGATTTCCTGTTTAAATAAGTATGTGTTTCTATAAGTGATTGTTTAAGAGAATAAATATCTGTAATTTTCAATAGAAGTAAGGTGGAAGTGTGTGTATAACTCTATATTCAAATAAATGGTTGTTCAATAGTTTATTTGCACGTGTGAATATGTGTGTGAGTAACTTTTGGATGAATGTCGGTGTGTAACAGGATGTATAGGTGTATCTCTTCATATGATGAGTGAGTATATGTATGAGTGACTATATAGAACTGTTGGTGAATGAGTGGATGTGTATATAGATAGTGGAAGTACAGAATGGAAAGGGGCGACCACTCGGTCCCCCCGAACGTATGGCGGAGTACCACGATCCCCCCGGGAAGCCATCTTGGGCGGGAAGCGAGTCTCGGCTGGTATGCCCGAAGCGGCGTAGCCGGGGCGCGCTTTTTCCCGCCCTAGAGTGGGTTGGCCTAGACACTGACGCGGCTGGCCACGCCCTTGGGGCAGGCAGGGGCGGGTTTACGCCCGCCCTGAAGACGGATAAAAGGAGAAGCAAGACCAGAAAGCATCCTCTTGTTCCTGTGCTCTGAAGCTGCACCTCCTCGCTGCACGTGAGCTCGAGACGGAACGAAGAGCCAATTTTGAGCGTTGTAATCGTTCTTGTTTGTTTTTCAGATACTCTGTTGGAGAATGCCGAAGAAGGCGGGAAAGCGCATGACTACTGACCAGATGCTGCGCGTTCTCATGAAGGAGGTGACCGACCTAAAGAGGCGAATGGATAAAGACGAGGAAGGGGGGGCGAAACGTCCTTTGGCGGGAGCAGCCCCGGGAGGGAAAAACAAGAGGCCCAGGAGGGGAGCAGCTGGGGGAGACATCCCGGGTCCCAGTGCCCCGCTCGAGGCACCCACTCCCGTGCCGGAAGAAGGGAATCCGATTCCCGTTGTGGTCACCCCCGTGTCCAGGGAAGATATGCCGCCCGAGCTGGCAGCACAACTAGCAGCGTGGTTGGGTGAAGGTAGCGAGGGCGCCATGGCTGTCGACGCGCAGGTGCTGATGAAGCAACTGCGCGCGAAACGGGAAGCAGCGAAGGCGTCCACGCCGGCTGCAGCAGTAGAGAAGCCACAGGGGACGAGTTCGGCCGCAGAGGCAGCGTCCGGTTCAGGTAAGCGGCCATTGCCGATTGCGAGGGATGAGTCAGCACCCTCTCGTAGGGAAAAGTTGGGGCAGCATGTTCCTTTGGCTATTAAAGAGAAGATATGGGCAGGGGAGTATGTAAACATCTTCTCGTTGCTTACTGATCATTATGAGATGGAGCATGTTAAGGGCCAGAAGGACCTCATGCATCCGAGTGTTTGGCGCGCAAAAATGGCCGCCTTTAAGGTAAATGAAAACATTGGCAATTGGGGCAAAGCGTGGGGGGTTTTTACGTCGATCTTGGGGGAACGAAGGCCCGATTTGCTACCCGAATTGCCGATTTATCAGTCACGAATCATGGGGTACTCGATATCACACGAAGGTAATCATTGGTTCTGCTATGATAATCTTTTTAGAAAGGCTAAAGAACATGATAAAAGCTTAACTTGGGATTGTTATGATTCTGTGTCATGGTCTAAAATGAAGGATACTGGTATGTTGAAATTGCCATTAGTAGGGAGTAACGTTGGCGAATCCTCCCGCCAGTATGCGGGGACGCCCTTTCGATCAGGTGCGGGTACCGACAATTACTCGAGGCCTGCCGGCAATACAGGAAAAAGGGGGGTTTGTTGGAACTTCAACAGGGGTAAATGTACGAGGCCCCAGGGATCGTGCAAATTTAGACACGAATGTAGTGGGTGTGGGCAATCATCCCATCCTGAGTCCACGTGCAGAGCCAAAACGGGTGATAACGGGGGTAGAGGAGGCGCCAAACAGGTCTAACATAGTCCAAGGGGCGCCTTTACCTACCCCGATTGATACCTTGGCAATGATTCCCTGGCTCAGTGAATACCCGGATCGTACTTCTGCTGGGGTGTTGCGGAACGGGTTTTCTTATGGTTTCCGCATCCCAGTGGGGGACTTTCAGGGTGTGGAGAAATGTAAAAATCAGCTCTCGGTCCTGCAGCACACGACCGTGGTACAGGATAAGATCCGGAAGGAGGTTACTCGAGGTCGAGTCGCCGGTCCGTTTAGTGTACCCCCGGTTCCTAACTTTGTTTGTTCTCCTTTAGGAGTGGTCCCCAAGAAGGACCTGGGTGAGTTCCGGCTGATACATAATTTATCAGCCCCACGTGGTCTTTCCGTAAACGAAGCGATAGACCCGGAAGTGTGTTCGGTGTGGTACGCATCCTTCGATGAGGCCGTAGCCATTTTGAATCGCCTGGGGCCCGGGGCGCTGATGGCAAAATCGGATATCGAGTCAGCGTTCCGGTTGCTCCCGGTACATCCAGACGATCAGCGTCTCCTGGGTTTCATGTTTCAGGGTCATTATTACATGGATAGGTGTATGCCGATGGGGTGCTCTATATCTTGTGCCTATTTCGAAAAATTCAGTAGTTTTCTACAATGGGTCTTCACAAGGAAGACGGGTTTCCAACATGTGATGCATTACCTCAATGATTTTTTGTTCCTGGGGGCAGCCGGGGATCCGGAATGTGGTCAGGCCTTGGCCGAATTTTGTGTCTTAATGAATCAGTTTGGCGTGCCATTGGCACCAGGTAAGACTGTGGGTCCTTCTACTTGCCTCGAGTTTCTGGGGATCCCTGCAAATGTGTATATGTGGATCTAAGGTTAAGCTGCATCAATTACAGCAGTTAGTTGGTCAGTTGAATTTTGCCCTGAGGGTTATACCAATGGCCCGCCCCTTTTCCCGTTCGATTGCTCAAGCCATGGTCGGCCTGAAGGAGGGCCATCATCGCACAAGGCTCTCGGCTGAGGTCCGCCAGGACATGCGCATCTGGTTGGCATTTCTGGCGGATTTCAATGGTCGAGTCGTCTGGAGCAAACCGGCCGTGTCCTCTGAGGAGCTGGGGCTGTGGACAGATTCGGCAGGGAGCATAGGTTTTGGTGCCATCTTCGGCACAAGATGGTCTGCACAAAAGTGGCCGGCATGGTGGCATGACAATGGACTGACAAGTAACATCGCTTTCCTGGAGCTTTTCCCCATTTTGGTGGCCCTGAGAACTTGGCCCGAAGGGTTCAAAGATCACTCTGTGGTATTTTGGTCTGACAATATGACCGTGGTCGAGTGTATCAATAGCCAGGCAGCACGATGCAAATTGATTTTGAGACTGCTCAAGGAAATTGTTTTACTGTGTATGCAATTGAATGTGCTATTCAAAGCAAGACATGTCCCGGGGGTAATGAACCAGGCGGCTGATGCACTGTCTCGTTTTCGTATGCAGGCTTTCTGGGGTTTTCTTCCCACAGCGGACCCGGAGCCGGCACCCTTTCCCGAAGCTCTCTGGTCTCTCGGTGCCCCGAACTTCGTAACCTCGTGGGAGAGAGTTTAGCACCCAGGACGAGGAAGGCATATGAAGGGGCGTTCCGGTCCTATTTAGCCTTTTTGGGGACTGATAGAGAGGGGCTTTGGGGCCAGGAGGAATGGGTGGTGAATTTTCTGATGTCTTTACATCGGGCTGGGAAATCGGTGGCTACGGCTCAGAGGCATCGGGCTGCCATTTCCTTTGTTGCTAGGGCTCATGGGATCCAGGACCCGACAGTGTCTTTCGTTGTACAAAAAGCGCTACGTGGGTGGCAACGCCTTGAGGGTCGCAGAGTAGATGAGAGGCGCCCGATAGGTTTGGATAGGTTGGCCCAGTTGTTATCTAGACTCCCTGCTACATGTTCATCTCAGTTTGAGACAGTGTTATTCCGAGCCGCTTTTACGCTGGCATTTCATGGGGCGATGCGGGTAAGCGAACTAGTGGCGAGGAACAAGCAGGATGTGACAGGAGGTTTGTGCCAGGAGCACGTTCAGATCAGAGGGGAGACAATGACTGTCTCATTTGTCAGGTCCAAGACCGATCAAAGTGGGATGGGTGACTGCATAATCATACGCAGGATTCCCGGGTCCTCCATGTGTCCGGTAAAGTGTTTGGAAGATTACTTAGCACGAAGGGTGGCATCATGGGGGGGGACCTTGTTGAGACACGCGGACGCCACCCCATTGACAAAATTTCAGTTTCAGCGGGTGCTTGCGATGTCGATTGCCGCTGCGGGCATGAACCCGGGCGAGTTTGGGACTCATTCCTTTCGGATAGGGGCTGCTACAGAGGCTACAGCCAGGGGTCTGAATGTGGAACAAGTTAAACGGGTGGGGCGTTGGTCCTCCGATTGTTATAAAAGGTATGTGCGGTTGCACATGTTGTGAAGCTGTAACGATGTACTCACGCTTCTTGTTTTTGTTTGGTTTTCAGTTGCGCAAGCCTACGAGGCGGGGCGGACTATGCAGTCGACCCAACACCGGGCCAGCGGTCAGACATCACCGGCTGTGAAAAAGGAGGTGTGGGTCGTGGGCCACTCATACGTGAGGCGTGCCGCGGACGTATTCAAGGCAGGTGACATGATTCACGTAGCTGGGGAATACGGGTACAGTGTGTCCTTCTACGGAAGAGGCGGTCTCTGTATTGACCAGTTTCAATCATTTTTCGAGGGTTTGTTAGGGCGGACGAGGTCACCGCCGTCTGTAGTCATAGTACATCTTGGGGGCAATGATTTGGTCACCACTGGTAGACGACTTCTCCTTGAGGCGATGCTTTCCACTGTAAGTTGGTTGGCGAGGAGAGTTCCAGGGTGCACAATTGCGTGGTCCTATATGATCCCACGAAAGGTGTGGCGGGGGGCTATTTCTGTTCCTGCTTTGAACCATTCTGTTAGAAAGCTGAATAACAAAGTGAGTAGGTTGTTCCGTTCCAGGACACTGCATTACATTTCGCATGGGTGTATTAATGATGACAGTATGTATTTGGGGGATGGTGTGCATTTGTCTCGGGTGGGGAATGAGTTACTCATAGGAGACTTCTTAGCATGGCTAAAAACGTTATAACATGACCTTTAGGTAGGAGTTTTGTGGGGGGTCCGGATAGCCGGTCAACTATCCGGCCTGTGGCGGTAAGGTCATGATCGGTGAGCACTAATTGGAAGATCCCTATGAGTGGGCGTCACCCAACACGGATGGGAGCGCTCGGGGGAGGTGGCCATTGGCCCCTCAACGGGGAGGCGGTCCCTTCTAAGGATGGGTCGCCGAAAGAAAAGGAAAGGCGGTCAAGGCCCCTTCCTGGGTAGGAGGGGTTACAGTCCCCTCCTGGGGAATTTCCCGGGGCCAGGACGTCTGCGACGGCAGATGTGGTAAGTTGTGTGGGGTTTGGGGGGGGGTCTACGCTACCTTCTAGATACCTCACACGAGTCCTCGTACGACCTCTAAGTGGCGTCGAGTTTTATTGGGGCCCCCGTCAAGTCAAGGGAAATTGGTAATTGCACTTGAGGTACGCCTCTGGGCCGCCCCTCACAAGTGAGGGCGATATTTCTGGGTTAGGGATCTTGACACCGGTTACGACCTTGCTGTTGGCCCTTAAACGTTAGGATGTACAATTTCAAAATTTCAAGTAAATGTTTTGTAGGATGTTAGTTCGGCTAGGAGAACCTTTGTATTAGAGAATCTGTTAAGGTTAGCCAAACATCGCAATGTGGTAATGAAATTGTACATTAATATGAAACTGTTGATTTAATGTTTTAATTTTGTTTCATATTTTAATAAATACGGCCGGGAGGGTCACTCCCTCCCTCTTCCAAAAAACTTCAGAACTGTTTCCGGTTTCCCATCCTTTGGGGATTGTGTTGAGAGGGGGTGGCGGGTATCTCAGCCATATTGCTTGTTATGACTGATATAGGTATGTCCATTTTTTAAAAATTTCAGTTTCTATTTTTGAATATGTGTCTCAAGGGTTACTTTACACTGAGAGGAGGTCTGTCACTGTGTCACAAGGATGGTGTCTTCAGTGATGTCATGAGTGATGTCACTGACCATGTCATGAGTGATGTAATATGTGATGTCATCAGCAGTGCATTGCACGCGCAAGTTATAGTGAGTCCGACTAACTATAACGTGGGAATTTCAATGGTTTTATATCAGTAAAATTTCCAGCTAACTATAACTGGTGTGAAACCTATGGTTTTTTCAGTGAATTTAATAGGTTTTTTAAATGCTAATTCCTAACTATAACCGGTGTGAAACCCATGGTTTTTTCAGTGAATTTCATAGGTTTTTTAAATGC
Source organism: Lissotriton vulgaris (assembly GCF_964263255.1). Taxonomy (NCBI): domain Eukaryota; kingdom Metazoa; phylum Chordata; class Amphibia; order Caudata; family Salamandridae; genus Lissotriton; species Lissotriton vulgaris. Next base: position 203,487 of record NW_028252743.1, read on the forward strand.
TAATTCCTAACTATAACTGGTGTGAAACCCATGGTTTTTTCAGTGAATATATATATATATATATATATATATATATATATATATATATATATACATACATATATATATTACCTACTGGCTATCGCCAGTAGGTATATATAGTTAGAATTTTTTCCCTATGGGACTTTTGAAAATTCTATGTCTAATAACTTTGGCGTTTGTGGACGGAATCGGCTGAAATTTTCAGGAAAATGGCACATTTTGTTTCTGAGCAGCCCCTGAAAATTTGGTGGGGTTTCGTCAAGGGGGGGCTGAGAAAAAAGGGGGGTCCCAAAACGCGTTTTTTGCATTGAGTTTTCCATAGGGCGGTTGGACTCACTTTTAGCTCGAACGGCTGAATGGATTTGCACGAAACTTGGCAAAATTGTAGGGACTGTTAGCCCGATGTGCCTTTGCTAGGTCTCAATATATGTGCTCCAGTAGTTTTTGAGAAATTAACGTTCAAACCAAGATATATATCTGTAACAGCGCTCTGGGCAGCGATCCGGTCCGCTTACTTTTCGCTTATCGGAACTTTGCGCGCAGAAAGCTGATTGGCTCTCCGGTGTCTGTCAACATTCTAAACAGTCCGGAGCGGACGCCATCTTGTCTCTCGGTAGGATCGAGAGAGAAGAAGAGGTGGAAAACGAAGGGGGAATTTAATGAAAGGGGGCAAGGTATCCCCCTCTTGACCCCCTAGGAATGTTGTTGGGGTTATTAAAGGGTCCCGTGGGGAAAATAAAAAAAAAATGATTTTTCACGGTAGAAGCGCGGCCGCGAACTGGTAGCGAAACGGGAATTCGCCATTTTGTGCTTCGTAAATTAAATTACTAGTTATAAGTGGGTGCGGGAGACGTATCCTAATCCCCTATGTTTCCTGAGGGTGGGTGAGGAGGCTGATATATGTTGATACATCTCTTCCAGCGGCTGTGCGTGAGCTTTTTTTTTTTTTTGCTGCGTGACAGTCCGGAGCGGCCGCCATCTTGTCTCTCGGTAGGATCGAGAGAGAAGAAAAGGTGAAAAACTAAGGGGGAATTTAATGAAAGGGGGCAAGGTATCCCCCTCTTGACCCCCTAGGAATGTTGTTGGGTTTATTAAAGGGTCCCGTGGGGAAAATAAAAAAAAATGATTTTTCACGGTAGAAGCGCTTCACGGGCCGCGAACTGGGCCGCAAACTGGTAGCGAAACGGGAATTCGCCATTTTGTGCTTCGTTAATTAAAGTACTAGGTATAAGGGGGTGCGGGAGACATATCCTAATCCCTTATGTTTCCTGAGGGTGGCTGAGGAGGCTGATATATGTTGATATATCTCTTCCAGCGGCTGCGCCATCTTGCCTTTTTTCGAATGCCACAATTTTGTCGTGCACGGCAGCCATTTTAGATGCCAGGCTGGTTCCAGGCTATCACCTAACCCTGCGGATGTAGTTTATGGCCCCAGCTGTAGAGAATTCAGACATGCCAATCCTCCTGATTCAGGCGTGTGAGTACTGATTTCAGTGCTAGTCTCCCGCCTCCCGATTTCTGCAAGCAAAAACCCGGGGGCATATTACGAACAACTAGCGATAATTTTTGTCTCTAACTTGTTTAGAGACAAAAATTATCGCCGCACATCGGCGATTTTTATCGCAGATAAACCTTGCTATTATCGCAGAAAAGTCAGCGATATTCATGTATTATCGACCTAATGCTCTTAGCCATGTTATCCACCTCCCATTGGATAACATGGCTAAGAACTGCTCAGGGCAGGTGTTAGATTTTGGAGATATTCGCGCTTAGCGCGAATATCTCCAAAAGTTGGTAATAGAAGGTAGCGATGTTAGGGACTGTTTCCAGTCGCTAACATCTTGGCACGCCACTTTGCATGTCATTAGTGATAAGTATCACTGACATGCAAAGCGGGGCCCAAGATGGTCGCTATCTCCTTTTAGCTGTCACTAACTGGTGTTAGCGACAGCTTGATAATAGGGAAATAATTTTATCTCCGCTTTCATGGTTTTTAAAGCCAAAAAAGCGGAGATAAACCCCCTTGATAATATGCCCCACGATTCCTTGGGGGTTTCAGCTGACAGGGCTTGGTATTGTGTTACATGGTCATTTTTCCATGAAACGTCAGAGGGTCGATGTAGGGGTTCTAGAAGAGGTGATAAACCATTTAAGCCTCATGAACAAGCGCATGGTCTTTTAAAGATTTGTGAAGTACTCGGGGCGGCGGTGTGTGTGTGCCCTCTTTCAGGAGCGGGCGGGGGGGCACTGCCAGCAACTTGCCAGGTCAGGTAGTGTTCAACACGTGCATCACCCTTTCTCTGCCTGCTATTGCGCTCCATGCTTCGGAAAGGTAAGAAAAAGAACGTGCATTTGAGTTTGAAATGTCCGATCCTGCAGCAGCACACTTCCAAAGCCCACACATGACAATAACCCGAATCAAGGCCCCATTCACCCGTTTTTAAAAAAATAGATAACACTCCAACAAAGTAAGGTTATAAAACTTTATTAACTACTAACTTTAACAAACGGAACAAAAACTAAAAACATTTAAACATTTCTCAACACAAAAAGCAACAATGGTTAGAAGCTGTCTTTTGTGCGAATAGTCCCAAGGCAGCACAACGTGCAGAGTTCTGGACGGCACCCAGGTGATGTCGCCTGGGTGCCGCACTGGTTTAGGGATCCTACAATGCTGCTCCAAAAATTGGCGTGGGGCGTCCCGGGTGGGGCGGGGGGAGGCCTCGTCAGTAGCGGTCTGTTGTGCGAATAGTCCCAAGGCAGCACAACGTGCAGAGTTCTGGACGGCACCCAGGTGATGTCGCCTGGGTGCCGCACTGGTTTAGGGATCCTACAATGCAGCACAGAAAAACAGCGTGGGGCGTCCCGGGTGGTGCGGGGGGAGGCCTCGTCAGTAGCGGTCTGTGTCCAGTGTCACATGGCTGACACAACATGTACGACAGGCACCCAGGTGATGTCCAGTAAACTGCCGCACTGGTTTTGGTATCCTACAATGCTGCTCTGAAAATTGGCGTGCGGCGGCCCGGGGGGGGGGGGCGTGGGGGAGCCGGCGTGAACGGGCCTCCCCAGGTGGCGGCCATCTAGCTGAGTTGCGCTCGCTCTTGCGGCCACAGCGTCTCGCTCACCATGTTGTTGAGTTGCTCCCACTCTTGCAGTGCAGCGATAGGCGGCTGCCACATGGCTCTTAAAATGGCGGACGGCTCCTCGGTTTTGGGCCTGGTCCACTGAAATGGCCCTGGGACACTTTGGAACTCGGACGCTTGCCTGCTAGGGCTTGGGCTCCATTCTCGAAAAGCGTCCCCTCAGCCGTGAAGATTGTATAAAAGTCTTGGGGGCCCCCGACTCCCGCAGGCTTCCGGTGGGGAGCGGCTGCCATGATTGCTCGCGGAATGACCACGACGGAGCCACGAGATGGTGGTGCTCTCATGCTGACGCCAGCTTCAGTCTGAATGATCCAGAAACAAGGTGGGGCTTTCATCGTTTGGGAAAAAAAAATGTTCTAAACCAATGAAAAGTGTTATTTTTAGGTCATATGACCAAGCCTTCCATCTTTAGGAAACCAAAAGTAAAATGAACCAATGAAAAGTTTTATAAACAAGTCACATGACCTGTTATGCGACATAGGGCTACAAAAAGCGTAGAAAATCCGTTGGCACGTGAGGCGGCGTCAGTAGCGGACCGATGTGCGAATAGGCCGAAGGCAGCACAACGCGCCGAGATCCGGATGGCACCGAGGTGGTGTCCAGCAAATTGCCGCACTGGTGTGGCCATCCTACAATGCTGCGCCGAAAGACGGCGTGTCCAGCTGAGTTGCGGTCACTGTTGCGGTACAGTGACTCGAACGCGCCGAGATCCGGATGGCGCCGAGGTGGTGTCCAGCAAATTGCCGTACTGGTGTGGCCATCCTACAATGCTGCGCCGGAAGTCGGCGTGGGGTGCCCCGTTGGCTTATGAGGTGATGTCAGTAGTGGACTGATGTGTGAATAGGTCGGAACCAGCACAAGGCGCCAAGATCCGAATGGCAAGTCCTGGATGTTGAGTGCCTCAGTTGAGATTTCTGAGCAGTGCTTGTAGGACTGTCTGAAGCTTATTTGCACCTGCTGCAGCTTCACTAGGTCCGGCTGAACTTTTTGCCTTTTCCTTTCTGCTTCTTTTCCTACAATGCGTTTCTTTTGAAGACACGACCAGGTCCCTGAATGTGTGCAGGGGGACGCTATTGATTGAATGAACGCGCCGAGATCTGGATGGCACCGAGGTGGTGTCCAGCAAATTGCCGCACTGGTGTGGCCATCCTACAATGCTGCGCCGAAAGTCGGCGTGGGGTGCCCCGTTGGTTTATGAGGTGATGTCAGTAGCGGACCGATGTGTGAATAGGTCGGAACCAGCACAAGGCGCCCTGCACTGTTGAGCCTTTTTCAATGTCTGTTTTTTGTTGTTTCCCCTCCATCAAAAACAAAACAAAAATACAAGGCGCCAAGATCCGAATGGCAAGTCCTGGATGTTGAGTGCCTCAGTTGAGAGTTCTGAGCAGTGCTTGTAAGACTGTCTGAAGCTTATTTGCACCTGCTGCAGCTTCACTAGGTCCGGCGGAACTTTTTTCCTTTTCCTTTCTGCTTCTTTTCCTACAATGCGTTTCATCTGAAGACACGACCAGGTCCCTGAATGTGTGCAGGGGGACGCTATTGATTGAATGAAAATGGCGGCTTGACACAAAGCTGACTCAAGCGTTACTGTTGGTGCTATACAGACAAAAATTGGTTTTCAGTTTGTACATTTTTCAGGTTTTTTTTTTTCCATCCAAGTCTGATTGAGAGTTTGTAGAAAAATGGCTTCAGATTTTCCACATACTACTCTTCAACATTCTTCCTAAATGTAACAATGTGAAACTCACTAGGAGAACGGCTGTTTCTGTTTCCTTTCAAAATGCTGCCACCAATATTTTCTGAATGGAAGACACCATCTTGTAGCATAAAGGGCCGAAAGGGGTTCTGGTCTGGCCGATGGTTGGTGGAGACATTTTGACTATATCTTGGACCTGCCCGGCCTCGCCCAAAATGGCGCCGGTATAAATGGGACTCGTAACTCTTTGCCCGCAAATGTATATCTAGAAAATGTTATTGTAAGTGGCCCTGTCGTATTTTAATTACAAAATGTACGTCCACCGATTCCGCAACTGTTAGACACCTTTGTTCTTGTCACCTAATGGCCCGCTCGTTACGTTCTTCTACAGTGTAAATGTCTCCTCATCATATACGATTTCAGTTTGCTCCGTGGCCGGCCCACGTGGTTATAGGCCCGTATTTGTATACTGACATTTTCACAATAAAGGTTTTTAAAACAAAACACGGTAGTAGTATTTTCATTTGTAAAGTTTTTACTTTTAGTGACTGTTTTCGAATCAGTAAAAGGCAAGTGAAATAAAGCAGTCCAATTACATGACGGATAAAAGGTATAATATGTAGGAACGCAGTAAAGATAAATGGTCAAGGGCAGTTGTGTTTTTCATGTCTGCAACATAAAGTGATCGATAAGAATCTGATAATCAGGCGTATCGGCGACTAAGACAGCAGGCCGAATCTCTTTTACTCAACGGCTCCGTCATGGAAGGAAGAAACGCCCTTTTTCTCGAAAAAGGAATATATTTTACTTGCAAGACAGTTGTAAATTTTCCGGGAAAGTACATTAGCCTGGAATATTATAACATATGTTTGAAAAAAAAATATTGTTCGAAAATAATAAAAAGCGTAATTTTTAGGTCATATGACCAAGCTTTTCATCATTAAATTAACAAAAGTAAAATGAACCAATGAAAAGTTTTATTAACAAGTCACATGACCTGTTATGCTTACGTTACGCGCTGCGCGCCGCGCCTCGGATCACTTCCGGGTGCGCTAACGCGGCGTGTCATAAAACGCATTACGCGACAACGTAGGTCAAGAATATAGTCTAAATGTCTCCACCAACCAGCGTTCAGAACACAACCCCTTTCAGCAGTCCAAAAAGTTCTGTTAAATGACAACAGAGGGGACAGGCAACAAGAACCATCAGTCAAAGAGGGGAGGGCAAGTTCTTCTCTTCCGGGTCATGTTGGGGCGCTACCGGAACTGATCGAATTGGTAGTCTACAGTGTTTCTGGATGTTTCAGACTAAAGCTGGCGTCAGCATGAGACCACTACCATCTCGTAGCTCCGTCGTGGCCATTCCACGAGCAATCATGGCAGCCGCTCCCCACCAGAAGCCTGCGGGAGTCGGAGGCCCCCAAGACTTTTGTAGAATCTTCACGGCTGAGGGGACGCTTTCGAGAATGGGACCCAAGCCCTATCAGGGAAGCGTCCGAGTTCCAAGGTGTCCCAGGGCCATTTTAGTGGACCAGGCCCAAAACCGAAGAGCCGGCCGCCATTTTGAGAGTCCTGTGGCAGCCGCCTATCGCTGCACCGCAAGAGCGGGCGCATCTCAACTACATGGTGAGCGAGACGCTGTAGTCGCAAGAGCGGGCGGAAAACAGCTGAATGGCGGAAGAGGCACAGTGTAGCAAAAGCGGGCGGAATGGCAACTAAAACGATAAAGGGGCGCCCCACTACAGCTTATCTTCAGGTCAAACGGATTGTGGGACAAGGTCCAGAATTGAAGAGTCATCAAAAGGCAAAAAGTTCCGCCGGACCCCGGGAGCCGGCCGCCTATGTCGGGGGCGATCTCAGGCTACACCAGTGCTATAAGACTTGGGGAGGGTGTCGGAGCCAAGCGTCTTCTCCGAGTCCATGGCCATCACACCGCCCCTCAGGGGCCTCCGTCAAGCTGTTTAGGAAGGTAACATATCACATTGTTTTCTAATGCAGTCAGGTCCACAAACGACACTCACTTACTTTGAGAATAGTGAAGCTGCAGTAGGTGGAAATAAGCTTCAGACAGTGTTACAAGCGCTGCTCAGAACTCTTAACTATGGCACCCAACATCCAGAACTTATGCTATTTGAGAATGGTAGTGACATCGAAGCATCTCAGGGACCAAAACCATTAACGTACTTTCACGTATGAAAATCTTACTTGGGGAGGGGGCAGGAGCGAAGCGCCCCCTCCCAGTCAGCGCCACCACACCGTATGTTGAAAATCTGAAGCCATCGTTCTACAAAGTCAACCAAACTTGGATTGAAAAATCTAGAAAAATGTACAAACTGAAAACCAGTTTTGGTCTGCATAGCATCAGTAACAACGCTTGAGTCAGCTTTGTGTCAAGCCGCCATTTTGATTCAACAAAGCACAGGCATTGAAAAAGGCTGAAATTCAGAACTCTAAACTATGGCACCCAACATCCAGGAGCTTGCTATCCGGATCTTGGAGCCTTGTGCTGTTTTCGATCTATTCACACATCGGTCCACTACTGACATCATCTTATAAACCAACGTTATGTAAATAGTTTTTTAATAAAATGTTTTACCCTGTTTCTTTGCTGGTGTGTTGTCTATATTTTTAATATTTGCATAGGGTTTGTCGTTATTTTGTGCGGGATGGGTGATGGAGCCGAGCTGTCTTGCAGCCCTCATGGTGTGGAGCTCAGTTCATCTCACTATTTTCGTATTTCTCAAGAAGGGTTGTTCCTAATATTTCTATTTTAGCGAGGTCAAAAAGAGATCCAATTAGTGGCCTACTGATTTTGCTCGATTACTTTTATTTTTTTACACGATTTTTCACTATCTGCAAAGACTAAACAGAGTATTGCGACTTTGTGCTTGTTTGTAAATAGAGAATGATCCAAAGAGAACCAATTCTAAAACAGTAAATGCTTGGACAACAATCAATCAAATGGAGAGACAAGGAGGCACGACGGATTACAACGGGGGTAAAGGCCTGCGTTAACTACCCTTCAGTATCTGCAAAGAGAGAGTACTACTAAGGCAAAAGAGGGGAGGGGGGGGGGCAGCGTTCAAAGCACATCAGCGTGCATAAATACGAAAATGTTTTTATCTATCACGTACTTGACATTTTAAAGCTTTTCATATTTGCTATTAAAAAACCAATGAAATTCACAGAAAAAACCATAGGTTATAGTGGATATATAGTTAGGAATTTGCATTTACAAAACCTTGAAAATTCAATGAAAAAACCATAGGTTATAGGCCATATATAGTTAGGAATTAGCATTTACAAAACCTTATTTTACTCGCATAAAACCATTGAAATTCCATATATAGTTAGCTAACTATAAGCGCTAACTATATATCGCGCACCCGCAATCCACTGCTGATGATGTCACATATTACATCATTCATGACATGGTCAGTGACATCACTGATGACATCACTGATGACATCTCAAATGACATCACTGATGACAACTCAAATGATATCAATGATGACATCTCAAATGACATCACTGATGACAACTCAAATGACATCACTGATGACATCTCATTTGTCATCACTGATCACATCACTCATGTGATAATACAATGAACCTCTTCAGACTCTAATATAACCTTACATACACTCAGTATAAACAGACACTCACAGACTGTCACTCATCCATGGAGTTACTCACACACCTAGTCAGTCATGCAAAGAATCAATCACACCTCCATTTCCTCAACTATACAGTTATACACATCTTACTTATTCAAACATATAATAACACATATTTACTCTCTTATATAATCCCTGATACAAGCTCACAGTGATCGATACAGCCACTCACACATTCACTGGCTCTTATGTTCAGTTATTTATATATCTCAACTCTCACATGTATTGTGTTTTACATACGTACTTACTTGCACATGTAGCAATGAGAAATCCATTCACTCACCAACACACCCATGCACAGTCAACCGCCCATATAGCTGTTTCCACATGCACTCTTGAACTCATACTCCTAGTGAATCAACTGCTTACACATCTATGCACAGAGTCACGCACCTCCCAGCCACCCACACACACACTCAGCCTCCCATTCAAATATTTGGGCAACCAATCAATAACCCATATGGCCACTCTTATAGCTACTGATCAACACATGCAGCAGCTTACACAACATCAAACATACTGATGCACGAATTAAGACAGTTTAGTCACTAACCCATGTACTCAGTGAGACACATTTAATCACTCACTCATACAGTCAGTCATGCACCTACTAAATTCTTCATCCAGACACTTATACATCCACTCATTCTTCAATATGTGAAACATATTTAAACTTTACAGACACATACAATCACTGGATGTTGTGATCAGTGATGTCATCAGTGATGTCACTGACCATGTCATGAATGATGTAATATGTGACATCATCAGCAGTGGATTGCGGGTGCGCGATATATAGTTAGCGCTTATAGTTAGCTAACTATATATGGAATTTCAATGGTTTTATGCGAGTAAAATAAGGTTTTGTAAATGCTAATTCCTAACTATATATGGCCTATAACCTATGGTTTTTTCATTGAATATAGATTATATATATATATATATATATATATATATATATATATATATATATATATATATATATATATATATATATATATATACATTACCTACTGGCGGTTGCCAGTAGGTAGTTATAGTTAGGACCTAGTTTCCATAGGAAATCCTCAATATTCTATTTGGATTAACTTTGGCCCCGGTGGACAAATCTTTGCGAATTTCTCAAAGAAGATGGCTTGGTCCGCTTCGCTCCTTCCCTGAAAGTTTGGGGGGATTCGTCAAGTGGGGGCTGAGATAAAAGGGGGGTCCCAAAACGTGTTTTCTCCATGTTATTTTCCATAGGACGTTTAGACACGGCTACAGCTCGAACGGCTGAATGGATTTATAAGAAATTTGGCAAAAAGGTAGAGTCCGGGTCGCAGATTACGCTTTTGTTTGAATGGTGTAAATCCGTTCAGTTGTTGCTGAGAAAATTAAAGTTAAAGTCAATTATATATCTATAAGCGCGCTCGGGTGCGCGCACTAATGCGGCTGTGCGCGAGCGGAATTTTTGTTTTGCTGTGTGACGTCTGTGAACATTCGATTCGAAGGAAATCAGGAAGTGTTGACCGCCATTTTGTTAGTGTGAGTGAATATATTGTAAATTTCAAAGTGTTGGAACATGGAAAGGGGCAAGGTAGAGATTGTCTGGCCACGTAGGTTTTCTCAGGGGGTGCAGTAAGGCCCTTGAACGCGAAAAGAATATTTTTTTTTAAATAAAAGTTGCGGGGTGCGCGAACTCGGTCGCGCACACTTATTTACAAGAGTGTGAAAATGGAGATAAATCAGAACTTTGAGTGTTTAGATATAAGGTGGCTCTGAAAAGAGCCCTTGTGTTAACCCCTTCGATGCTCATGACGAGCTCAGCTCGTCATGAGGCACAGTGGAGCTGTGCTGATGACGAGCTGAGCTCGTCATGAACAATGGGCTTTCAAACAATTCAGCACTGGAGGAAAATATCAATAGCAGCGAAGGTGTTAATTGAGTTTTTTCTGTATTTATAAGTAAGTACCGATGCAGAGTCTCATGTTACAGAGGAAAATTCTGTTTCCCTCATCCGTGAAATGAACACCATCTCTCCTATAGATGCCTTGCATGTTTTAACGCAAGTTGTTGTGGTAAATAGAACCCATGCTATAATCTCTGAGGAAAGCAGAAACAGATTTATTTACATGTTTCCTTGCTTTCTCAATTTGTGGGCAATGTTGATTGGACCAATTCCATTTCTGTCTTTGGCATATATTAGAATATACCAAGGCAGTTCGAGGAAAAAGTGTCATTAATTGCCGAAAGGTGTCTTTTAGAAGCATTTCCAGACCTACCCCAGTCAATGTGCCTAGATCGTTCCCACCACAGTGCACAATTAAAAGGTCAGGTTCTGGGAGATGCATAAAAGTTTTCACCAATGGTATCAATTGGTGACATCTCAATCCTCTCTGGCCAATCCACGTTATCTGCACATTTGGTAAATTAAGGTTGGAAATTCGTCTGTTTGCTGCATATTTTCCACTCCAATGAATATAGCTGTGTCCTAAAAGCCAAACCTTCATTTTCAAGGCAGATGCAGTAGTACTCCAATGGGTTCTGGAAGTGGAATGGCAGTTAGAAGCTGAAAGCCAGGATAAAAAAATGGATGAGGCTTGGTGTGGTTGAAAAACTAAAAATGATTGGTTGATTCTAATACCTCAAGATTGAAGACTACGTTGCATGTTAATGTTTATGTAAAACGAAAAGTACTATTGGGTGTCAAAAAAATGACATGTAACAGAGCAGTGGATAGGCAGGTGTTTTTGGAGGGAAATCAGCCTTCTTGGTTTGATGTAGAACGTTGAGATATGAACTTTTGACCTGTGCCTTCAGCCAGGTGCAGAATGAGGTGTTACCATGGAAACAGCCAGAGAAGGCAGTGGGTGATGGGTGACTTTTTATGTGTCAATGAAAATATTGTAAGGGACAACCAACTGAAATGTTAATTTGATTTTAAAATTGTGCGGGAACAAATATGTATGATTGGTTGAAGAGACATATATGAGTCTGTATTGACAGGATATCTGTGCCATTGAATTTTAGTTGCAGTGATAGAAGCATTATTGAGAGTTCGGTCAAACGAATATTTTTGTGACTGTCAATGTTCTACATCGTACAAAGCATTGGTAAAGGTAAGTCTGTAACTGTTTGTTTTGTCATGTTCCGTAAAATATGGTTTAGTCACTATAATTGGTTCATTTCCCTCACAGTCTCTGAGTAACCTCATTTTTTACTGTGACAATGTCTTGTATTTTTAAAACAATTTTTCCATTTTGTTTCATCACTCTTCAACTACATTATTTGTTTGCAATTATTAGTTTAAAATTTTGAATAATAAATTTCAATAAGCTGAATGGTCTTCAGTCATGTTCTTATGTAATCTTTCATTGTTACTTTTTTAAATTCACTGTCAGTCAGAGAAGAAACTGGAACGAAATTTTGGGGGGTGGAAATTTAAAAAATGTTGTTAGGCGTACATGAATGTTTAATTAGTAGGCAGAGTAAAGCTGCAAGGGCTTTTAGAAGGGGTAAAACAACTGCAAGGCCTAATTAACATTCAAATGGATGTTTACAGAGATGTGAAACGTTCAGGTGCGGCTCTGTGTGTATCTGGAATATATATGTTACCTTGGGCTGCCAAACCAGACGGGAGGGGGGTATATGTTTAATATAGACAGTAATTATTTGTGTGATTTTGAAGCGTTTACATATAATCAGAGAAGCTGGTTTTGAGATGAAAAAATTGTATTAGCAGAGACACAGATAATGCAGATAGAGAGAGAAATGGTACATTACATGTGATACCGTCGTCAAAAAGTGCTAATGCTTAAAGTATTCCTAAACTTTCTGTCAGACGACAAAATTACAGTGTGGTTTGTGGCTGCGGGCTGCACTGGTGGGGGTGGGGTGAGAGGGGGAGGTGGCCGAGTAAAATAAAATGAAAACTTGTGATCATGAAGTTGTATACAGGTTCGTGCAGTACACATGTGAAACCGTCGTCAAAAAGTGCTAATGCTTAAGGTATTCATAAACTTTCTGTCAGACGACAAAATTACAGTGTGGTTTGTGGCCGCGGGCTGCACTGGTGGGGGTGGGGTGAGAGGGGGAGGTGGCCGAGTAAAATAATATTAAAACTTGTGATTATGAGGTTGTATACAGGTTTGTGTAGGACATGGCTTCATACATTGAGGTAGCAGACCGAGTATACAAATATCTCTCTCCCTCCTGCCGTTTGACTCCATCTTTATCTCCCTCCTGCTTTCCGTCTCCTTTGCCCTGTGTTATCTTAGTGTGTGTGTGTCTGTCTGTGTCTGCCTTCAGTCCGGGATGAGGAAGTTTGCTCTGCAGGCACACACAGATAGTCGCATCAAAGTACTTGGTTGTTTTTCAATAAACTATTTATATAACTAAGATGCTTTTTTGAAGCGCTAGTAAATGTCTACTTTCACAATTACCGCTCGGTTGGCTCCACAGAGCAGAGGGTATGTCGTATTTGACTTCTTAGTGCCTCTGCATCTACACTCTGTTCTCTGGTGGCTGGCAGAGAAGTGTTTGTTATAGTGGAGATGAAAGCGTGATAAGTAGTGAAATACGACATAGCGTCTGGTCTGTAGAAGCGGGGGTGCAGTGATTAACACTGTGAGTGAAGTGGAACTGCGGCGGTGCTTGGTAACAGTAATAAATAATTTTTTTACCAGAGGTACGACTGTTTGCATGGCCCGCGACCCGCTAAGAAAGGCTTGACGGACCGTCATAGGCCCGCGGGTTGCAGTATGAATAACTCAGGTCGACATAAGAAAACATGAATTTAGTACAGCTGAGATTACGTGGAACACATGAATACTCTTTCAGTATACAATCATTTCAGTTGAGAATATGGATTAAAAGAGAGAATGTGTATATTTGAAATGTTTATTCAGTAATGCACTGATTTCAAGGCAAGTTTCTTATCTAATACGAGTACAGATATTGTAAGAAACAAAGTAATCAGCATAGTCACTAGTCCATAGAATACAAACGGTATAGTTGATGTAAAATGAATACGGTTTAGCAAAATTTATTCTACACCGTTCTGAGGAAGTACATTACATTTTATTAAATCTAAGAAGGTGTCTTGCCTTTAAGTTTAGCAACGATACATGAAAATGCTAGTGGTTAGACATCAGGTCATTAACAATAAGCTCTCTGCATGCGAAGCACTATCAAGTTTGTGTTATGCTATTGTGTAAGGAGAAAAAAACACACCAAAAGCGACAAGTTGGCTGGAGCTGCATGTATGTTATCTGTTGGAACGTTCGAAAATCAGTGTTGAGAAGAACTACTGTATTGGCATATCTTTTTGAGGTTTCAGTACTCCATTTGAAATACAGCTCGAAAAGTAATGCAAATATTAGTGTAAGAACATATTTTTCTTGTATGAATTGAAAACATTTCAGTACATGGATAACTAAAGCAGCAGAGGTGTGTGAGGCGCAAATAGGCAACTGAAAGGGAAAATGGCGTTTAAACTTATAAAAAACTCATGCTAACTTTACACATTAATCAGGGCACATGTAGCATATATTACCCTGCTTTGATCCGAGTACGTTTGAGGGAAGATAAGATAAGATATGCAACTGAATTGTTGAAATTAGAGTTCAATAAAAAGTTTAGTTCGAAATCGAGTAGGTGAGGAAAAAAAATGTAGTCCACATAAAACATGAAAATCTGACCAGCAGGACATTGTAATGTCCACTGTTAGTAAAGCCAATAGGTCTGTTCATATAAAAAAAAAGTCCAAGAAAACGTGAAAAAGATAGGGAGGGAAAACAAAATGTAGACGTCAATGGCTTGCATAAGAGTCATCCAACAACTGAGTAGGCGAAATAAGCAGCTACAGCTTCTAAAAGTAAGTCACTGTTATCAACCGAAAACATGTCAGCCATCCAATTGAAAAGAGGAAAAGAACATACATGCTCTTGAATTACCGGAGCCTCTAGTACCATCAGAGGGCAACTCGGTGTCTTTTCTATGTAGCTGTGTGCCAAGAAATCTTGCACCGCTGCAAATATATTCCAATGACCCAGAACTCCATGTATCGCTGCAAAGGCCAAAATCCCTCCGTCGGAACAAAGCTGTTCATGATCAATTAACGGATTCATGAGATGATTGTAATTCACTTCAGGAGATACCAAGTTGCAAAGACATAAGTCCAGGGCCCACATGAAATTACAGTTCAGGCAATGAAATACAGGCTGCACACAGGTGAAATAGGAAAATCGAAATGATAATCGATATGATGCACTCAAAGTCGCGAGTGGCAGGATGCCATAGTATTCAAGCATCTTTTGGCGAAATAGTTCTAAGTGCTCCGGCTCGTTTGCGAAGACAGGACGGACATCCATTTTGTAATAAACAAAATAGGAACACAAAAGTCGCAGCCACTGGTAGTAGAACAGGAAATCCAGAAAAATAGGTCGGCGACTATGGAGTGAAGAGTAGCAGAATGACTTCAAATAATTTCTGGCAAAGAAGTCACTAAACCATTGCTTGGTAGTTATAAAAAAATAGGCCTGCCTTGAAGTGGAGGATGCGTTAAAGATTATGGGAGTCACCTCAGCAAATTGTAAAGGAAGGTCACTATTTTATAAGGAATACACTTCTCTGTGATTATTAGCTGAGTGAAAGAGATATGTTTGTGAACAGATGGTAGGGTAACTTGTTTTTGGGACAATAAGGCTCTTGTTCATGTCCTGTGATTCAACTTTGAATTCAAGGCTGGAATTCGCGGCCAGATGGAAACATCAAGGTTCCCATGCGGGGGTGGATAAACTACATTCTTACAGGGAAGCATATGCAGAGTGACTATTACCGCGTAAGCTTTGTCGTTTAAAAACTCATAATAATTCTCATTACATGTAAAAAAATAACCACTGTTGAAGAATAAGGAAAACGTCTGCATTATAGCAGGCACTGGTGTATCTTTGAAAAGACATGCAACATTACAGCGCTTCTAGTTAAATAAGTCATGTAATTGAAAGTGCCTGGATGTGAACGACTAATTACATGTTTCAGTACACTCATCTCTATACAGATATAGGGACAGATTAACATGCTCCTTGCGGCACTTTTGCTTCACTTGTGCCATGTTAAAAGTGACGCTAAAGTGGCGTAAGGGGCTTGTAAATCTGCCCGACATTTTTTTGCCGTCTCCAAGGCATTTGTAAGTGAAAGGGAGCGACTTGGTTTCATGACTGTAGGAGGTACTGAGCCGCTGGTATCTATTTATGTGAAGAAATGTATAGAATTTGAACACTGAAAAAACGCGAAAGGTAGACTAATTAATTTGTGCATTAGCCATGTTGCAGTTGCGGCTTCGGATACTAAAAAGGGAAAAGTGTCTAGGCGTTGAATGTGGAACACTGAAAAAAAAACGTGTGTCATGGAAAGCAAACGTGGTTTGAAAATGAAATGTAAAGGTTTAAAGAGAGAGGAGTCAATTAAGATAGTTTCAGGGCTTTAAGTTGGCTGGGTCTGTTCGGGTCTCAGCACAGGCAGTTTCTTAAAGGTAGGTTTGCTGTCTATCGGGCTGCACTTTTGAGTCCTGACGTAGGCAGACTTTTTAGTTAACTTGTGCAGCTATGAATCTGTGTCAAAGGTATTAGTACTCAGTTGCTGTAGGTATGATGTTACGTGTTGTACCATACCTACATGTAAAAATATGGAGGGCAAAATTTACAGTGTGGTTTGTGGCCGAGAGCTGCACTGGTGGGTGAGAGTTCAGAGGGGAAAGGGTTGGGGCTAAAGGGAAACAAAGAGTTGTGAGTTAAGGATTATGCAGAAGTTCCTGTAACAGATACGTTCTTGCACTAAGTTAGTGGAGTCAGTATACATATATCTGTGTTGCTGTTTTCGTTTTCTCAACATACTGTTTTTGTGCTGCTTACTTCATATATTTTAGTGTGTCTGGCTCGCCCTCTGTATCTCTGTCTACTGTGCAGTTTTTCTCTATGTTGCCTATCCTCTGATTTCTACCGTTCCTGTCTCTTATACATTTTCTCTCTATGCAGTTGTTATTCTCCCTCACATGGGGCTTTACAGTGCGTCACTTTTAACATGGGAAAAAGTGACGCATCTGTGGCGCAAGGCTTTCATAAATGAGGCCCTTTGTGTCCTATTCTTTTTGTTTCTCTTGCTCTCTCTGTCTTTGTTGTGCTTTTCACTATATTTATTCATTTCTGTCATTCTTTTCTTTTCTGGCCTGAAAGCACTCTTACCTTCACTGTCCCTTGTGATATCTCTCTCTTTCTCGTGCTCGTTTTGTATCTTTCTCTGTGTCCTGTTCTCAGTCTTCCTCAGTCTTCTCAGTCTTCCTCCTACATTGTCTGTATGGTGGTGTATATCTCTTTCCCTCTTATTCACTCTTCTTCTCTCCATCTTTCTCTTTCTTCTGCTTTGTTTGTTCATCTCTGTGTTCCTTCTGCTCTCTCTCACCCTATTGTAGTGTTTGCCTGCTGTCCTCTCTGTCCCTGTGCCTCCTGTCTTTTGTCTTCTTTGTGCTCTGTCTGTTATTTCTACTCTGTGACTCCCTCTCCATGGTCATCTTTTTCTTTATTGTACTATCCCTTTCTTTCTTGACTTTTCAGTGCTGCTGTTATTTTTCTGTCTCTCCATTTGTGCTTTGAATGCTGATCTGTCTCTGTATGTTCCTCTCCCCGCTACTGTCTCTCTCTCTCCTGTAGTCTGTATCTCTCCTGTCCTGTGTCTCTTTTCTACTCTATATTTAATATTTTATTTAATATTTAGTTATTTGATGTGTTAAAAAAGCAATTATTGAACTTAGTTAGGCATTAGGATATCTAATGGTAGAGAATCTTAGGTAATTTATCTGTTAGGCTTGTTGTTTGCTACAATGGCTCTATGTTGTGTACTAAATATGTCTGTAATATGTTAATTACATTTCATTATTTCTCTTTTTTATAGTGTTTGGTGCTGAATAGCAACAACCTGCCTTCTACGTTACAGAGTTTTCAGGAATCATATTCTTTTTTTTCAGGTGAGTTGGCATTTTTGAAAGGCAATTTGTTTGGGTGCACATTAAAATAATAAGCAAGATTTTTTAGAATATTTGCAAAGTTTCGGTTTGGAGCATGATTTTATCTTCTATTTTTGCCATGTCTGTATCTGCTTGTACTAGATATGTATTTTGAGATATTTTTCCACTGACAGTTGATACTATCTTTTTATGGGCATGGTGCATGTGTTCTTTTCGATGCAGTTCTGGTTCATCCATCCTTTGACTATAATTCTTTGCGGTTTCCATGGAATAATTCTTGCAAAGTGTTCATTATTTCTCAAACTCATGCTGTATTATCTTTGGCAGTCTTTTTTCTTCATTTACAGAGGTGTATTATGATATGGCTCTTGGTGTGATGGGCATCTTTTCTGCATATCTGTGACTGTACTATCTGTGTGCACTGTTTTACATACATTTGCAGAGCTTTATTATGATGTGGTTCCTCATGGTTAGCATGAAATTTTGTACATGTTATGAAATTCACATGCTGAGTATGCTGTTGAAACATAAAAGCAACTGTCTCTGTGGGAAGTAGTAATCTGTTAAGTGAATGTTATGGTTTGTACAATGTGAGCCTCCCCTTCAGACTGTATATAGTTTGAATAGCAGTTTGTAGTGGTGAACTCAGAAAATGGATCCCTAAAAATCAATTATAAAGTTTATCAATAGTTGTGAAATCCAGAAAATCTAAAAACAAATTTTACGGTAAGATGACTTTTTACAGCAGTAATTATTTAATGAAAAAAATGGAACAGTGTTAATGTCTAGGCTCATAGTGTCAATTTGTTTTCAAAACAAGAGGAAGGTGCTATCTTAATATATGTAGTTAATGAGTTAGAAAGTATAAAAATGTATGTAGTTTAAAAATTAGTAAAGGTACTTTTAAGTTATCTATTTATGAAAAAGATATAATTTAGTCTTTATATTTTTTTAAAAGGATACAGAAGAAAGAAAAAAGATTTGAAGCTATGATGTCTTTTATTACAAACAAGAAAAATCCACCTCTTGGTGAAGTACTGGATTTCTTTTGGAGAAAAGAATATCAAGCAAGAGGTGCTCCTCATATTCATATGCTGTTATGGATCAAGGATGCTCCTAAATTTGGAACAGACTCGGATGAGACTATACTGTCTTTTATTGAACAATATGCCACTTGTGACATACCTAATAGTACAACTGATAAGGACTTAAGAGGAAAAGTGTTACGCTTTCAAAGTCATCGTTGTGGAAAATATTGTCGGCAAAAATTCAAATCAAAGAGTAAAATCTACACCAAATGTCATTTTGGATTTGATTAAATGACTATAACCCAGTCATTTTGTCCATGTGGAATGCTACCATGGACATACAATATGTTGCAGACAACTCTATTGCTGTGGCTCGATATGTAACATCTTACATCACGAAATCTGAAAAGACGGAACTGAAGGAGATGTGGGAAGACATTTCTCATGAAAAGAGTCTAAGCAAGAAATTGTATACGTACAGTTTGAAGATGTTGTCTCATCGTGAAATTGGAGCATATGAATGTTGTGATCGCTTATCATCAGCAAGTCTTTATGCAAAATCAAGAACTATCCTGTGGGTGAGTTTGGGTCTTGCAGAAACACGAAACCGTGTTCTGAAACCTGTGCAAGAAATTGAATATTTAGCACAGAAAGAACCAAACAGTACAGACATTCTGAAAACAAATATGTTGGATACATACTATCCAAATAGAAGTACTCTGCTTGAAAACATTTGTCTGTATGAAATACTTCAAAACTACAGTTTTAAAATGAATATTACAGAGAATATTGATAAAGGTGTACACGCTGTAATTGGACATGAAGGATGTCTGGTGAAACAAAGAAAAGGACACTTGATTAATCACCGAAAACTGAGTTGCGAAACACCTGACAAAAGAGAATTTTACTATTTAGCTCTTTTGCAACTCTTTAAACCATGGCGTACAGAAGAAGAACTACTTGGTGACTTTGATAGTTATGAAGATTCATTTAACGCATCTAAAAGTAGTATTGAATGTCCTGTTTTTAGTAATTATCTCCAAATGTTGAATGATTAAATAGAGCAAGAAGCAACAATTGCAGCGGAGATTGCTAGAGACAGTTCACAAGGTAGTCAAAGTTCGGCTTCATTAAGTCAAGATCCACTAGGACAACCAATTATCCAAAATGAAGCAGCCACTGCCATGGATGAGGTAGAAAGAGCAATGCAGCAAGGTCAAGAGGAAGAAATAAACTTAGAAGAATTGGAGAAGCAATAGTCGCTCCTCAAAAACCCCTTAAGGAGAAAACCAAGTCCAAAAAACCTCCGTGGTTCACCCCAGAGTTGAAAGAGCTAAAACGCATCTGCCGGAAACTGGAAAGAACTTGGAGAAATACTCTCAAGGAACAGGATAAAAGTAGCCATCGAGAGGCTATCAAAAAATATAAAGCTAAGATTATATTGGTTCAAGCTCTGTTCTATGAGGAAAAAATTACTAACTCTGCCAATTCCTCGAGGGAACTATTTCGGATAGCAAAATCCTTAATTAGTACCCCCCTATCTTGCAAGACCCCCGTGAAGTCCAAACCCGCTGTGATACTCAGGCAGAGTACTTCTATCAAAAAATCCAAGCCATTTCCTCATCTTTCGTTCAGGTCAGCCAACATCTAGTGGAAACTGATTCTGCTCCTCCACCCACCGGCTGTCAACTAGCTGAATTTCCACTACTAGATAAAGACCTGCTTAACTCTCTTATGCTGAAAGTTACAGCAGGTTCCCCGTTAGATCCTGCTCCCCCACGACAGCTCTTGAAAATTGCGGACACCATTAGACCAGTAATTTTAGACATTGTAAATAGGTCAATCACCTCAGCAAAAGTTCCAGACATCTGGAAACGTGCACAAGTTAAGGCTCTGCTAAAAAAAAAACAACCTCGACCCCAGCAAAATGACTAACTACCGTCCCATCTCACTCCTCCCTTGGGTGGCTAAGCTGCTGGAAAAACATATCAACACCAGTCTTATGTCTTATCTGGAAGCAAACCATCTGCTCCATGATTCTCAAGCTGGATTTCACCCAAAATTGGGGACAGAAGCGGCACTGTTGACTGTAACAGAATTAGCCCGCAGGCACATTGATCAAGGCGGCACCACAGCAATTATGCTGTTAGACTTAAGTGCCGCCTTTGATACCTTGAACAGTAACATCCTCCTCTCCCGATTAAAACTACTCGGAGTGACAGGAAGTGCCTTCTTATGGCTACAATCTTTCCTGGAAAACCGAACTTTCCAGGTGGTGGAGGGCGACACCCATTCCAAAACCTGGCCTCTTAATCAAGGTGTGCCTCAGGGCTCCTCCCTGAGTCCCACGCTTCTTAACGTTTATATGCAACCATTGGCGGAGGTTGTTCACCCTTTTGGTTTTGAAATTGTGACCTATGCTGATGACACTCAGCTCGTGCTAGCTCTGAATCAGCCAGGTCACACTCCATCGAACCTGAGTAGCTGTCTAGTAGCAGTCACAGATTGGATGGCCTCTTCCCATCTAAAACTTAATGGGGACAAAACTGAACTGATGTTCCTGGGGAACACAGCTCCCCCCAGCCCCACTCTACTCTGGCCATTCTGTATGGGTTCCCCCCTGAACCAAAAAAGCAAATCAAAAGCTTGGGCATGTGGCTAGACAATACCCTCACTTTCAATCAGCAAGCCACCATACTGTCCGCCACTTGTTTCAGGCTGATGCGCATGCTGCGGAAAATTCTACCTCTTCTCCCTTTTCAGGCCCGCAGGATCTTGGTCCAGGCCATTGTCCTGTCATGCCTCAATTACGGGAATGCTCTCTATCTGGGTGCACCGATTAGCACACTCAAAAAACTGCAAGTCACCCAGAACGCAGCAGCACGTCTACTGCTAAGCCTCCCCCGCAGTCACTCAGGCACTACTGCCCTCAGAAATTTACACTGGTTGCCCATCCAAGCCAGAGTAAAATTTAAAGCGATGTGCATAATGCATAAGGCCATGTGGAAAAATGCTCCCGCAATGATCTGCTCCTTAGCCACTCCTTACCATCCCCAAAGAGCATTGCGTTCAAGCACAGCCTTCTTGGCATCAACACGCAAAATCAAACGGGCCAGGTAGGGCGGACGCTCCTTCTCCCTGAATGCGACCGTTACTTGGAACTCTTTACCCTCCTCACTCCGGAATGAGCCCAATCTTTTAAAATTTCGAAAAACCCTTAAAACTTTTCTTTTTTCCACATAGTTTTACAGTCTCCCAGAAGTAAGCAACCTCAGCGCTACGAGGCCTTCGGGTAGTAATGCGCTCTATAAAACCCACTTTCATTTCATTTCATTCATTCATTCATTTCAATTTAATCTTGAGCAAAGACAGATATATGATGAAGTGACAGACCACATTGAGCATGGCTTTCGTCATGAGAAAAAAGAATGCTCATGTATGTCATTTGAACCTATTCGACTATATGTAAGTGGAGAAGCTGGAACTGGTAAAAGTTTCCTAATTAAAGGAATTACTACATATCTACGGCAAAGAACTCAGTCAACACTGTCTTGTGTTATTACTGCTCCAACTGGATTGGCAGCACATAATATTAAAGGTATTACTTTACATTGTTTACTGATGCTGCCAGTTGAACATGAAAATACAATACAATATCACAAGCTATCTGGAGAAGCTTGTTTTGAAGTTTCTAGAGTCCTTAAAAAAATGAAACTTCTCAATATTGATGAGGTAAGCATGGTATCCAAGTTAATGCTTGCTTTTGTGCATTTAAGAATGCAACAGATACTTAAGACAAAGTATGATGTGTTATTTGGAGGTAAACATGTCATAGTTTTTGGAGACCTACTGCAGCTAACTCCTGCGAAAGGACAACCTGTATTTGAAACTGTTACGCATGAAAAGACTAGAAAGTGCCTGGGCAGTATTGGAAATGTTAATATATGGTCACATTTCAAATATACTGAATTGATTCAAAATATGCGACAGGCAAAGGATACTAAATATGGAAATATTCTTCAAGATATAAGGATTGAAAAACTAACTGAAGATGCGAAAGAAACTCTACGAACACGATTACTTTCCAAGCTGTTTCCTAATGAAGATAATGTACCTGAGAAAATACATAGTAAAGAGGTAGCAGATAAGTCAGTCATATGCTTGATGCCAACTCTCAAAGAATGTTCGGTTTTTAATGAAAAAATGTTGAAGTTAGAAAATCAAGAAATTAAGAAACTGGAAGCTAAAGATAGAATAGAGCATGAAGGTAGTACTATTGTTTTGTCTGAAAAGTTGAAGTTAAAATTGGATTCTCTTCAGAAATCTATATCTAAAACTGCTGGCTTAGAAAAAAATCTGTATGTATGTTTAAATTGTCGGATTATTTTACGGAGAAATTTACATGTAGAAAGAGGTTTGGTAAATGGAGCAATGGGTAATGTTGTTGGTTTTTTCAATTTACTCAAATAGAGATGAGATTGAATTTTTAAGAATCAAATTTGATGGAATTGAGGAAGTTCAACAATTCAGTCACTGTTCGACTCGTTTTTTGCTTGTGAAAGACTTATATGTCCGTCGCAAGCAATTTCCAATTTGTTTGGCATATGCAGTGACTATTCACAAATCTCAAGGTTTAAGTGTAGATTGTGCTTTGGTAAATATTGGAAGCACTGTATTCAAAGAGGGTATGGCGTATGTTGCTTTATCTCGAGTTAGAACTTTATGTGGACTTTATCTAATTGATTTTGATGAGACAAAGATTAGTGCAGATTTAAATAGTGTGATGGAGTATAATAGGTTAAGAAGAGAATATGCTCCAAGTTTACCTCACTATCCTTGAATTGAAAAGTGTATGGTTGGTCAGAAAAGGAGAAATGAGGAAAAATGTACCGAAGTAGTAGAGAAACGAAGAAAAAAAGATGTAGCTGTCATTGGTAGTAGTAAGAAAAAGGTTAGTATTGAACAGATTGTTGGATTTAAGTTTGAAAACAGGTCTGGTGTCAACTGCTATGCAAATGTAGTAGTTAATGTTGTTTTTTTCTAAAAAAATTTCAGCAACAGATTGTACAAAATCGGGAGCAAACATTTTGCTGTTCATTAAATTCTGTATTTGAAAAATGTAGCAGTGGTAATAGTGAAGTAAGAAGTGTTTCAGAACTAAGGAATATTTTAGACATATGTGCAGGACTAAATCAATTTCCTCAGAATATTCAGCAAGATTGTCAGGAATTTATTATGTATATGCTTACAGTTTTGGAAGATGAAGGTGTAGATATTGATAGTCTTTTTGACATTTCTTATAAATGGCAACATAATTGTGATAATTGTTCATTTTCAAGTACTACTGATATACACACTGAAAGATTGATATATTTAACATTACCAGATTGTAAAGAAGTGTCCTTTAATAAACTAGTTAAAGATGCGCATCAGAACATGGTCTGCTCTCAATGTAACTCTGAAATGTTATCAACATTATTTATCCACAGAAATGGACAATATGTAATTTTAATGTTTCAACGATGCAGAGCTGATGGGAGTAAATTGTCAACTTTAATTAAAAATGTTGTGGCTTCTCAAGTATCTATTTCTAGAAGAACATTTGTAACTGTAGCCATTATTTTTCATGAAGGGCCTTCAACATCATCAGGACATTACACAGCTTATTTGAAGTCTTCAACAGGCTGGACGCTCTGCAATGATAGTCAATTGACTTTTAAGAAATGTTTGCCTTTTGACTTAACTAATTCTTATCTGCTATTTTTGCAACCCAAATTTCAGTAAAATTACTTGGTGTAGGAAGATTAATACTGTGAAGATATGAAACTCTGTTGTTTAGAAATATCATGTGACTGAGGGTGTGTAAATCTAGAAATGAAATTTATATTTGGCATAGTGATAGCATCAGGTACAAGTTTACTTAATGTTTGATGGTACAGAACACGTTAGAATTTTTATTTGAAAGGTTGAGAAAAGAATGGATAACACTAAGATTAAGTAATTTGAGAAAATAACAACTTAACTCATACTATTTGGCCACGCGGAAACATATGAGACAACAAAATGTGTACTTGAGATAAATGTTTTGAGAACATATTTCAACAGAAGTTTGTTGAGAGGTATTTAAAAAATAACAAGTTAACTTATACTATTTGGCCACGCGGAAAGGTATGAGAGAAGAAAATGTGTACTTAAGATAAATGTTTTAAGAACATACTTGCACGGAGCTTTGTTGAGACGTATTTAAAAATAAGTGGTATTGTTTAATTAGTTTGTAACTGTGGAAGATGTACTGTGCTTACTCAAGAAATTGCGAATTAGAGAAAAACATTTAAGACATGTTTTTTTCAGGTATTTATATTATGTATAGAGATCTTCTACGGGTTTTTTAAACACAATCATTTTGATTGTGGTTTTTTTTCCCTGCTGTTACATGATGATTACTATTGAAATCACTGTTTATAGTGAAAATCAATATATTCTGAGGACAGCAAAAATAAACCATGTAATATGTTGTTTAAGTTATTTTCTTACATTGGATTTAGAAATATGTATTATAACAGATTTTTTTATTGTCTTCCACAGATATTACATTTATATGGTAAGTACAACTAATAACATCCGAGAGTTTCCTCTGCCTCTCTCTTATCCTTATTCTTTTCATCCCCTTCCTTTGTCAGTACTGTTCAGTTACGCTTATTCCATTCAACTCATTCACATTTTGCGTTGTTTAATTTTCTCTCCTGTTTCTCTAACATCTTTTCTGTCACTATTTTATTCAGTCTATCTATCTCTTCAGTTTGTTTCTACCGTTGTCTCATGGTGATTCACCTTTATTGACCTTGTATCACCTTTGTTTCTAGAATCTTAATTTGTTTGTCTTACCGTACCTTAATATTTGTTCCCTTACTCTGCTTTGATTAATTATGCTCAATTCTTAAACTTAAATCTAAAGGGCCTCCTTTATGAAAGCCTTGCGCCACCGATGCGCCACTTTTTCCCATGTTAAAAGTGACGCATGGGCGGCGCAAGGCCTTCATAAATAAGGCCCATACTTTACTTCTCTTACTCTACTTCATTTCTATTTATCTGTGTCTTACAGTCCTTGTCTATTTCTACTCCGTTCATCTTCTGTTACTCACCCTTTTTCACTCTGTTTCTCTTACTGTTTTTCCTTTATTTTATCTATCTCCTTAAGATATTCCTGTACTCTTACTGTGTTTCTTTAAGAGACTGTTTATTTCGTGTACTATTACTGATCATACTCTTATTTTCTCTCTCACTTTACTTTCGTTTAGACACTCATTCCTTCAGTGCTATTATCTCTTTCAATTAATTATCTTACTCATTGATTTATATACTACACATGCTGTCTCTGTCTCTTACTCTCCCTCAGTCTTTTTTTCTTTCACTTTCTGTTTCATTCACTCCTACTTTTTTTTGTTTTATGAAATGTACATTATAACCTTATTTTTACTTTTCTTCCACAGATACTATGTTTTTTAAAGAAATTTACTTTTACTTTGTTACTATTTCTTAGGTAAGTATAAAAAATAAAGAAACTTTTCCATCACTGTGTTATTTATTTGTCTATCCTGGTCATACCAGTGTCATGTTTTATGTGAGCACTTCCACACAGGATTGGGTGCACTGTCATAAGGAGCGCCTTAAAAGTGATTTTATGAAATCAGCGACATTTCACTGAGTCAGTTCAGCAACGCTGATATATGAAAACATTGGAGGTAAATGATGTTAAAAGTTAAATGGTGTTGTTTCCAGGGCTTTAAGAGATGATAACAAATTGGGGGGTCTCTTCAAAGAGAGTGTTGGTTGTAATTCAGAGGGCAGTTTAAAACACATAGGCTAAAAATCTGCGCTTAGCATAGTGTTGCTCCCGACTGGTGTTATGTTGTTTCTGTCATATTATGCAGATATATATTATAGCAAGTATTTTCTCACGAAAAAGAAGCCATGACTATTGGCTTTGTGAATGATTGCTAATTTCTTAAAATAAAAAAGCAGCAACCATGGCATTGTTGAATATAGTATTGTAAATACTTATGTTCAAGAATGATGAGAGAGTAAAAGAAGGTTAACCTGATCTTTTAATCTTATTTCACAGGCTTCTTTAAAGTAAGTGTTCTATATCATTGTAGCGTGGGCGTTTCACTTGTTTATACCTAACACAATCCCTTCTGTACGCTGTAGCAGGAGGAGCGCTACATACCTGAACATCCTTCAGTGCCCCATTTTCATTCAGTAAGTGGCAATGAGACCGATACAGAACTTCAATGGGCGAGAGGGGCTGCTCCTGTGCTCCTGGAGGAGTGCGAGGCCGCTCCAGCAGTGGGAGTGAGGCCTCTCAGAGGGGAGCAGCGCAGCTCCTTCTGATGGCCACAATTGCAGATAACAGGGTATGGATGTCCATGGAATTTATGGACGGTTAGTCACTCTAGAGTGTGCACGGCGCCCCTGGCACCTCATTACGGGAGCCGCGGTGCATGGTTTTAGAATCAGAGAGTTAGGAGATAAACCTTCATAATAGCAAGGCTCGTAAGTGATCAAAATCGCCGCTGCTCGGCACTCTAAATATCAACGCTATTGGCGGAATTTTCCGCGGTGTTAGTGCTTTAATATCAATGGGAACACATATGTGATAGTAAATCCCGTAACAGCCGGCGGTACTTAACATTACAGCGTGAAAACAAATGTTTTCACGCAGTACTGTGTGCCGTGTAATTAGGGGACGGGGTGGATTTAGTTTTATTTTCCACACCCTCATGTTAACGCTGCCGAATGCTTGATTAGAGCAGGCTTTAACAGTCCTGCGATAAACAGGTTTATTCCACCTCTTTTTCTCGCAACGCCTCTTTTCGTGATAGGGTGTTTTCCCCTCCAACCACATTTTGCATGTGCTTTGACCTACGCCCACTTTGCATGTCATTAACTTACTGTGCGCAACATATGCAAAGTGGTCTTACGGCAGGCGATGTAATGCCGTTTTCAAGAAGGTGCTTGAGAATATTTTCAAGGATAGGTAAAACATTAACGCCGCTTTTATCGGCAGAAAAGTGCAGATATAGCGGCGATAATGGCCTTTATTAATATGCTCTATGAATTGCAATCGAACCTAATGTTAGATGTAAAGACAACTAACGAAGATTTCGGTTGCAATTCATAGAACATACTATGAAGGCTATTATCGTCGTTTTATCGGCAGTGCCCTGTCGATGAAACCGATGATAATGTATTACGTCTCCTTCATAATATGCCCCAAGTATCGTCACTTTTTTGCATAATTGTCCCGAAAAAAAGCGTCGATACTTCAGCTTGTGAATAGAGCTCTTTTTGGTACAATGAGTTAGTTCTGAAAAGAACTTTTTTTTTTTTTTTTTTTTTAACAAGTGTTATATTGTTTTTGATTTTTAAAACTGGAACCGAAATTTTGAACTTTAAAACTGTGAAACGGGATCAAAATGAAATGAGAAAAATCATCTTCTGTCGAAGCATTGATGATTATTAATTCTAATTTCAATAGGAGTGAGGCTCTGCTCTCCGTACACAATAATATCTCCACACAAGTTGCATTTCATATGCACCTTTGACAAATATGGTCTCAAGTCCATCTCTGCACTGGATGGAGATGCAGGTCATCCACCAGAAGATGTGCTGGCCACAGCTGATGGTAGTTGTGTTGCTAGAGCTCTTGTCGATGCCTGTGCAAATTTCTCAGGATGCACTTGTCTCACATGCCTCATCATCGTATGTATTGAAAACAAATACTTTTTCGAAGGATTTCCTCTTGAAAGAACTACGTCACAAATTGTGCAAGTGACTTTGGGCCCATTTACTTTTTTTTGTTCCTTAGGAAAAGTAAAAAATTGCCAGATGAAAGATTCCTTCCTTTTTGTTAAAGGTAGCCGATAATTTTCTTCAGATTCTGACGATGAGTTCTGTGCGGCAGCCATTTCACCAAAGCCTTCGGAAAGATGTAAAACGTTCTTCTCTCTTGAGAGTAAAGAAGATAGTGAGGGAAGTGGGTGGGGTCCGAGAAAATTCCAGAACAGAAACTACTAAGAACCAATTGGAAGTGTTGTTTTCGAGTCACATGACTTGACATGCGCGCATTAGGACATGTACGCGATGACATTTCCCTGGTTAAGTATGTCATTTGGAAGTATCGGTCTAATTCACTGAAGTTTAAAAACGCAAAAAGTAGGAAAGCTAAACACAGCCTGATCTTGTACATCTTCTCAGAGGATCCAAGTTCAAAATTGTGAAAGTATAAAACTTTTTATGTTTCTGCCCTGGGGTGCGCGCACCCGGTCGCGCACGAAAGTTGAAAAAGGCGTTGTGTTCAATTTAGTCAAAAGTTTCAAAACGTTAAAAAGAAGGCAAGGTACAGTCTCCTTAACCAATTATAACTTATCTGGGAGGTCTATGAAGAAATTCGATGGGTCGAAACTGCAATGTTTTCGGGAAATATATAGTGCAGTGCGCGCACCCGGTCGCGCACGAAAGTTTACAAAGGCGATCTCTTTCAAATACTGACAAATTTCAAAATGTTCAAGAAAAGGCAAGGTACACACTCCCTAATCCACTAGAGCTTTAAAAGGAGTCCCTAAACAACTCTGCAAATCAACAAAACTGTTTTTTTCCGATAAAAACATTTACTGAAATTCATTGATAAAAGTATAAGTTGTAATCACAATATAATTAATAATTAGCATTTTAAAAACCTATGAAATTCACTGAAAAAACCATTGGTTTTAAACCCGTTATAGTTAGGAAGTAGCATTAAAAAAACCTATGAAATTCACTGAAAAAACCATAGGTTTTAAACACGTTATAGTTAGGAAGTTGCATTTAAAAAACCTATGAAATTCACTGAAAAAACCATAGGTTTTACACACGTTATAGTTAGGAAGTAGCATTTACAAAACCTATGAAATTCAATGAAAAAACCATAGGTTTGACACATGTTATAGTTAGCTGGACATTTCACTCATATAAAACCAATGAAATTCCCCCGTTATAGTTACTTCAGCTAACTATAACTCACACGCCTGCAATGCACTGCTGATGACTTCACATATTACATCACTCATCACATAGTCAGTGACATCACTCATGACATCACTGATAATATCTAACATCTGACATATGCTGCCTGCAACATATAGGAATAGTATGTCACTCATTCTTGCAAATATGCAACATGTAAAATCTCCTAATGTAGCATATTAACATTTAGACACTCAGACACTCTTACTAATAATAAAGAAACAATAACCTACATAGACATAATGTATCAGTCAGAAAGCTACTCATCAACACATTCAGCCACTAAAACAGAAACTGACAGACTGACACAGATATGTATATATTTAAACATTACTCAGTAACCCATGTACTCATTAAGATATACTTAATCAGTCAGTTATACAATCTATTTTTCACCAAAAAAGCAACCGTTCATACACTTATATACTAAATTCTTCTTCAACCAACCTTCAGATCTACATATATAAAATATATATAATTTTAAGAACTAACCCATTTAATAGATGATGTCATGAGTGATGTGATATGTGAAGTCATCAGCAGTGCATTGCGGGCGCGCGAGTTATAGTTAGCTGAAGTAACTATAACGGGGTAATTTCATTGGTTTTATATGAGTGAAATGTCCAGCTAACTATAACATGTGTCAAACCTATGGTTTTTTCAGTGAATTTTATAAGTTTTGTAAACGCTACTTCCTAACTATAACGTGTGTAAAACCTATGGTTTTTTCAGTGAATTTCATAGGTTTTTTGAATGCTACTTACTAACTATAACTGGTTTAAAACCAATGTTTTTTTCAGTGTATATATATATATATATATATATATATATATATATATATATATATATATATATATATATATATATATATATCCATCAAAGTTTGCACTGAAGCAAGGAGCCCCAGCGAGTATCCAGCTCTTGACCAGTGTCTTCCTCTGATGAAGGAGCCCTCGGACTCTGAAATGCATCAGGATTTGCTATTTTAGAAACTGAAATGCCGGTTTTGTGATATAAAGGATTTTCAAAAGCACTTGACTGTCAAGGGCATCCTTGCTTCGGGGCAGACTTTGATGGATTTATACTCAACAGCCTGGCCGAGAAGGATGCCTCACCATGGAGTTTATATGGGGCCAAAGAGGGTTGAAAAGCACCACAAGGTCCAGCATGCCCTTCGAGATTTCATTTCACTAGAGAGGCCCACCTGAGGGCAATCATTGATGTCAGCATGCAGAGGAGAGTGGGGTGCTCGGTGCTGCCAGTTTCATTCATGCCTGTGAACAAGGACTAAGGGAGTCTGAAACGCGTAAGGCAAGGAATTTTCATGTTGAGTTGAAGGAAGCAGGTTTCCCTGAATAAATACTCTACTTCTGCTTGTGAGTGCGTCCTTGTCTTTTGGACAAACTTTGGTGAATTTATATATATATACATATATATATATATATATATATATATATATATATATATATATATATATATATATATATATATATATATATATATATATATATATATATATATTCACCATAGGTTTCCCACACGTTATAGTTAGGAATTAGCATTTAAAAATCCTTAAAAATGCACTGAAAAAAACATAGATTTCACCCATGATATAGTTAGCTGGACATTTCTCTCATACAAAACCATTGAAATTCCCCCGTTATAGTTAGTTTAGCTAAGTATAACTCGTGCGCCCGCAATCCACTGCTGATGACGTCACACATTATATCACTCATGACATGGTCAGTGACATAACTCATGACATCAGTCATAACATCTCAAATGATATCACTGATGGCATCATCCTTGTGAAAGAGTGGTAGACCTCCTCTCACCCTAATATAACCTTTGATAAACAGATTGAAAAATAGAAACAAAAATTTTAAAAACAATTTAAATGCTTATTCCTAACTATACCGTGGCAGAAACCTATGGTTTATTTCAGTGAATTTCTGAAGTTTTTTAAATGCTAATTCCTGACTATGATGTGCCTGAAACCTATGGTTTTGTCAGTGAATATATATATATGCACTGGAAAACTAAACACCCACTTCCTTTACAAAGAAATGGCAAGTTTGCATTTCTACAACCTCTTTAATTGTTCAAGATTGTTATCTTCCACTCAATGTACACATCATCCACACATACACACATCTAATTGCTGCATTCCTTAACTGTGATTATCAACTATTCTTCTATTTTATATTCATATTCAAAGTGCAAGCCCTTTATCGAGCCTTTTTGTTGTAACTACTGTTCCAGGAATTCTGCTCATACACAGAACTGTGCATAAAGACTTACGACCTCAGTGTATTACGGTGTTCCAAAACCCACCTTACTACACAAACAACCTACCAGACTAGCAATCAGTGACTCATTGGTTCTTTGACTTAGAGCAGTGTTTCCCAAACTGTGGTCCGCGGACCCCCATAAGTCCCTCACACATTTCCAGGGCATCCGCAGGCAGCAGTTTTAAAAGCACTGCAAAGTATCTTGTTTAATTACCAGTTTTCAAAGAACATTAAAAATGTGAAGATAACAACAGTGATTGAGTTCCCTGCTGGAGAGACATGAGAGTTTTGTCCAGTGACAGCTGTGACTGAACTAATGTAACACAGAGGGTTAGTATGCCTACTGCAAAGAAGTGTACCATATATTTTAAAAAACAGTATTTGAAATGCATCGGTCAGTGGGTTACTGCTTTTGTCACACAGATTCTTTTGTTACACTGCAGTTCATAAGTGACAATTGTAATCTAGCACAGTGACCAAAAAACTGTCATCAAACAACTGCTTGCAAACTGCAAGGTACAAGTTTGTGACATGCTTTTTTCAGTCTTTCAGTATCCTGTTGCTTCTAAAAAAGGTTTCTTTGGGTGGAAATACATTTTTATTGTTGAAGTCAATACTAACCACTGTGTTATGTTCTCAATCCTGAGTTTGTGCTTCTCCAGACCAGCACTCTTTATGTTTATGCTTCTCCAGACCTGCCTCCTTGGCTTAACAACACACTCTACTACTCCAGAAATGCAAGGCTGCACCATATTTACAAGAATATGGTGCACCCCTGCGTTTCCCCTGCACTGGAGCTACATTTAATAGGGGAAGATTGATTATGTGCAGGAAGGTCCCCCTTCCTGCACATAAACAATATTGAAATGTCATTTTCTCACTTCTATGTGTACTGCTTAATGCATCACACATGGAAGTTACAAAATGTCTTTTTTTTAAGATTGTTTATGTGCAGAAAGGGTCGCCTTCCTTAACATAAACAATCCAAGGCGTTTTACAAAAGCGAGGAGAAATGAAGCATTTCCCATTGTTTCGCCAAGTTAAGACCAGGTTTTCCCTTGCCTTAATTTTGGCCCTGCTTCCCATTTACGCTGCTCTTGTAAATAGGCGGCAGCGTCAAAATCAATGGGTGTCACAGAGGAAACGCCCACCACAACACGCACTGCCCACCGCTTTCACGCTAAGAATTGTGTCAAAGGGAGTCTTATTTACAAGGGACCGTTAAGCCATGTTAAGTGGCTTAACGTTGCCTTGTGAATAAGGCAAAGCCCCTATCGCCACAGAAAACTCTCAGAAAGCAATGTTCCCATGGTGATTGGGGCTTGTAAATATGCCACTAAAATCATTAGTAATTTGAGTATTTGTTTTGTGTGCACATAGGTGTTAATTTTTTCCGAATTACGGTTTTAATGTTTGAAATTTAAATCCTACAAATTGCTTGGTCATCCCCAGCTTCCAGTGGTGACTCTATGGGGGGTCCTCACGAGTGAACAGTTTGGGAACCACTGCCCTACAACAAAATACCAATGACTAGTCAACCCAGAACATGCCACTTAGATTACATGAAGTAACGTGGATAACAATAGCACTCTTTCATTATAGTCTTACACCAGTCCAATACAAGATGTAAATAAAGAGCGTGCAACTTTGAAATGTTTATTTCTAACTCCAAAATCTCATGCACAGTACCTTAGATAATACAACCAAACATATTATCACAAACAAGGTTGTAAGTATTGTTACTATTCTTTAAGTTACAAACGGAAAAAGCATCCTATAATATTAAAGGTAAACAAATTTAAAATATCCCTACCTAGCAGATTAGTTTATACCTACAGAAAGTCTCATAGGATTACATGGTCAGACCCATACCTCTGGTACTCAGAAGTAATACATCACATTCAGTGCTCCACAAACTATCAAGTTATGAATGTTCTTCAACTGTGTGTAACTTTGCCTCCACAATGCATTATGAAAAGCGCAAGTATGAAAGGCGGACACAACTACATATGTATTATGGCTCGAACTTCCGAGTATCATTCTGAAC
The DNA here is from genome assembly GCF_964263255.1 of Lissotriton vulgaris. Taxonomy (NCBI): domain Eukaryota; kingdom Metazoa; phylum Chordata; class Amphibia; order Caudata; family Salamandridae; genus Lissotriton; species Lissotriton vulgaris. Next base: position 237,454 of record NW_028252743.1, read on the forward strand.
AGACACAGTATTCAAGATAACTTTGATGTTCCATGCTCTCACTATACACACAAAAACTAGCGAGGCACTTTACAAATCTAGCATACCAAATTATTCTTATATAAAAAAATACTCAGCCTTCTCTAAACAATATCACAAGAATGTGTCAAGTGCAAAGCAGAGCAGGAAAGCAAAAATAGAGTGTAAGCTTCTAATAAACCCATGTTAACTTAACAGGGTGTGAGTGAAAGCCTCAGCCCCATGGCACCCTTTCTTCAAAGCACATGATATAAACGCACTCTCCAAGACTAAAAACCAGAGTCAAGTTCACATTTCCCAAAAAAAGTTATTCGCTCTTTGATAGAAAGCAGTAGCTAAAAAATAAAGAATACGCAGAAAATCATAGAGTCTTAATCCAACAGCATGTAAGCACAGTATGTAGCAACAGCCTCCAACAGGAAGTCACTGTTCTCATCTGAAAACATTTCAGCCATTCAATTCAATAGTGAGAATGAACATTCATGTTCCTCAACCACCGGAGCCCCTATCACCATCGGAGGAAAACTCGGGCCATCTTCAATGTAACTGCGAGCCAAGAACTCAAGCGCCGCTGCAAAAACATTCCAACGTCCCATTATTCCATGTGTTGCTGCTAAGGCCATAATCCCGTCACGAGAACAGAGCATGTCATGAACCACTAAAGGACTCATCAACTGGTTGTAATCCGCGTTGGGAGACACCTTACTGCAGAGACACAAATCCAGGGCCCAGTCGAAATAACAGCTCAGGCAATGGAAGACAGGCTAAATGCATGTGAAAAAGGAGAATCAAAACGATAATCCATAGGTTGCACTCAACGTTGCAAGAGGCAGCGCGCTATAGTAACTAAGCATTCGGTTGCGGACCAGCAACAACTGAGAAATATTGTCGTCTGCTGCAAGATGTGCATCCATTTTTAAGTACACAAATTAATACAAGCACACTTGCAACTAATGTGACCATTAAGCACAATTCACCAAAGATGCTGCAAAAAATGCAATAAAAAACACCGACAAGACACCAAATATTCTTTCTACAGAAGTCACAAAACCAATTATTATATTTTTTAAAAAGTAAGCTAACCCCCTACTCGAGGACACATTAAAGATAGTCTAAATTAACTCCCTAAAATTCCCCGGCACGTCTGTATTTAACAAAGCATAGACTTCTGTGCGGGTGTTTGCTACATAAAGGACAAATGTTTCTCTAGCAGATGTAAGAGTGACCTCTTTCTGAGACAATAGCGCTCTTATACGACTCATTTGGTTGACTCTGCTTTCAAGGTCGAAATCGACAGCCAGATAGAAACATCCAGCTTCCCATGCAGAGGAGTTAACACAACTTTTTTTTAATCAAACCACACGCTCAGTTACCGTAATCATGTAAGCCTTGCCTAACATCGCACAATAAGACACACAGCTGAATCAGATCTCCAATAACTGACTACTTCTAACTATTCTCATAGCTCGCCCTGTGCTCTCATTTGACAGTGAGAGCGTGATCGCACCATAGTTTCTACTGCTAACCATTCTCAGCATACGTTACGAATACGATAAAACGTCGATAATGTTAACACCAGTCCTTGATAATATGCCCTGAATTTCGTAACGCGCCCTGCATCGCAAAATGCAATGCAGGGCACGGATCGCAGGGGCATATTATGAACAACATAAGGCGATACATTATCGCCACTTTTATCGACAGAAAACTGCAGATAAAGCGACGATAATGAGCTTTATAATAGGCCCATGTAAAATCCCATAGCAGCCGAGGTTCTAGTATTAACCTGGGCTTCTATGGAAATTCACAAGCATATATTATCAAGCCCATTATCGCTGCTTTATCGGCAGTTTCCTGCCGATAAAAGCGACTATAATGTATCTCCTTTTGTTGATAATATGGACCATTGCTCTTTTTTTGACCAGTAAACTTAGGTGCATATTATCAAGGACCGGTGTTAAAATTATCGTTGTTTTATTGGCAGGAAACTGCAGATAAAACGGCGATAATGAGCTTCATAATACGGCCTTGTTATTTCCCATAGAAGCCCATGTTAACACCAGAACATAGGCTTTTATGGGAATTAACAAAGACGTATTATCAAGCCCACCCTCCCTACATTGATAAAAAACTCCAGACAATGCAGGTACCCGGAGCTGGAAGGTCATTTTACAAATCACTGCCCCATAAAGGTGGCGTTACCCTCAACGTGTACTGGGAGAGAGGGAGGGGGAGGTCAAAACATAATTTTTTTTTAAAAAGACCCGAGGGGTGCCGCTCCCCGAGACTGCGGGGAGTAGTACCGTAACCCCCCGCCCTGCATACTTCAAACTAAAACCAGAGAAGTGCCATTCACCAGTGCTTGGAGCGCCTTACAAGCCCCCATTATGCAGAAAAATTGCCCCCGTAATTTGCCCACCGGGACATAATGAATAAAACGGTCTTCTACTTTTTTCTTCACCTTTTCCACTGTGTACAAGTACTGCACGAGTACCCCGCCATTTAAAAAAAAAATAATAATAAATTGAGCCTAAAGATCCATGTACCACCCCTTACCAAGACTATAGGCTCGGAATGTTTCTACCCTACCCCCTTTCCTTACTTCTCAACTTTGTTTTACTGTTTTCTTGCGACTCTGCTCTCCCAACAAACAACATGACTGCCAATCAGCATGCAGCTCCTGCTCGTAATTGTAGGTATTTACATGCGCGTACGCCATGATTTTTCTTTAAAAGAAAGAAAATAAATAATAGAGCCTAAACACCCATGTACGACCCCCTGAGCAAGCCTAGAGGGTCGGAATGTCTCTACCCTACCCCTTCCCTTATTTCTCAACTTTGTTTTACTGTTTTCTTGTGAATCGGTTTTAGCGAGGCACAAGATGGCCACCAACACTTCCTGGTGTCGAGTGTTGACAGACAGTTCACAGCCAATCAGCATGCAGCTCGTGCTCGTAATTGAACAGATTTCAGTACACGTACTGAACTCCGACTCTAGATATCGCTATGATTTTACTTGCAATTTTCTTAGAAACTACTGATTTACACTCAATCCCAGCCTCTCTTGATAGAGGGAGCAGGCTCCCCTCATCTCCTCACCCCTTTTGGTGAGAAGACATGTAAAAAAACTTAGAAAGAATAGAAGGTGTGCCCCCTTCTGCCAACTCCACCCCTCAGGTGCTGGAGGCAAGGTGAAACACATTTTTCAGTGGCCACTATCTTGAGGAATATGGACTTTTTCCATTCAGGGCTAGGGTATGACCCCCCCTTAGGAGGTAGGTGTAATAGAGGGTATAGACACCCCAGGTAAGGGTTCATTGCCCACTACCTGTCACTCCTTTCTAAACACACTTAAATTAAGTATTTAGGTGGCATCGCCAGACCCTGAACGTAAATTCCATGGACACAGGAAGAAGAAGAATAAAGAAACACTGTTGGACTGAGAACTGTAGACCTTGTGGTGGACTTTGAGCACAAACTCCTGCCTGCCACCATAGATTTCGACAACCGCCATCCTCCAGCTTGTTGCTGTGTGGCCTCCACAAACTCTGGAGTGTCACCACCACTTTGCAAATTGCAAATAAACTCCCACGAGGTAGAGGTACTATTTCCCTGCAGCCGTAGGTCCCCAGAAATAGCAAAGTCTGGCCCAGCATTGACCAGCTCCCCAGCCCGACCAATGTCTCTGAGTGCCATCTGAAGGTACACTATGCTCTGGAGAGTCAGCTCGGCCTCTACAACAAATCTTGCAACCCCAGGACACACAGGGCCTGCAAGGCATCTACACCCATGGTACCTGACCCCTTGTTACAAAACTCTACAAAACCAAGTCCAGGCAGACTCCAACTTTACAGAAAACCAGTACCCGATGAGGGACTTCAGGACTCCAGCAACTCACCTCAGCAGTGGCGCAGCAGATCCAGAATTGGCATACAAAGTTGCCAGCCCCTGACCACAAGGTTCCTCTTTCCACTCCTTTGCCCAGCTGCACGTCTTTACTGCACCCTGACTGCCCAGGACATCTTCGAACCAGCTGTATTCCCAAGGCCTCAGAGCCCTTGCAACTTCTAATCTACCTTGAGAGCCTTTGGTGTTGTCTGCAAGTCCCTCTTTGCTTTGCCTTTTAAGATGGCTCCTGGTCTTCGTAGCAAACCAACCACAGAGACCCCTGTTGCCTTGTTTCCCGAGAAATCTGGGAAGATCCTAAAAACATGGCCTTGGCACTTTGGACCTTGGCCCCGAACCTTCTGATTTCCAAAAGGGTACCACACAATAACTGTATTCCATTGCCTTTCCCACTTGACTTTTTCTTTCCATTGGAAATGAACTGTGATCATTGCATTTTACAGTAATTTATGATATTGATAAGTATTTATCTTGTACCGAAGTTCTTGGTCTAAATATTTACATAAAAAGAAGTATTATTTTTCTAATTTGCAGCCACATGTATCATGCATTTTACACGGTCGTAAATGGCCCTATTCTGAGAATCGGGCTGTTTGTGACTGGGAAAATGCATTTTGGTATGTATGAATTCCAATTGCGGTTCTGTAATATGTTACTGAATTACAATTTGGAATAGTGAATACATAATAATTCGGTATAAGGAGGGGGCGTGTTCAGGGAGTCCCTTCCTAATGCTGAATCACAGCGTTATGTAGAAATGCTTTATGACCGAAATGCAGCTGCAAAACATTCACATTTTACCAGCTACTTCAAGTAGGTGTTAACCTATTCGCAAATGGGAAGAGGTCAGCAAGGGGCCCCTTTGGGAATGGTAGCAAACACATTTCTTCAGAGGCAGGCAGTGGTTCAACGGCCTACTGCCGGCTCCTAAAATTTTTTAAAAGAAAATGTAATTTTTCTTTTTTAAACGCAACCCTTTTTCCTTTAGGGAAAATGGCTGTTTCTATACTAATATAGTAAAGAGAGAGCCCAAACCTTTGAGGCGGGTAATCTCAGGAACCACAGCACCAATCACAACACTCAATACAGCTTTGGAAAGGGCAGTTGCAGCAGAAGGACATAGGCTATGCAGACGCCCATCATATACATTTAAAAGGTAAAAGAACCGTGCCAGCAAAGTAGTCCTTTGTGGGCGTGTCTGTGTTGTGCTCTAGGCGTGTACTGGGGGCGTGACAAACGCTGGGGGCATGTGGTACGTTTTGCCCTTCATGCCATGTCTCATATCGTGTGCTAATCCCACCCTGCTCCCTTTAAATATTTCTGCACCTCATAATCATAACCCACCCTTACTCCTTAAAATACCCCAACACCCTTAAACACTAACCGATCTTAACCCTATAAATATACCCTGTACCCCAAAACCCAAACCTAGCCCTGAACCCTAAAAATACCACTGTACCCCAAAACCCAAACCTACCCCTGAACCCTAAAATAACCCTGTACCCCAAAACCCAAACCTAGCCCTGAACCCTTAAAAAATATCCCTGTACCCCAAACCCAATCCTACCCCTGACCCCTAAAAATACCCTGTACCCCAAAACCCAAACCTAGCCCTGAACCTTAAAAATAACCCCGTACCCCAAAACCCAAACCTACCCCTGAACCCTAAAATACCCCTATACCCCAAAACTCAAACCTAGCCCTGAACCCTAAAAATACCCCTGTACCCCAAAACCCATACCTATCCCTAAACCCTAAACTACCCCTGTACCCCATAACCTAAAACTATATCTGAACCCTTAAAATACCCAAACACCCCAAAACATATACCTCAGTACCCCAAAACATATACCCATATACCCATACTTACCTTATCCAAACATTAAAAAAAACATGCTTTTACCACTCATGCATTTACAATGAATTTCGTTGTAAATGTATGCGTGGTAAAAGCTTATAAAATGTAATGCCAAGTGTTATAATGGCATTGCGGAGTCATGGTACTTTCATAATGAAAGTATGTAGAGTGATGGTATATGGAAAGAAAGTTGTGCAATATTGGGTGTTTACCCTCCCCCGGTAAGTACATTGGTGGCACGGCGGCCACATCTCCAGCAACATACTCATATTTTTTCACCACCCATTTGAAAAATGCACAGGTCTCTCTCATTGATGGCCAGCACCAACATACACTTTTAGACACACCTCCCGCCACAAGTTCTAGAATTGCGAACTTTAGAGCTGGGGAGCTACGTTCGAATCTCGGCATCAGCTCAACATCCTGTGATTCCAGGCAAATGGCTTTGTGTCCCCGATCCTACCACAAATAAATGTGTTCTTCTGTAATGTAAATTGTGCTCATGCCATGTTGTCGAGTTCGCGCTACATAATATTGCAAGGAAAAATAAAGTAGGGAAACTCGAGTTCACACACTACTGAACGCGCACTCTTAAGGGCATTAGCAGTGCACTGTGAAGCGGAGCGTTTCACAGGCCTGTCACAGATAAGAAATGCTATCAAAACGAAATCCTACAAAACAATATACTACTGGCCGGCAGCAATTCATACCCGGACAACGTCGGGACGGGCTGCTAGTATAAAATAAAATGATTGCTTTATTTAAATGCAATCATGGACATGGCGGTCTGCTGACCCCAGCTGGCCACCATCTGCATGATTTTTGCAATTCCCAAAGGGTCTCAAATTGCGACCTGTCTCATTAATATTCATGAGGTAGGTCGATTTGCAACCCAGTAGGAATTGCTAAGTGAACCTCATGGAGTTTCATGCATTAAGAAAAGCAAATAATTAATTGCGATTCTCAGAAAATCGTATAAGGTAATCGCTATTTCCAATATTGATCCATGTGGCCCTTGGTATCGACTTCATTCCTTGAGTGTGTGTGATCATTTATTGACTTGGTGTGTATAACAAATGCTTAGCACTACCCAGTGATAAGCCTAAGACTACTGCAAAATGGAGTGTTAGTATTATCTACTTTTGCCTCTGTAAACCAATCACGCTCTCTGTATAGTGCACCCTATTGTGGTGCACTATATACAGAAGTGGGTTTCCTACATTCCCTATCCCTCCTTCCTCTATACGCTGCTTTGTTTTAAATTTTCAATAAAGAATTGGGAAACAAAAAAAAAGACTTCCGCTGAAAAAAAATGTGGCAGTCAGGATGGTATTGAGTTTAACAGACTTTAATATCTCCGGATCAAAACACGTTGGGGTATATTCACAAGAACGTGTGATAACTACAGCAAGAGTTGCATAACACAACTTTCATCATCGCAGCCGATCACGGGAAAATAACACTTTGTCAACGTGGAACTCACAATAAGGCAGTACCAAGCGATAGACACCAGATAACACTGCAAATGTCCACATGAAAATCAACGCTACGCCGCAAAAATGTGATACGCAAACGTAAAAAAACATGCAATGAGGCCAATTGTGGGTCAAAAAGATGCGAAAACTAGCCACAGGCCTGCAAATCCCACGCTTCTGGTGGGGTAATGCACCATAAAAACCCCAGAAAAAATACACCAGAAACATGACAAAGCACATAGCAACATGGATGCACCCTGACCCAGCGCAGAGGCCTACTTGAACCCCACAACCCCCACAGACCACCAGCAAGGAACAAAGGGGTGGGGGAAGGCCAAGGAGAAGAGGGAGAGGAAGACGGGGTGCGGACCACAGGAAAACAAGACCGGCATCACGAAGGTGACAGAATAATACCAGTAACTGACCCACAAGCAGACCACCTGGTATGCAGTTGGAGTGCTGAGGAGGCAAATCCAGGAGGCCATTAGGCGACGGCATAACGTGACAACCTACACCAGGCACCAACCTGCTGCCAACAGGAATGCAGCAACGGTGCAAGGAGGTAACAGTCCAGCACCTCCAGAGGAGCTGGAGGAAACCACAGTCATCAGTGTGGAGATGGTGCAAGGAGTAGGGAGTATGGACACAGCTCGAGAAGACCTGACACAACACAAACAGGGAGTGCAGCGAAAAGAGCCTGGGGGGACGGGGGAGATGGGCACAATTGCATACATGCACAACGAGGCGTAGCACACTGCACAACCACAAACACCCAGGATCATGTCTCAGATCCCCTTGGCACACTGCAGCACACACACATAGCATGAACAGCACACCCACATTAATGACAACATGGAACTACGCGCATAGCCGACACTGCAGAACAGAGGACGCAACTGGCTCCGAACATGCACATAAGCATGCCCACTACAGCTGACAGAGCCGGTAACAGTGAAATGGCAATGTACGCATATGACCTCACATTCGTCATGTAGTCCAAATGTACACTTACGCGCAGAAGAATCCAGCACCCCCAACCAGTCACAATGAACACTGCCATACAGTCTGCATGCAAACTAGCACATTGCACCAACAAATATGTCAACACAAAGGCAACACGTACCTCCCCTTCACATCGCAGAGGAGCACACAACACCTGCAGCAGAACAAATAATGCAACACATCGGTGATGCCAGAGAGGACCACCACACCATCGACACCACAACAGCACATGGATATCCCACGCAACCCCCACCAGGACCCAGATAGCCAAGCTACTGAGAGGAGAACACCGAGCCTGCAACAGACCACACAGCAGGAAGCACAGGCAGGCACAGCTGGCTCACGACTTTTCACCCACCCACACATGGCACCCCAATGGCATGTGTCAGCATGCCAAAAGGAGGGGGCACAACAGGTGTGCTTGGGTGGGGGCCCGAACCCATGGAATGCGAACCAGGACACATAAGTAGGGGTTTATCACCCTTCAGGGCCCACTCAGACCCCACTAAGGAGACCCACCCTGCTGCCTCCGGTGACATGTCTGCATCTGATGTATACCGCAAAATGTAAATTCGTAGTGCCCACATGCATACAACAAGACCACAGGGACACACGCAGAGATCATGTAGAACTGGCTACAGGCACAAGCGCTCGACCCCTCTTTTGGCAGGGCCACATGTACAGTGATGCCTGTGCTGGATGTGTGTGGTGTGAGTGTAAGTCAACCCACACAGAATGTCGGTGTTGGCAACCACTTGGACATTGGACACCAGTGCAACGGAAACAGAAAACACATGCAATACAGAGTCAACTGCTGAGCAACATGGGGTGAGCCGGATAAAGTCCAGAGGACAGGCAACATGCAAACAGATGTGTCCATGAGTCGCAGTTCACTGGACTGTGGACACTAGAGATTAGTGCCCTCATGTGCAGACAAAGTCTTGGATTTTGTTCCTTCAATACATTCCTGATGCAGATGCAGTGGTGTGTTAGACCTGCATCATCTTCACCAGCAAAGTCTTAGGGCCCCCACACTGTTTGAGGTGACATACCTGCGCAACTGCTCTACAGCACAAAACACAATCAGTTACGGAAAATGGCATGCGGTGCACTGAGTCACTAGCACCTGGAGTGCAGAGTAGGGAATCAGGCCGATGATGGCATCCACGACAGGCCTGAGCAACCACGAAGTCTGTCAGGATCACCGCTTCAACTCAGGCAGGTGGCGTTTGGAGGTGGTCCTTGCGGTGGTGGCATGTGCCTCTTGCAGTGATGCGTCATCTGGGCCAGTCTGGACTCGCTTTGGTGTGTGAGCCCTGGTGGAACACATTCATCCCGGAGGCTGCATACAGGGCAAGGCCACAGACTCATGGCATTGATGACCCCAAGGCCTATGCCTCAGGGGCCAGCGTATGTCTCCAGAGAAGGGGTCCCGGAGAGGACCAGCACAGAGTTAGTGGCCCCGGATGCACTGAGGCCGGCACAGGCAGCCCTGGCCCTGAGACGATGACTTGCTGTGCTGTCAGATGGGCCATGCGACCTGAGTGGGTAACCATCATTGTCCGAGGTGTATGTTTCGGAGTGTTTCGGGGGACAGTGGAAGGTGTCCTCCAGGGCACATTGCCGAAAGGTTTGATTTTATCCAGAAGCAGCAAATGGAGGAGTGGAATGCAACAGCCCGTTGCTACCACCAATTCCCTATCAGCTACATGGGGGTGAAAACTGCCCCCTAGTCCATAGGCTCAGATGCCACCACTGTTCGACCAGAGAGTGTCCATGAATGTCAGGGAAAAGACTTAGTGGCACCGGGGCTGAGTGGGGATGCAGACTGTGATGATGCCAGTACATTGACATGGACTCCGCCATTGTTGAATCATGACTCTGTGACCTACTGGACCACAGTGTAGGCTGTAGGCAGTGGTCAGCAGTGGCCCACAGCCACGTGTCTTTGGCTTGTGATGCACAGTGCTAGTGACACCAGGGCAGTTGTCGGTAGTATACGAACACCTCCGTAACTATGATCCTTTTCTCTCTGCCAAGATGTAAGGCGACATCCACTTAGGCCTCTCCTAGCGTGCAATGATGTGTAATCTGCCTTTGCATACTCAATGTTCAGTTCCAAATCTGTGACCTACTCAAGCATAGCCTAGGATGAGAGCAGTGTATGCCTGAGGCAGCGGTCAGCATGAGCCATTCAGAGTGTCGTCAGCATAGGTTGGTGGCCCCACCGGCCTGAGTAGTTCTGGTTCAGTGGCACCATGTGTTCGGTCACCTCCGTGACTGTAACCCGGCTTTCGTCCAGACTGAGCCGCATCTTCCTCTTACTCCTCTACGTGTGACCACTGGTGTGGCGCTGCCATTTGTGATTCGCAACTAGGTGCTGGATGTGAGACCTACTGGTCCGCAGGGTAGTCCTGGTCCCTCATCCACATGTCGCCAGCTGGCGTTGAACAGGATTAGTGGCACCACATGCAGCTGGCTGGCATTGGACAAGGTTTGTGGCAGCATGGCTCGCCGTATGGCATTGGACAGGGTTTGTGGCAGCATGTGTCGCAAGATGTGTATATGGCACTATGCCTCACTGATCGAAGGGGGTCTGGTGCTGTGGCTGCTGTCCCGGATTTCGGGTCACTGCCATTCAGGAGCCAGGGCACAGTCTCACATATGGGACCCACTGGTCGCCGGAGAGGTCGCCAGTAGAATATGTGAACAAGAAAGGAGTAATGTGGGCCAGTGTCTGGGGGACATCAGTGGTCTGAAAAGCAGATGGGGTAGCAGGCCATGGGCATGTAGCTTACACTAGCACGTGGTGGGCCCTTCATGACAAAGCCGGTGTCAGATGCTGATTAGTGTGGCCTGGCTGCTTAGGGTCGGTCCTGACGGGTTTGTGGTCCAGCGGGCCGGGGTATGGCAGGCTCACAGGATCTCAGGTAACTCCGCTAACGAGGGCGGTGTCAGCCTTGTGGCGGGGTGGGGGGGCGCCACCCTGGCAGAGACATTGGGCTTTCTGGAAGAGGACAACGTCCAGGGCTACGTGCTTTTTATTCACACCCCTACGCTGGCCTGGCATATGCTGGCCCATCCCACTCTGCTCACGCTTATGGGTGGGGCGTAACAGGCAACATTTCTGCAAGGACCCCCACTGGCTGGGGTGAAATGGTTGCCTCCACTGTCCACTACACTCCATTCATCAGAGTTGTATGTTGCTGTGGATATGGGAGTGTTCTGCATACTGAGGTCTGTTCAGCACTTCGCTGCCACTCTTGGCATTATGCACTTTCCCAATCATGGTTCTACTGCATCCATTACACATGCCTGGTTGCTGCCTCTCCCCACAATCGTCTATTGTGTAACTGACGTGCCATGCTGTTGATTGGTCATGTTCACAGCTTGCCCAGGTTACCATTGTGAGTTGTTCTATCGTGTCTGGTGGGTGGGCATGTTGTTGTGCATCTTGGTTGTGGACTTGTGACGTGTGCATTGCCAGAGTTGTGAATTGCATGGTTGTGGAGTTGAGGTGAGTGGGTGTTAATTGGGAAGTTGCCATGGGGCTGTGCATATCCCTTTGTACCATCCTGTGAGGGCTGCTTGTTGTTGGACTGTCAGAGGGTAAGGGGATCATGAACACTGGCTGTGTATTTGGAGGCGAGATTGGTGTGGAACCCACAGTGTTCTGATGTTGCCTGCACAATTATGTGTGACATGTGCTTCCTGTTGCGCTGATTGTGTGCTGTGTCACTAGGGGGCACAGGTGGGACATGTTTACTGTGGATTGCCCCCAACACGTGGGTGCATCCAACTATGGCATATGGTCCTTGCTTGGTCTCAAGCGGTTCCTGTGCATTGTGTTGGCCATATGAGGACTGGGGTGCCAGGATGATGGTGATGTCCAGAACTGGTGTGGGGGTCTTGGATGTGGCTGGCTGTGAGACTCTGCTGACTCTGGCGGATGTTGGTTGGGGTGTGCCAGGGGCCAACAGGTGGTGCACAGCCAGCAGCTTGGTTTGGGGTGGGATGTTGTTTGTCCGCTATGTTGGTGCAGTTGGAATGTTGGGTGATGACGGCTAGGATGCGGAGGATGGTTATTCCTTTCAGCCTGTAGTAGACAGTGACATTGTCAGATGTTGGGCCTGTGAGATAGGTACGTTTCCTGCACTGCCTCTGTGGTGGTCCGGGGGGGGTGCCAGGTGGGTGTTGTGGCCCTCTTGGGTGTCCGTGCTGCATGTTCACTTGCTCCATGGCATCTGTTGTCCTTCCAATAACTCCCTGGGCAGGGTTCCCTATTGTGGTGCAGGCTGCCGTCTGACTTCACACCAGGTCAGAGCAGGTGTAAAATTCCTGCTGCTAACACGCCTTATCGCGTGTTTTGTGTTCTTATCGCCGATCTGCCTGGTCGTTGTGAATGTTGAGGTGTGGTGTTGTCACGGGTTTTGGCACGGAAACGCCTACTCTGCATCTCATTAGCGATTATTGCGAGGGTCCTCTGTGCAGATGTTTTTTGCCGCTACTATTGCGGGAAAACTGGTGCTGTGGGCTGTTGCAACTGTTTGTGAATGGTGGGGTAAATTTATCACGATTTCAGCTGCGATAAAGTGCAGTTAATTCTGCGATAGCTCCTTGTGAATATGCCCTGTTGTGTATTTAAAGCACCTTGCATTCAACATATGGCTTATTATAGAATAGTCCCTACTTATGTGATGAAACTACTTCTGTCTGCATCTTCACTACTTTTTCAAGTTCCACGCATAAGACGTCAGGGTGTGGGTGAATGTTCTTTTTCCTTCATCATCGCCAAGCAATGGAAGTCTTTGGCATATGCGATGAGAAAAACTGTTTCTCTTCTCAAATTTAGAAAACTTCTGATGGCATGGCTTTTTAGCTCTGAATAGCCCTCTGCTTTTCCTAGTTTTCTTGATTGGATCAGCCTTAATAGCACCAGGAATGCTTATGGTTGGGTAACAGTGTCCTTTATAAATATTATTCATTCATTCATTGTTAAGATTAAGTTGTAAATGTGAATATTAAACCGAATTCAAAAGAATCTGCTATGCCCCAGTAGGAATGAATAATCGCACTTTTTGGCTGTCTTTCACATGACAAAAATACAGTACTTATAGCACCAATTCCTAACTTGCGTCCTTTTCCCAAAGTAAATAAACCATAATAAGTTTATATATTTGTTTTTCCTGCAGCCACCGCTCCTGAATTAAACAAGACTTCATCTCTGCAGTAGTACATTCCAGTGTGCAGAACTGGGATTCGGCAGCTGAGTATTATTAACGCTTTCAAGTAAGAAAGAAGAAAAAGTATACAGGGAAAAAAGCAAAGTAGAATGAAACAATAAGGAAAGCATTCAACATTTTCAATTGCAAGACGCACTCTAGAGAGCATATATTATGAATGTAGTAACTTTCATTGGCGAGAAATCATTTTGGATATCTGGCTATGGCTTGGTAGCAGATTCTGCTGTGAATAAATAGAACAAATATATTTCCATGTATTGGTTCAATTGTAAGAAAAGATCCTGGTTGACTGCACAACAACGTTATGCTTTCTATCCGGTTTCCCAATCCTGTTGCCCTTTTAGATATGTTTTAGTATTATGTTAAGACACAGGAGCGCTCATGTACTCAGCTATTTTGTAGTCGGCAAGGCTCCGATTTATAAATTCAGAACCTTTCAGGACGAAAAATTGCCTTTTTCTTTCTCAATCAGATGTTACCGAAACTTACCGAATTGCTGTTTGGGTTGGGAAGATACCGAAAAGGTTTTTGGAATTGGTGTCCCTTCCAGATACAGATTCCTTAAGGGATGTTTTCATGTCCCAAAACATTAAGGGCCTCATTTATGAAAAGTGACACATCGCTGCGTGAAAACAGCGATGTGTCACTTTTCACTGCGCCCTCCTTGCGACACCAATGATGCTTCATATTTACAGTATGACACATCATGGCGCAAGGAGTTACAGATACGTCAATATTTCTTATGTATCTGTATGGCGCAAAAGTGACGCATTGCTGGAATGTGTCACAAAAGTGACGCAACTCCAGCAATGTGTCCTTTCACATGGGCAAGCCCCATGTGACAGGGCCTGCGTCAGTCTTACGCCTGCTGTGAGGCAGGCGTAAGAAATTGACGCATTTGTATCCTAGAAATGGCGCACTTCTATGACCCTTTCGTGCGTCAGAACGACCCCCCTGCATACATTATACCTGGCGTAGGTATAATGTAGTACAGGGGTTTACAAAGTGACGCATCTACCTAGATGCGTCACTTTGTAAATATGGTGCAACAAGGCACATTTTTTACGCTGCTGGTGCGTCACAAAAAGTGACGCACCGGCGGCGTAAAAGTGACGCACGGCCTCATAAATAGTCACTTTTTCCCTGTTTAAATGTGACGAAACGGCCTCCGCAAGGCCTTCATAAATAAGGTCCTAACATTTTACCACTTCCTCAATGGAAGTGGTAAGCTATTCACAAACGGAAACGGGTCCCTATGGGAGCCCTTTCCCTTTCTGAATGTTCGCAAAAACGTTTATTAGGAGCAGGGACTATGGGTGCATGGGTCCACTGCCTGCCCTTAAAACAGGTTTGTTTAATTTGCTTTTTTTTTTAACGCATCCTGATTTCTTTCAAGGAAAATGCATTTATTAAAAGCGATCACAATCTTCGTGGTAAAATGTGTGTGGGGAAAACTGTGTTTGTGTGATTATTAATGCAAAGCTCTGAAACTCGGTTTGGAAACATACACCTATTCTTACCTGAAACAGGATTGCCTCAGAATGAGGCCTCTAAAGATTTTTCAACCCCTTAAACCTTCTTTTTCACTGTTCATACAATCAATGGTCTATGTCCGTGTGGCCCGTATCAGCACATTCCTTTAAAACTAATCACATTTATATCTCCTCTCCTTCTTTTTAAGTATTTGTGACAGTCGAATATTCCTGTATTTTGTTGATGGATTAAGTAACCTTTGCTTATTTTAACAATAGCTGTTTCTTTTTGCCTCTGGCAATTATTATGCATTGATTTTTCTTTCCTGAGAGAAGGCCTGTGTTTTACTCATGCTGGTTTGCCCTGGATATGTATTGCCTTTTCTACGCCTTTGCTTAAACTGTGCATTCCTATGTGTCTTCTGAACCAATAATAGAGACGACAGGTCGAATAATATCATCACAGCTATTCCGCCCTGAGCCAGTGTTCCTCTCATACATTCGGTTTCCTCCAATTAGGGGGGTCTCAGTGCTGAAGTTAGCCCTGAGGCCGGATAGGGAAGGGTTGTTGTTGGGCTAGTTTAAGGGTCCCATATTGAGACGTCTCTCCTCTCCTACTCCAATTTATATATTGTACAGAGTGTGTGAGATTTTGCACATCTCGCCAGCATTATCTGAGGCATACCTGAGCATGGTGCTTTCATTAAACTTTCCCTCTTGCTGGTGGTCTGGTGACATGGACAGTGCTACTTTTCCTCTCTGTTGGACTGTTTTATCTTCACGATATGACACGTTTCCCAATGCATGGAAGTTTGGAGGTGTCATGAAGAAGAGACCATGTATCGCCTGACTCTAAGATGGCCCCAATTTGTGAATGGGAGGGAAGATCAGCCATTGAAGAGTACGGTTCTGAAAGGAGACATCCCCTAACATAGATATAAGATACACCATTATATTCCTCCCAATGTTGATTCTGGCATTGCTGTGCATTATATATGCAAAACTGTTAGCCGTGGAGGACAGAAGAATAAGATTTCTGAAAACTTTATAGAGAGTGTTTCGATAATCCTGAGTTGAGGAAGACAGGAGTTATCCCCTCAGTGAGCGTTATGTCAGGGCAAGTTTTTCACCCAGCAGTTTTCCACTTGACACATTTTGCTCAATGAAATTACCTGGTGAAATCTGTACAGAGAGAAAAAACCCACAAGAGTCTGTGCTGCCACTCTTACGCTTTGGATGTGGTAAAACGTGTAGTATTAGTGTGTAATCCCTATTTTGACTTTCGTAATTTGATCTGAGGAGAAATTAGGAAACCCCTGAGATAAAACTCCCTACTGTATTGCAATTTACTGGGGTGCGGTATCACCTCCCAGATACCAGGCTACTCAAATTGAGGTCCTAAGTGGACACAATCATCTGGTGAGAATGAGTGCGCAAGTGCTCAAACGTAATATTATTTAACTGTTAATTTCTTTTTTTTTTAAACTGCATCAACAAGAGTACGAAAAGAGCTCATGTATACCATTTAACTTTGCAAATACAGTTATTATGGGCCATATATATCAAGGCAAAATGGGTTCGCAAACGCCAAAATTAGCAGAATTCCGGCGTTTGCGAACCCATATTCGCTAAATGGTATGTATGAAACATTTTTGTTGCAAAATAAGGAATCGCTAAATTTGCCATTCCTTATTTTGTGATTGCATTTAGGGATTGCAAATTTTGCGATTCCTTAAATGCAATGTATCAAGGAAAAAAACATTCCAAAATGCCATTAGGGAATCGCAAATTTCCACCAACTTTTAGTTGGTGGTAAGTTGCGAATTCTTTTAAAAACGCATTATTTTAAAAATAAAAAGGTGCCATGTGACGCTCATACATGCCCTTAGGGCATGTATGTGCGCCATATGCGCACACATGTCATTTTCAGGGGTGCAGCAGGGTGTTCTTGAGACACCCCCGCACCCTTGAAAATATTCACAATTTGCGATTAGCAAATTGCGATTCGCAATTCCACCTTCATTCCTATGGGCCTCCTGGCCCATAGAAATGAATGAGAAATTATTTCTTAATTGCGATTAGCAATTTGCTAATTGCAAATATTGAATTTTAAGGAATCGCTAAAAAGAAGCGATTTTCTACATACATACCATTTTGTGATTTCTAAATAGCGATTCCTTAAAAATCGCTATTTAGGAAGTGTAAAACGGAATGTTGATACATATGGCCCTATATGTTTTATAACCTATCTTGAGTGATACATTTTCACCTCTACATTCCCATGACATTTTTCATTCATTACAGACAACTCACATTTGGAGAGTATTTATTTATTCTACTGCATTTTGTTGACCAAAGTTTTCTCTCAGCCAGCTACGATTTATCTATTTATTTCTGGTAAGCCTGGGACTTTTTCAAGACATCCTAGGTAAATGAATTGCGAATCCTCCTAGTTAAAAGTTAAGAAAACTAACTTATGCTGCGTGTATGAAACAAGATGCAGCCTGTGTCGCCAGAGGGATGTGTGTCTAGAAGTAGAAGATTATATATCAACTAGCAGCCCGCCCCGGCGTTGCCCGGGGCAGAAGGGGGCTGGGGGCAGCATCGCAGCAGGAGATGCGCAGCAGAGTGGCCGGGAGCAGCAGAGCGTACTTACAGTCTTTCCTTGCTCCGGTTTTGTTGGTTCTGGCCGTTTCTGCCCACGCTCGTGTCCGCTGTTTCCCCCGACGTCCAGACTTTGAGGAAAAGGCTTCCGAGCACTCATGGCCCCCGCCCGTCCCTTCTCCCATCCCTCGGTGCGCACCCGTGGCTCTTGTCCGCTGTTTCCCCCGACATCCCGACTTTGAGTAAAAGGCTTGCGAGCACTCATGGCCCCCGCCCGTCCCTCCTCCCGCCCCTCGGTGCGCACACGTGGCTGCTTCACTTACCTCAGCCACCACTCCTCCCCGTGCTGCTGAGTTTACCGCTACACTGCTCCTCCGCTTCTCGCCGCTCCTCACCGCTTGTCCGCCGCTCGCCGCTCCTCCCCGCCTGTCCGCAGCTCCTCCCCGCGCTCATGTCCGCCGCTCTTCCTCTTGCTCCTGAATGCCGCTCCTCCCCGCGCTCCCGATGTCATCACGCACGTCACGGCCGGAGCTACTTGCAAGGGACTACTTTTTTGTATTGCTAAATTTTTTTTAAGAACGTATATTTTTTATTTTTATATAGCCTATATCCTTCTGCTTGCCCTGAGGTTTTCAAAGATGTCTTGGGTGTTTGGATTGGTGGTGTACTTTTCGAGTTTACCTGGCTCAAAGGACACAGTTCTCTCTTTATAATAGTAGTATAGATGTAGAACTAAGGTCCACTTGTATGAAAAGAAAGTTTTACATAAATGCTTTTTTTAAATGTATTGAACCCATTTTCAGAATCGACAAACTTTTATTGACTCCTAAAAAGGGATTGCAATCCAATACCGCTTTGATATTTGAATGGGACATGCTCTAGGCATCACTTCGAAATACCAAATCAGTATTTTAAACATTGAAATGTTACTGGCTCACGAATTGCGGTAGGAACCCGTTCACAATAGCAAAGTGGTCCCCAAAGGGCCTCTTCCCCGTTGTGAATGTTTAAGAAAATGTGTTGGGGAGTAGCCAGTGAAGCACTGAAGCAACTTTATTTGCATAAGTTAATTAAAACCCTGGCATTACAATACAATACCATTTAAAAAAAGAAAGAAAGAAGCCATTGCTCGTGGCGCTTAAAAAATTCTAATAAAGTGGAAGTGTTGTGTGTCATTTTGTGGCTTTTGCTTACTTGTGTAATTATTTTGGTCCATTACTCTGCGACAGGCCCCAGTGGAGAGTGTCACCCGGGCTAGTCAGTTTCCCGGATCTTCCTTCCATTCTGTTCTCCTTGAGTACCTCGTATTCTAGCGTTTGTCCTGGTTCTCTTGTAAAGCGCTTGTGCTTTGCAACTTTGGCCGTAAGTCTGCGATCAGCCATGATGGAGAAACCTGTCTGACTCATCGATTGACCTTCTTTTCCTTCCTTTCAGTTATTCTCGAACACCGCTGGTTCTTATCATTAGACATAATCAATACTAATATAATAAAGAGAGAGCCCAAACCTTTGAGGCGGGTAATCTCAGGAACCACAGCACAAATCACAACACCCAATACAGCATTGGAAAGGGCGGTTGCAGCAGAAGGACATAGGCTATGGAGACACCCACCATATACATTTAAAAGGTAAAAGAACCGTTCCAGCAAAGTAGTCCCATGTGGGCGTGACTGCGTTGTGCTGCGGGCGTGTTCTGGGGGCGTGACAAATGCTGGGGGCGTGTGGTACGTTCCTCCCTTCATGCCATGTCTCATATTGTGTGCTAATCCCACCCTGCTCCCTTTAAATACCCCTGCACCCCATGACCATAACCCACCCTTACTCCTTAAAATACCCCAACACCCTTAAACACTAACCCATCTTAACCCTATAAATATACCCTGTACCCCAAAACCCAAACCTAGCCCTGAACCCAAAAAATACCACTGTACCCCAAAACGCAAACCTACCCCTGAACCCTAAAATACCCCAGTACCCCAAAATCCAAACCTAGCCCTGAACCCTTAAAATACCCCTGTACCCCAAAACCCAAACCTACCCCTGAACTCTAAAAATACCCCTGTACCCCAAAACCCAAACCTAGCCCTGAACCCTAAAAATAACCCTGTACCCCAAAACCCAAACTTACCCCTGAACCCTAAAATACCCCTGTACCCCCAAACCCAAAACTAGCCCTGAACCCTAAAAATACCCATGTACCCCAAAACCCAAACCTAGCCCTGAACCCTTAAATTACCCCAGTACCTCAAAACCCAAACCTACCCCTGAACCATAAACAAATACCCCTATACCCCAAAACTCAAACCTAGCCCTGAACCCTAAAATACCCCTTTACCCCAAAACACATACCTATACCTAAACCCTAAAACTACCCCAGTACCCCATAACCCAAAACTATAACTGAACCCTTAAAATACCCAAACACCCCAAAACATATACCTCATTACCCCAAAACATATTCCCCTATTCCCATACTTACCTTATCCAAACATTAAAAAAAATATGCTTTTACCACTCATGCATTTACAACGAATTGCGTTGTAAATGTATGCGTGGTAAAAGCATATAAAATGTAATGCCATGCGTTATAATGGCATTGCGGAGTCATGGTACTTTTGTAATGAAAGTATGCAGAGTGATGGTATGCGGAAAGAAAGTTGCGGGATAATGGGTGTTTACCCTCCCCCGGTAAGTACATTGGTGGCACGGCGGCCCACATCTCCAGCAACATACTCATATTTTTTCACCACCCATTTGAAAAATGCACAGGTCTCTCTCATTGATGGCCAGCACCAACATACACTTTTAGACACACCTCCCGCCACAAGTTCTAGAATTGCGAACTTTAGAGCTGGGAAGCTACGTTCGAATCTCGGCATCAGCTCAACATCCTGTGATTCCAGGCAAATCGCTTTGTCTCCCCGTGCCTACCACAAATGAATGTGTTCTTCTGTAATGTAAATTGTGCTCATGCCATTTTGTCGAGTTCGCACTATATAATATTGCAAGGAAAAATAAAGTAGGGAAACTCGAGTTCACACACTACTGAACGCGCACTCTTAAGTGCATCAGCAGTGCACCTTGAAGCGAAGCGTTTCACATGCCTGTCACAGATAAGAAATGCTATCAAAACGAAATCCTT
Organism: Lissotriton vulgaris; assembly: GCF_964263255.1. Lineage (NCBI taxonomy): Eukaryota > Metazoa > Chordata > Amphibia > Caudata > Salamandridae > Lissotriton > Lissotriton vulgaris. The sequence continues at coordinate 258,172 of NW_028252743.1, forward strand.
CAAAACAATATACTACTGGCCGGCAGCAATTCATACCCGGACAACGTCGGGACGGGCTGCTAGTTCACTTATAAAGTGCTTGTGCTTTGCATCTTTGTGGTAATTTGAATCAAACTGTTGTTTGGATAAAACCATTGAATTTCTCCAGGCTCAGTTCTTTCCTTCAAGACGGAGTCTGCATACTTTCAGGGTGCTGTGTTTAAAGTAATCCAAGATCAGCTTTTGGACTATACATGGGCGAGGTCGGAGACTAGAACAGGTCTGAAGAGCATCCCTGATACATGGTATGAATCTTTCAGAGCGCACCAGAATATGGGGTTCCTTTTGTGCGAAACATATTGCCGAGGCCTCGAGGTAGGTGCTTGCTTTTTCACTCAGGTATAATTCCCTAAGAATGATTCTTCTTTTGTTTGCTAAGGCCAGGCAGCAGCACAGGGAGGTGTGGCCATGATTCACGTTTGTAGTTGCACAGTCGACATGGTTCTCCTGTGTGTTGTAATGCCCAGGGCCGGCTAAATTCCACTATTGGCAAAATGCCAGCAATAGCAAGAACATGATGACTCTTCTGGTTTTTCAATTCAGCGAGGCGGAGATATATGCCTGGGGTTTGATCACCAAGTATGAGGCATTTGATGGAACCAGGAAAGCTAGTGTTTTAGTGTTGCCTAGATATGCAGAAATGAAGCTGGTTGAATAAGTGCTGGTTTATTCATTTCTATGATGGCCATGGCTCTCTCGAGCTACGTGTTCCATGGCGACCCAGGTTTTTCAAATATGTCTCTGAGGCAGTTCTTTAGGGATTGATCCTTGGATTTCAGAATTTGAATATAATATTTTAGGAGGTCAGCATCAAGGGTTAATGTTTGTTTGACCAGTCCGAACTCCAGCCTGTGTCTCACCCTAGAGAGATGTTTTGGGAGTTGAAGATCTTCTTGTAGCCCACCCACTGTGCCTGTTCCATAATTTCCAAGCAGGTGCCCCGGTACGCATGATGCCTATATGAGACAGCTGGGAGGAGGCAAGCTTGGATAACTTTCTTTATACCCTCTGCTGACGGACTGTTTAACTTGGTGTTGAGTTTAGATATACCGAAGGTAATGGCTGTCAATTTCTTAATCAGATCGTTTTTTTGAGCAGAAAGTTGAGCCGATTCTGTGAACCAGACCACCAGATACTTATATTTCAGCGCTGAGTTGATTGTCGTGGAGCCTATGGTACATGGGTTTGTTATTTGTTCTTTTGCCTTCCATGTACGATGATCTTGGTCTTGTCTGGGTTGATAATGAGGTAATTCGTTATGGAGTACTTGTAAAGGCTGGTCAAAGTGCATTGCAATTCTACTTTGGTGTGATCTATTATGACAATGTCATTCGCGTATTGGAGAATGTGTAGAGGGTGTTTGCTTATGTTGGGAGACACCAGATAGCAGTTGGAGAGAGCTTTTCCTAGATCTGCTGTGTACAGATTAAATAGTAGGAGAGGCGAGTACGCAGACTGGTTTTAAACCATTGGTCATGCTGATTTTAGCTGAAAGGGATGTAGGGCCTGTTTTCACTCATACCCAGGTTTCCCAGTAGAGAAACATTATGGCTGTTAGGGGCGAGGATGGAATGCCCCAGTTACTAGTTTCTTCCAGACAGTTTTTTCTGTCGACCTTATCAAAAGCTGCGGTTAGGTTGACAAAGCAACAAAACTGTGGGGATTGGTTCAACTGGGTGGCTTGATGACACAGGGCAGATAGAACTATTATGTTGTCAGTTGTAGCCACTCCTCCACTAAAGCCTGTTTGAAAAAAGGGGAGCAGTTTGTTTTCTTCTGCCCAAGTTTCTAGATTTTCCAGTGGGATTCAGGCATTTGCTTTTGCTTCCAGATCTAAGAAAGTAATTAACCGGTAATTACTTGGATTAAGGAGGTCATCTTTTCTGTAGATCGGGAATAATATTGAGCCTCTCAAAGATTAAGGTGTTTTGCCCAATTTGTGAGCAATGTTAAATAACTGGGTTAGTAGTGTAGCCCAGCCCTCCGGGGCTGATTGAAAGAACCCAGCGGGGAGCCCATTTGGGCCAGGGGCCCTGCTGGCATTCATAGATTTTATTAGTTTGTCTATATCCATGGATGAAATCAAGGCTTGATGTTTTGCTTTTTGCGGGACATAGGCAGTTATGTCTGTAAGGTTGTGTGCAAAAACTGGCTCCTCACGTGGTTCTCCCACACTGGTTCTGGAACTGCGCCTGCCCTTGGGGATCCAAGGGATTTTAGGTTGCTAACGTACTGCCAGAATAAGGCTAGACATTCTGCCTTGAGCATTCCAAAGATTTTTTTCAAATCCTCTTCTTGTTGTGCTTGTTTCAAGGCCCAGACATTTTTTGTGAGCTTTCTGTGCATGAATGAATGAAACACATTTGTTATAGCTCAAGACGGCTACTCAAAAGAGTGTCCCGGCGCTGCCAAAAAGCGGTTAGGAAGCTGTGGAATGCTACTAAATTTCAAAAAGGCAAGTTTTCAAGTGTTTCTTACAAACAGAGATATCGGAAATGGAGCGTAGGGCGACTGGAAGCCTGTTCCAAGCCAGGGTCCCTAAGAACCCAAAAGATCTTATGCCCATCCGGGCTAGACACACTTTAGGAGTACAAGCACTGTTGGAGGAGGAGGATCTTAGAGATTGAGCCGGGATATAACGATTTACTCATTTGCTAAGCTAGCCAGCTCCTATCCCATGAAGGGCTTTAAAACAGACAAAAAGATGTTTGAATTTGATCCTCTACTTCAGTCCAGCGAGTGAAGTGATTTAAGGTGGGGGAACATCGGAGACCTTGGTTTTGGTTGGAGAATAGCCCTGGCTGTGGCATTCTGTACCACTTGTAGGAGCTGTATAAGATAACATGCAAGACCCAAATACAAGACATTTGCATAGTCCAGTCTTGATGTCACCAAGGTCTGGACTGCTATTTTCCTAGACTCAATTGTCAAGAGGGGAAGACATTTTCTCAACATGCGCATAATGACAAAGCAAGTGCCAACCAGTGCTTGGACCTGAGACTTCATTGACAAGATGTTATCCAGCAAAACTCTGAGGTTTCTTACGACTGATTGCTCGGTGTGCAGCAGCAAATATTCTTCTGGCCTCCATGCGTTCCAGTTACTGACAGCAGGTTGGCCTAAGAAGACAATCTCAGATTTATCCGAGTTGCATTTTAGCTGGTTTGCCTTTACCCACTGGAAAACCTTAGAGAGAGAGGTCCTGATATTAGCCCCGTCGAAATCTGCTCTCTTTCTGCAGGTGAAAACCAACTGCGTATCATCTGCGTAGGATACGACCTTTGCACAATTTTCCTCTGCTATATGTGCCAGGGGGTACAAGTACAGATTGAAAAGAGTAGGGCTAAGAATGGATCCTTGAGGAACTCCAACCCTTATTCATGGCATAGGGGTTGAAAAAGGGGGAAGCCATTTCTCCTGGGCTCTGTCCTGAAGGAAAGAGTTCAACCAGGTTAGTACTGTCTCTCCGATTCCCAGACTCCTCAGTCTGTCAATGAGTCTCTGATGCGGAACAGTATAAAAAGCTGCAGATAGATCGAATAATATCAGCACAGCCATCCCACCCTGATTCAGTGTTCCTCTCATACATTCGGTTACCTCCAATAGGGCGGTCTCAATGCTGAAGTTAGCCCTGAGGCCGGATTGGGATGGGTGCAACAAATTGTGTCTCTCTGCATGGTAAGATATAATTTTATTAACATGTTTTTTCAGTACTTTTGAAAGAGCAGGAAGGAGAGAAATCGGCCTATAATTGGCTGGATCGTTCTGGTTAGCCAAGGGTTTTTTCAAAAGTGGAAGGATTTTGGTCTGTTTCCATCTGAGAGGCATTTTACCAGAGGCAAGTAATTTAGCCGGGCAGGCATCACTTGGCGAGCCGGACCGGAAGCGTTTAAGATAGTGGAGTGAGTCGACTAATGATATTTGAGGAAAATCTACTAACGCAGGAAATGACGATAAGTCCGTTCTTTATATCAGGGATTCATCTGTCACTAGGTGCTCTTCCGTAGTTTAAACAAAGGATTGTTGAATTTTGGAAGGATAGATCAACCTGCTGCATCCTTTCGGCTGAGTGCTGGATTCTTTCTTTATTACATATGGGGCAGTGAAGGATTTCACTATATCAAAGATTACTTTCTCCTTATTTTGGGCCATATCAATTCTTGTCTGTAGATAATTCATTTTAGTCTGTTTTACCAAAAGGTAGTGGGATTTCTGGGCAGTCTTATAGATTTTCCTATCATCCAATGAATAATGTGTGCTCCATTTCCTTTCTAGAACCCTGCAAGTCTTTTTACTTGCTCTTAATGCTTCATTAAACCAAGAAGCAGATGGGAGAGGCCTCCTAGAAGTCTGTGTGGCCCGGTGGGCAGCATTTTCAAGGTTGGAATTAAGCCAGTATTCTGGTGTGGTGATGTCACATTAAGGATCACCGGCCAGCCTAGGGGCTGATGATTCCAAAGCCTCCCTCAGCGAAGGCAGAGATATTTTATGATAATATCTATATTAATGTTCAGGCCTGGTAGGCCCCAGTTGGAAGCCAGAGGCTAGATTAGGTATCCATAAATTAATGAGAAAATGGTTGCATCAAGTGATGGGGGACAGTAGGTCAGTTTTTAAATCTGAGCCACAGAATAGCTGATCAGGAGTAGGTCCTAGATTATGGGTGGAAGCCGAGATGGATGGCATCAGATTACATGCCGTCCTAATTCAAACAGGGATATAGTATTAGGATCAATATGCTTTCCCATATGTAAATTAAAATCACCCAGAAGGAGAAACTGGAAATATTCTATGGCAAGGGGGGGGGGGGGTGATGGTTTCATTCAACGAGGGCAAAAAGTTGCCCAAAGCACCAGGGGGGCTATAAATTAATATCCCTGCTAGGTATTTGTAGCAGAGTAGGGTATGCTCCCTATGGTTACCCCCACTTTTTGCTGTGTTTCACTGTTTATTTGTCTTTAGTATGGCTGTGCTAATCAGGCCCACCGCCTAGCTGTTCTCTCTCTAAATTTATACCATGTACTTTAGGTACATACCAGATTGGCTACTGGGTCACCCTTGTTAGCCTCTGTATATGGTACCTTAGGTACCCAGGGCATAGGGAGCCCAGAGGCCTACCAGGGGCTGAAGCATGTATTGTGCCACCCCTGGTTAGGCTTCCAAACGGACATCACAGGTCTGTACTTGCAGCCTGGGTAAGGTGGTGTAAGCACTCTTTACGTAGCTATATTATACCTATATCTACCTTATATATATACACATAGTATCCTATTAGTCACTCCTATGGCAGGCCTTGACAATCCTGAAGGCAGAGTGCTTGGTTTTGTATGAGAGGGTGCCCTAGCATGAGGTGAGCCCCTCTGCAGTTTCGGAAACATCTCCTTATAGCTGTTCTATGATGTAGCCATACCATATATTTTTAAGTGCATTATAATCCTTGCGGTTAATGCTAACTTTGGTTTGGCTTTCTCAAAACATGTCGTGTAAGGTGTCAAACACTTTGGAATACTACCCCCGCCAATTCTGGCGGCGGGGGTAGCATTCCACCCTTCGAGAGGGAGAAGACATGTAGTTACTGGTAAGCCCGGTTAAAGTTCAACAGAGCCCCAGCCTCACAAAATGGATGCTGCTGCCACAGACACGAGTCTATCCTCCAGCTGCTGGACAAAACTCTGAAAACCCAAGGGAGTTAGGTCCTTAACGGGACAGGAGCAGGCTGGACCTTATGTAAATCAGAGAAAAAAAGAACAACTGCCTGCAACCTCCTTGTTGATTATACGTAGTTACTTCAACAGAGACCAAACGGATATTTAATTACGTTTAGTCAGGTACCTTAGTTTGTACCAATCACTTGATTTTATTTTTTGCCAAATTTCTTACGTATTTAGAGCAGAAAAATATATACATTCAAATTGAAACATTTACCACATATATGTACATTTCAAACAAAACAAATACTTCTTTTATAATCACAAATAAACTGCAACACATCTGAAAGACAGTTAAATTATAAACAATACAAAAATCACACTTCTTATTTTCTTATTTCAGAAGAAAATCAACTTCACAATTTGTCACAAGACTACATCAAATACAAAGGAACATCAACAGAATTAGTCTCCTTTAATCTTAATGTATACGCAATATACTAATTTGTTCCTGTTGGTATGCCGACGTGTTTCGAGTCGGGCCAAGAAGGTTCCCGAACTTTCATCAGGGCCTTATGAACAATCTGTGTGGGATGTGAAAGAGACATTGAGAATAATCAACTTAGGTTGGGAGAGCCATATATCTCTTGTTTATATTGTGCCATCTATTGAATCATACCTGTATTTTTGGGTCAGGGGAGAAGCGTAGTGTTCTCAAAATTACGACTGAGCGCTGCGTTTTCCTTCAAGTGAGCCGTGTACCCATGTAGTGGTTGTCCCTAAGTGAAGGAACAACTGTATCTATAAATATACTTTTACAAAGCTCAGGGAGTTCTTTAATTAATAAATGCAAATTCGGGGCGTAGCATACCTCTTTACTAATGCATTATGCTGATCCCACTCGGGTACTGACTCTAGTGACCGCTTTTGTATGTTGAAACCTGTTGAATACAGAGGGAATCAAGATACAATCATTGATGCAAATGAAGGAGATTTTCAAAGCGTGACTGCGAGGCATCCCGTTAGTTTTAAAATCGTACCTGTATTCACGCGCGCCAAGCCTGGCGTTTAGCTTCTTTTAAAGTCAGACACGAATTGCGGGCCGAATTCTCTGCACTGAAGGCTTTGTCCTAAATGTAAAGCGAGACAGCGATTAATTGTCTCGCGTTTGAATTCAGAGCCTGGTTACGGTATTAAAACCGAAAAGCAAACACTTACTGTTTGTGCGATTGCTGTCAGGCACGCACTCGTCTGTTTCCGCGTAATGTCGGAAGCCGTATGGTAGTATGGGATTGCCGTGGGCTTTGTTTTAAAAGATTGCATTGTGGGTACTGTTTATCTTTCTTGGAATTGTGGCGAGAGGTAGTCCCGATTTTTACAGCTTTGCAGATAGGGACACCAAATGGATGGCTCGCATAAGTTGTATTTAAATGTGAAGTTTAAAGGGCCAGACGGGAATCCAATATCTCGCATTTGGATTTTAGCCCTAGTTGGACATCCGTGCATTTGTGCATTTCGCTCAATCCAATATGCAGCTTTTACCAAAAACAGCTCATAAGGAACTTTTCCCCTTTTATTCAGTTGTTGTGTTACATAGACCCCTCTGGTGAATATTTAGATAATGCGGACGCTATCACACTCTAGCTAATTCAGACATACTGTTTAGTCCATTAAGAGTATTATTAAACTTTAAAATAAGGTATGCTTCCTTTTGAAGCAACATCTTGTCAATGTCAGTAGGGCGCTGTGTGCTGTTTATGGTGAAAAGCACAGACCATTTGAAGTCGTTTTCACTGTGGGATTTTTCAATGAAATGCTGAACCATGGGGGCGGTGAGGACTTTCCTTTTAAGCCGGGATTTGTGCTGGCCTATGCGTGCATTGATCTGTTGGTTTGTTTTTCCGATATAGATCTTCTGGCACGGACAAGTGATGACGTAGATTACGTTTTTTGTTTTGCAATTTGAAAAAGTATGATGTTGCAATTTGACATTCATATGTTGGAATTCTTTACCCTCAATGGTGTTGGCACAAGCAACGCAAGTGCCACACCTGTGATGTCCTTCCAACGGTTTCATGTTCCAAAGGGACAGAAGATCGTGTTTTTGTTTGGGCCTTGAGATGTCTGCGCGGACAATATGTTGTCCTATGCTTTTATTCTTCTTGTAGGTGAATATTGGCCGAGGAAAGGGGCATTCTAATCCCTCCAAGAGATACCAGTTCCTCAAAACTGTTTGTCGCATTTTATGCTTGTCCGGACTGAAAGTGGTCACGCAAACCGGGCGATCCAACTCTTTCTTCTCCCTAGTCTGCAGAAGGCAATCACGTGGTGTGAAACGTGCCCTTTTGTACGAATGCTTTAAAAGCTTCTTAGGATACCCTCTGTGCTTCATTTCTTCACAGAAGGTTTGTGCATGGCTATCATAGTCTCCTATTTCGGAACAATTTCTCCGGATCCTTAGTAATTGTCCGTAGGGAAGATAGCTTTGAGATTCCTCAAATGATAGCTCTTGTGGTGCAAAATGGTGTTTTTGTCCGTAGCTTTTTTGTGCAAAGAGGTTTTGAGACACCCTTCGGTACAGCTTATCTCAACGTCTAAGAATGTCATGCGGGTGGTACTCGCCTCAAATGAGAATTTTATATCTCTATGTCTCTCATTTATCCACCCATGGAACGCCAATAGATCGGTCTGGCTCCCCTGCCACAGGAGCCAGACGTCATCTATATAACGCAACCATTGGACAATATTTTCAGAGAAGGGATTGTTCATTTCAACGAATCTCATTTCATATTGTGCCATGTACAGCACAGACATCTCAGGGGCATAAGGGCAACCCATCGCTGTACCTTTTACTTGCATATACAATTGATCGTTAAAAACAAAATCGTTTTTTTTTTAGTGCTATTTCAGCTAATCTCAAAATGAACGATGTGGGAACCCTGTGTGGTCTCGGTCTGCTTTCTAGATACCACTCTAATACTTCTAAGGCCTCATCTTGAGGGATTTGAGTGTATAAGGACGTAACGTCCATGGTGGCCATTATTTGAGTGGATGGATCAAATGGTGTCCCCTCAACTTTAAGCAAGAAATCGGTAGTATCTTTTAAGTAGGATTTTACATCTTTAATGAATTGTTTAAGAAAAAAGTCTACGTATTTAGATATAGACTCGAGGCAAGAATCACAACCCGATACTATGGGTTGACCTGGGGGCTCATTTAGATTTTTGTGAATTTTTGGTAATAAATAAAGGACAGGAGTCCTGGGGTATTTCTTATTTAGGAATTTGAATTCTTTATCTCCAAGGAACCCCTGCTCTTTACCCATTTCAAGCACACTGATAATTAGACCTTGAATCTCTTTTGTGGGGTCTTCTGGTAGCAACCGGTACCATGTGTAATTTTCGACCTGTTTTAATCCCTCCGCTACATACATTGAACGGGGCCAGATCACAACAGCTCCCCCTTTGTCTGCTTGCTTTATAACTATTGAAGGATCTTCCTTCAAGCTCTGTATTGCCTTTTGTTGGCCGCTGGTCAAATTCTGAGGAACATATTTCTTATGTTCCTCCATTTTATTAATGGATGATAGCAGGAATTCTTCAAACGCTTTTATTTGTTTGGGGATATTTTGGTGAGGTGACAGATTCTGGGACAGATTCACTACCATATTTGGCTTTACGATTTCTAAAAAATAATTGAAGAAAACAGGTTTCTTTTTTAGAAAGGGGCCAACAGACAAAACCAAGATTTAAAGCGCCATGGGAGATGAGGACACGCAACCGCTTTTACAAATCGTAAAGCCAAATACCAGAGTGAATCTGTCCCAAAAGAGTCTAACAGAAGAGGAAGAATCTTTACTCAATCTAGGCCTAAAATTTGTCCCTTGCAGACAAACGGACTTCACAAAATTGAAGGTAGAGACTTTGGAATTCTGCAGAAAACTAAGGCTAAAGGCATTCTTTTTCAACCAGCCAGCAACTACTAATAACGAAACGACGGGTCTTAGAAATAAGTCTAAATTCGTACCTCACCAAAATATCCCCAAACAAATAAAAGCATTTGAAGAAGTCCTGCTATCATCCATTAATAAAATGGAGGAACATAAGAAATATGTTCCTCAGAATTTGACCAGCGGCCAACGAAAGGCAATACAGAGCTTGAAGGAAGATCCTTCAATAGTTATAAAGCAGGCAGACAAAGGGGGAGCTGTTGTGATCTGGCCCCGTTCAATGTATGTAGCTGAGGGATTAAAACAGGTCGAAAATGTCACTTGGTACCGGTTGCTACCAGAAGACCCCACAAAAGAGATTCAAGGTCTAAATATCAGTGTGCTTGAAATGGGTAAAGATTCAGAAAAAAGGGAGGACCCGGTCACTGTTTTTGTTCTGCTATCTTTTTTATTTAGAGCAGAATCGTACACTAAGGTATTTAATCCTTAGGTGTATATCTTTTATTTATTTGGATTGTTCAAAAAACAATAAAACAATTTTTACATAATTACGACAGTCCGAAGATTTACTTGCTGTCCTACACATAGACAATTATATTTACAAGTACTACAAACATACATTACTATAAAGCACAAAAAATTTGACGTTTATAACAATTTGAAACAAAAACATTCAACAAACAAATTTCGTTTTTGTGGAAGTACCCTGTCCACTGCTTCTGTATCAGGCCATTAGGATGCAATTATTACTCTATGTTTGGCCTAATAGCGCAAAGGCAAACATCACAATAACATTCAATTGTATTTCGGATTTAAGACGAATGAATAATGAGCCAATGAGCCCTTTGGCTCATTGGCTCATTATTCATTCGTCTTAAATCCAATTGTTTTTTTGTTGCGCATAAGGCCTTTTTTCAAACGACGAAATACAATTGAATGTTATTGTGATGTTTGCCTTTGCGCTATTAGGCCAAACATAGAGTAATAGTTGCATCCTAATGGCCTGATACAGAAGCAGTGGACAGGGTACTTCCACAAAAACGAAATTTGTTTGTTGAATGTTTTTGTTTCAAATTGTTATAAACGTCGAATTTTTTGTGCTTTATAGTAATGTATGTTTGTAGTACTTGTAAATATAATTGTCTATGTGTAGGACAGCAAGTAAATCTTCGGACTGTCGTAATTATGTAAAAATTGTTTTATTGTTTTTTGAACAATCCAAATAAATAAAAGATATACACCTAAGAATTAAATACCTTAGTGTACGATTCTGCTCTAAATAAAAAAGATAGCAGAACAAAAACAGTGACCGGGTCCTCCCTTTTTTCTGAATCTAAACATTGTCCTACCCGGCCACATTGCAGGACAAAACCCTACTTGTAATGAAATGGGTAAAGAGCAGGGGTTCCTTGGAGACAAAGAATTTGAATTCCTAAATAAGAAATATCCCAGGACTCCTGTCCTTTATTTATTACCAAAAATTCACAAAAATCTAAATGAGCCTCAAGGTCGACCCATAGTATCGGGTTGTGATTCTTGCCTCAAGTCTATATCTAAATACATAGACTTTTTTCTTAAACCATTCATTAAAGATGTAAAATCCTACCTAAAAGATACTACCGATTTCTTGCTTAAAGTTGAGGGGACACCATTTGATCCATCCACTCAAATAATGGCCACCATGGACGTTACGTCCTTATACACTCAAATCCCTCAAGATGAGGCCTTAGAAGTATTAGAGTGGTATCTAGAAAGCAGACCGAGACCACACAGGGTTCCCACATCGTTCATTTTGAGATTAGCTGAAATAGCACTAAAAAAATACTATTTTGTTTTTAACGATCAATTCTATATGCAAGTAAAAGGTACAGCGATGGGTTGCCCTTATGCCCCTGAGATGTCTGTGCTGTACATGGCACAATATGAAATGAGATTCGTTGAAATGAACAATCCCTTCTCTGAAAATATTGTCCAATGGTTGCGTTATATAGATGACGTCTGGCTCCTGTGGCAGGGGAGCCAGACCGATCTATTGACGTTCCATGGGGGGATAAATAAGAGACATAGAGATATAAAATTCTCATTGGAGGCGAGTACCACCCGCTTGACATTCTTAGACGTTGAGATAAGCTGTACCGAAGGGTGTCTCAAAACCTCTTTGCACAAAAAAGCTACAGACAAAAACACCATTTTGCACCACAAGAGCTATCATCCGAGGAATCTCAAAGCTAATTTTCCCTACGGACAATTACTAAGGATCCGGAGAAATTGTTCTGAAATAGGAGACTATGATAGCCATGCACAAACCTTCTGTGAAGAAATGAAGCACAGAGGGTATCCTAAGAAGCTTTCAAAGTATTCTTACAAAAGGGCACGTTTCACACCACGTGATTGCCTTCTGCAGACTAGGAAGAAGAAAGAGTTGGATCGCCCGGTTTGCGTGACCACTTTCAGTCCGGACACGCATAAAATGCGACAAACAGTTTTGAGGAACTGGCATCTCTTGGAGGGATTAGAATGCCCCTTTCCTCGGCCAATATTCGCCTACAAGAAGAATAAAAGCATAGGACAACAAATTGTCCGCGCAGACATCTCAAGGCCCAAACAAAAACACGATCTTCTGTCCCTTTGGAACATGAAACCGTTGGAAGGACATCACAGGTGTGGCACTTGCGTTGCTTGTACCAACACCATTGAGGGTAAAGAATTCCAACATATGAATGTCAAATTGCAACACCATACTTTTTCAAATTGCTAAACAAAAAAGGTAATCTAAGTCATCACTTGTCCGTGCCAGAAGATCTATATCGGAAAAACAAACCAACAGATCAATGCACGCATAGGCCAGCACAAATCCCGGCTTAAAAGGAAAGTCCTCACCGCCCCCATGGTTCAGCATTTCATTGAAAAATCCCACAGTGAAAACGACTTCAAATGGTCTGTGCTTTTCACCATAAACAGCACACAGCGCCCTACTGACATTGACAAGATGTTGCTTCAAAAGGAAGCATACCTTATTTTAAAGTTTAATACTACTCTTACTGGACTAAACAGTATGTCTGAATTAGCTAGAGTGTGATAGCGTCCGCATTATCTAAATATTCACCAGAGGGGTCTATGTAACACAACAACTGAATAAAAGGGGAAAAGTTCCTTATGAGCTGTTTTTGGGAAAAGCTGCATATTGGATTGAGCGAAATGCACAAATGCACGGATGTCCAACTAGGGCTAAAATCCAAATGCGATATTGGATTCCCGTCTGGCCCTTTAAACTTCACATTTAAATACAACTTATGCGAGCCATCCATTTGGTGTCCCTATTTGAAAAGCTGTAAAAATCGGGACTACCTCTCCCACAATTCCAAGAAAGATAAACAGTACCCACAATGCAATCTTTTAAAACAAAGCCCACGTCAATCTCATACTACCATACGGCGTCCGACATTACGCGGAAACAGATGAGTGGGCACCTGACAGCAATCGCACAAACAGTAAGTGTTTGCTTTTTGGTTTTAATACCGTAACCAGGCTCTGAATTCAAACGCGAGACAATTAATCGCTGTCTTGCTTTACATTTAGGACAAAGCCTTCAGTGCAGAGAATTCGGCCCGCAATTCATGTCTGACTTTAAAAGAAGCTAAACGCCAGACTTGGCGTGAGTGAATACAGGTACGATTTTAAAACTAACGGGATGCCTTGCAGTCACGTTTTGAAAATCTCCTTTGTTTGCATCAATGATTGTATCTTGATACTCTCTGTATTCAACAGGTATCAACATACAAAAGTGGTCACTAGAGTCAGTACCCGAGTGGGATCAGCATAATGCATTATTAAAGAGGTATGTTACGCCCCGAATTTGCATTTATTAATTAAAGAACTCCCTGAGCTTTGTAAAAGTATATTTATAGATACAGTTGTTCCTTCACTTAGGGACAACCACTACATGGTTACACGGCTCACTTGAAGGAAAACGGTGCGCTCAGTCGTAATTTTGAGAACACTACGCTTCTCCCCTGACCCAAAAATACAGGTATGATTCAATAGATGGCACAATATAAACAAGAGATATATGGCTCTCCCAACCTAAGTTGATTATTCTCAATGTCTCTTTCACATCCCACCCAGATTGTTCATAAAGCCCTGATGAGAGTTCGGGAACCTCTTGGCCCGACTCGAAACGTGTCGGCATACCAACAGGAACAAATTAGTATATTGCACATACATTAAGATTAAAGGAGACTAATTCTGTTGATGTTCCTTTGTATTTGACGTAGTCTTGTGACAAATTGTGAAGTTGATTTTCTTCTGAAATAAGAAAATAAGAAGTGTGATTTTTGTATTGTTTATAATCTAACTGTCTTTCAGATGTGTTGCAGTTTATTTGTGAATATAAAAGAAGTATGTGTTTTGTTTGAAATGTACATATATATGGTAAATGTTTCAATTTGAATGTGTATATTTTTCTGCTCTAAATACGTAAGAAATTTGGCAAAAAATAAAATCAAGTGATTGGTACAAACTGAGGTACCTGACTAAACGTAATTAAATATCCGTTTGGTCTCTGTTGAAGTAACTACGTAGAATCAACAAGGAGGTTGCAGGCAGTTGTTCTTTTTTTCTCTGCTGGACAAAACTCTGGCAGGGGAGGCCTGGACAATAGGTTTCCTGTCCAGGGAGATGCTAGCACCTCCCCAGACAGGCTTTAGTGTATTGGGGCAGGGTAGGTTGCATTCAGTGACTGCTTTTCAGACACAGCCTGGGGCACACAAGGAGCTCCATGCATTTCCCAGTTCAAACAGATTGTTGGGGCACTCAGTCCCAGCTCTGGCGCGAAACTGGACAAAGGGGATGGGGTGTAACCACCCCCTCTCCAGGTCCACCCATCGGAGGTACCTTAGAGTTAGTTCAACCCCTAAACTTACTATAAGTATAGAACCTCAGTCCCTAGGACTTTAGATTACCCTGGATGAAACTCTGCAACATATATCTTGGACCTTCTACATTCCATATTGACTGAAAAGCAGAAGAAATCTCCCTTGTGGGCAAGGAAGGGGTGACCACCCAGTCCAAACCGTTACCAAGTGCATTTTTGACAGTCTGCATTTTTGAGCCTCAGGCCGGATCCCGAAGAATTTGTGACACAGGACATAAACTTCCAGACATCTCTGAAGCTGATCCGAGCTCCCAGCAAAGCTGAGATGCGTAGCTGACACGAGAGACTTGGGACCGGAACTCCTGGACATCCTGCATTTTTGCAACTGTACCTACTTCCTGAGGTATCCCGAAGTTGTGCATTGGGATATTTGAAGCCCCTGCCTGAGCTCCTTTTGCATTGAAGTACAGAGGACAGCACTCAATGAGTGACCCGTGAGTTCCCTTTCTTCACCGCAGCTTGAGGTGCTCCTGTGGTTTCTAGTCTGTTGGCTAGTGAGGCCCCACAAAGGCCCATCCATTGTTTCTTGAGCTTTCCTGGTTGCTCCAGACATGCTCTCACTCCTCTCCAAAAGGAGGAGTCCCTCAGACCTTGCTGGTCTGCACCAAAGCCAATCTTGTCATCTTGTGTGGGTTGCTGTTGCCAAGGCTTGTTGGGTACAATCCGGATTCTGACATGGCAGTCAGCTAGATCCTTTGTGGGGCAGCTCCAATCCAGCTCTTGGTCATTGACAACACCTCCTGGTCCTCATGGTAGAAGAGTCAAGCTTTACCTCTTTCACCTGAAATCACACGAAATCGCTTGGCAGCTTCTCCTCACCATCCAGGTCACTGGCTAATGACCCAGACTCTGCCCGCTCTGCTTTCAGGTTCTTCACATCTCCGATCCACCCTTGGATCCACCCGGACACTTTTCCACTGGTCGCCTGCTTCTTCGCAGCTTTCCATTGGAATCAACGATGAAACCCGACAACAAAAGACACCTATGTACCCGGCTTTCCTATTTGAGGTAACACGAGTTCTCCGGTGCTCCAATGGGTCTTGACTCTCGAAGTGTCCTAGTCTAAAAGGGTTCCATCGTAGCTCACCTCTAAGTGCTCTTAATCTTTAAAATTGTAACTTGTTTGTTCTCCATGGAAAGTCAATTGTGATCCTCGGCTGTGTTTAGACACTGCACGCGTCCCCCGTGGGCCTCCTGCATCCTAACCTTGGGTGGTTATAGTTAGCCCCAGCGGTTCTACAAGCCCTAGGCCTGCTTTCCTACTCTCACGTGGTTCTTATACCACTATTTTAATATATGGTTTGTGAGGCCCCTAGGGCATAACATATACTGTGCAACTTATCGTATTCTAATTAAGTTCTTTGAATTGTACTTTTATCTCTGTCCCCATAAAGAGTCCAGAGGGGTTGTGTTTAGAATAAATACATATATATTTGATATATACCTTGTGTGGTGTACTTTCATTTGATCAGTCAAGAGATTATAATTGGTAAAACAACTAGCTTAACTCGCCTCTAAGTCTTGGCCTGAAGGCTGAGCTACACAGCTACCACTAGGATAGCTATCTATAAAGGTTGACTTTAAACCTACCATCAATAGGAGTCGTTTGGACTGCTGCAAGGTGAACACTAGAATAGTGGACATCATATGCCAGGCCAACTTCTCACATTGGTGTGCAGCGTGTGGGAGAAGAGTTTACATTGTTTTACCAAATAATCTTGAGAATATCATTTGAATAATCACATTAATGTACCAGTAGGTAAATGTACATCAAGCTTATAATACATAAGTTCTACTGAATTTAGTAGTTGTAGGTGTTAAGGGCTTAGCACACCCTGACTACAACTACTAGAGATGCTTAGTAGGAAACCAAGTAATGTAGGTAGGTGCACACACCACACCTCACTAGTAATGGCTTTAAAGGCAGGAGCTAGTGTATATCTGCCAGATGTCAGCCAGGTGCAGACATCTAAATATGACACATTCTCCTTCCAGGAGTGAAGGGATTTGTGTTCCATAAGGAAATTAAAGCAAGGACAAAGTCCCACACCCCAACACCTGATAGATATCTTAGTGGCAGATGACTTAGAAAAAGCATTAGATCCAGATAGACTGGGTAATGGGAGTGGGGTGCATCCATCAGCAGGAGAGGATAATGGTGGGGTACCTCACCAGACCTCTGATGATGATGAGGAAGATGCAGACCAGGATTATGTCAGTAGACTCAACCTGGGAAACACAGGGATACCAGGAGATGAGGTGGGTCAGAATGGGCCCCCTCCTTCCCCCTGTAGACCTGTAGGTGTGCCTAGAAGGGAAAGATCATTTTCAGTGGAATCTGACCATTCTGGTACATCTGTCGGGTCCTCTGCCTCTGCTCATAGGAGAAGAACTTCTCTTGAGAAGAGGGAACATGAAGCTTGAATGAAAGAAGTCAAGTTTAGGATGAGAAGGCAAGAAATTGCCTTAGAAAAAGAGACCCTAGCTCTTGAGAGAGAGAGAAAAAGTTGGGGCTAGAGCCCCATGGTGGCAGCAATATCCCTAGTGGTAGGGATAGGTCTTATGACCATAGAAACCTAAACACAATTGTCCCTCCCTATCAGACTGGGGATGCCATCCACAAATGGATCACTGCACTGGAAAGGGCATGCAAAGTACAGAAGATGCCCCAGGAGCAGTGGGCAGCAATCTTGTGGATCTCCTTTGCAGACAAAGGTAGAGATAAGCTCCTCACTGTCAGAGAAGAGGATGCTGATGATTACAATATCCTGAAGAGTGCTCTAACGGATGGGTTTGACCTAACCACTGAACAGTATAAGTTGCAGTTCAGAGATACCCAGAAGACACAGACTCAGGACTGGACTGATTTTGTAGATTGTGCTACTAAGGCTATGGAGGGCTGGTTACTGGGCAGTAAAGTGTGTGACTATACAGGATTGTATAACCTTATAATGAGAGAACCAGCGATTGCATCAACACCTGGTTGACTCTGATTTGACCTCTCCCCAAGAATTGGGAAAGAAGGCAGACAAATGGGTCAGAACCAGGTTGAAGCAGAAGGTACAGAACCAAGATAGCGAGCAGAAAAAGCAAGACCAAAAGGGTGGGGAGAAAGCTAAAGACCAGAAGTCTTCACAAGGTCCCCAAAAATCTTCTAATGGTGTGGGTCCCCAATCCAAAAAGAAAGAAGGTCCAAGAAAACCATGGTGCAAGTTTGTAAAAACAATAATACTCACTGGACTATTAAGTGCACCAAAAAGGACACCGCTCCAGCCGCCATTGCCCCTAAGGCAACTGTTCCCCCTAGTTCAGTTCCAAGTGGTGGTTCTCAACAGAAGGGTGTAATAGGGTTAACCTTGGGAACAGAGATAGACTCTGGCCTAGTCAGAGTACCAACTCAAGCTGTTTTGATCTGTGATGGGGGCATGGATATGACCCGCTTTGTGAGTCCCAGTAACCTGGGCAAGTACAGAAAAACTCCTTTAGTCACTGAGAAAAAGGTTCAGGCCTATAGGGACACAGGTGCCAGTGTCACAATGGTGATACCTGACTTTGTGGACCCTGAACAAGTGATACTTGGTAAAACTTACCAAGTGACCAATGCTAGCAATGTCACTACTACACATAGTATGGCAGTTGTTAATTTCTCCTGGGGAGGGGTAACTGTCCTTAAGAAGGTTGTTGTTCGTTCAGACCTCCCTGTGGAATGTTTGCTTGGCAATGACCTAGATACTTCAGCCTGGTCTGAAGTGGAGTTTAGGACACATGCAGAAATGTTAGGAATCTCAGCACATGTTCTTGCAGTGACTAGTTCACAGGTCAAAAAGTGCAACACTGAACAGGCACTGGATTCTGAAATAATGGACCAGTTGCCTACCCGGAAAAGGAGTAGTAGGGTTAAGGCTGTGCCTTCCCCCCTGACGCAGAGGAGGATCAGCCTTCTGAGGAAGCTGACTGTGAGCCTGAAGAAGGAACTGTCCCAGAGGAGCTTCAACCTGATCAGGTTGAGTTCCTAGTGACAGGGGGCCCTTCTAGGGCAGATCTGAGTCAGGCGCAGTTGGACTGCCCTTCTCTTGAACCCCTCAGACAGCAAGCTGCTGCTGAGGCTGCTGGGAATGTTAGTGGCACCCATAGAATCTATTGGGATGAAGGGCTCCTGTATTCAGAGAGCAGAGACCCCAAGGCTGGTGCTTCCAAGAGGTTGGTCAGACCTTTGGCATTCAGGAGCTTCCTTTTGTCACTAGCCCATGATATTCCCTTAGCAGGACACCTGGGCCAGAACAAGACTTGGGAAAGAATTGTCCCTCACTTTCACTGGCCCCACATTTCTGAAGACACAAAGGAGTTTGGTCGCTCCTGTGTCACCTGACAAGCCAGTGGCAAAACTGGTGGCACTACAAAGGCCCCCCTTATACCACTACCTGTGGTGGGGGTTCCCTTTGAACGTGTAGGGATTGACACTGTTGGACCAATGGATCCCCAAACTGCATCTGGACACAGGTTTATCCTGGTCATAGTGGATCATGCACCAGGTACCCAGAGGCAATTCCAATTAGGACCACTACAGCACCGGTGGTGGCAAGGGTGTAGAGCGGGAATATCAACGTGAAAATATCGAGTTACATAAATATCTCCGCCGAAATATCGACAAGAAGAAATATCGACAACAAAAATATAGTTTGACCAGAATATCGACAGACAGGTAAGTAATATCGATACCAATAATATAGTTGCAATAAATATCGTTTACAAAAACATAGTTAACAAAAATATCGATTTTTTAATAAATATAAGTAATTTAGTGTTTTTAATGAGTAGTGTTTGTTAATTAATTATATGTTGTAGCATTTTATTAGTTATTAATGTATTTTATGTTGAATTTAGTGTTAATAGTTCTGTAGCGGGTTGTGGGTTTATAGGGGAATAGGGTGGGAAGTAATTTAAATATATTAAAATAATTGATTAATTAATGTGTTAATTTAATACAAATTGTTTAATAACTATTAGTTAATTATTTCCAATCAGTTAATTGATAATTAATTATGTTAATTAATTATGTTAATTGGTTAATTAATTTTAGGTGTGTGTAGTGGACTTTTTAAGTGAAAATGTAGTGAAGTAATTACATTTTTATTGAATAATTAATAAATTAATTATATAATAATTATAATTAATAATTATTAATTTTAAAAGAGTAAATAAATGTAAGTTTGTGTTGTGGTGTTTATAAGTGTATATGGTGTGAAAGCTGTCAATTAATTAATTAATTAAATATTTTTAAAATACATTAATAATCATTAATTAATTAGTAAATATTAAATGTAATTGAGTAATTAATTTTAGATGTGTAGGTGTTTGTTAATAATAATATATTTAAATGTATATATTAAATATGTTTATATTCTACATTAAATTTGATAGATGGTTTATTATTTTTTTTGAGTTCTAGCGCTTTCCCTACTGTTGTACCCCGTGGAGTGGGAATAGTAATTTTAATGCCTACGCTATCCAGCGCTTTCTCTACTGTTGCAGTCTCTGGAGTGGGAATAGTAATTTTTACCCCTACGCTATCCATCGCTTTCCCCACTATTGCACCCTTTGGAGTGGGAATAGACATTTTTACCCCTACGCTATCCAACGCTTTCCCTACTGTTGCACCCTTTGGTGTGGGAATAGTAATTTTTACCCCTACGCTATCCAGCGCTTTCCCTACTGTTGCACTCACTGGAGTGGGAATAGTAATTTTTACCCCTACGCTATCCAACGCTTTCCCTACAGTTGCACCCTTTGGAGTGGGAATAGTAATTTTTACCCCTACGCTATCCAGCGCTTTCCCTACTGTTGCACTCACTGGAGTGAGAATAGTAATTTTTACCCCTACGGTATCCAACGCTTTCCTTACTGTTGCACCCTTTGGAGTGGGAATAGTAATTTTTACCCCTACGCTATCCAGCGCTTTCCCTACTGTTGCACTCACTGGAGTGGGAATAGTAATTTTTACACTTTCGATATCCAGCGCTTTTCCTACTGTTGCACTCACTGGAGTGGGAATAGTAATTCTTACCCCTACGCTATCCAACGCTTTCCCTACTGTTGAAATCACTGGAGTAGGAATAGTAATTTTTACCCCTACGCTATCCAGCGCTTTCCCCACTGTTGCACCCTTTGGAGTGGGAATAGACATTTTTACCCCTACGCTATCCAACGCTTTCCCTACTGTTGCACCCTTTGGTGTGGGAATAGTAATTTTTACCCCTACGCTATCCAGCGCTTTCCCTACTGTTGAACTCACTGGAGTAGGAATAGTAATTTTTACCCCTACGCTATCCATCGCTTTCCCCACTGTTGCACCCTTTGGAGTGGGAATAGACATTTTTACCCCTACGCTATCCAACGCTTTCCCTACTGTTGCACCCTTTGGTGTGGGAATAGTAATTTTTACCCCTACGCTATCCAGCGCTTTCCCTACTGTTGCACTCACTGGAGTGGGAATAGTAATTTTTACCCCTACGCTATCCAACGCTTTCCCTACAGTTGCACCCTTTGGAGTGGGAATAGTAATTTTTACCCCTACGCTATCCAGCGCTTTCCCTACTGTTGCACTCACTGGAGTGAGAATAGTAATTTTTACCCCTACGGTATCCAACGCTTTCCTTACTGTTGCACCCTTTGGAGTGGGAATAGTAATTTTTACCCCTACGCTATCCAGCGCTTTCCCTACTGTTGCACTCACTGGAGTGGGAATAGTAATTTTTACACTTTCGATATCCAGCGCTTTTCCTACTGTTGCACTCACTGGAGTGGGAATAGTAATTCTTACCCCTACGCTATCCAACGCTTTCCCTACTGTTGAACTCACTGGAGTAGGAATAGTAATTTTTACCCCTACACTATCCAGCGCTTTCCCTACTGTTGCACTCACTGGAGTGGGAATAGAAATTTTTATCCCTACGCTATCCAACGCTTTCCCTACTGTTGCACCCTTTAGAGTGGGAATAGTAATTATTACCCCTACGCTATCCAACGCTTTCCCTACAGTTGCACCCTTTGGAGTGGGAATAGTAATTTTTACCCCTACGCTATCCAGCGCTTTCCCTACTGTTGCACTCACTGGAGTGGGAATAGTAATTTTTACCCCTACGCTATCCAACGCTTTCCCTACAGTTGCACCCTTTGGAGTGGGAATAGTGATTTTTACCCCTACGCTATCCAGCGCTTTCCCTACTGTTGCACTCACTGGAGTGAGAATAGTAATTTTTACCCCTACGGTATCCAACGCTTTCCTTACTGTTGCACCCTTTGAAGTGGGAATAGTAATTTTTACCCCTACGCTATCCAGCGCTTTCCCTACTGTTGCACTCACTGGAGTGGGAATAGAAATTTTTATCCCTACGCTATCCAACGCTTTCCCTACTGTTGCACCCTTTAGAGTGGGAATAGTAATTTTTACCCCTACGCTATCCAGCGCTTTCCCTACTGTTGCACTCACTGGAGTGAGAATAGTAATTATTACCCCTACGGTATCCACCGCTTTCCTTACTGTTGCACCCTTTGGAGTGGGAATAGTAATTTTTACCCCTACGCTATCCAGCGCTTTCCCTACTGTTGCACTCACTGGAGTGGGAATAGTATTTTTTACCCTTACGCTATCCAGTGCTTTCCCTACTGTTGCACCCTTTGGAGTGGGAATAGTAATTTTTACCCCTACGCTATCCAGCGCTTTCCCTACTGTTGCACTCACTGAAGTGGGAATAGTAATTTTTACCCCTATGCTATCCAGCGCTTTCCCTACTGTTGAACTCACTGGAGTGGGAATAGTAATTTTTACCTCTACGCTATCCAGCGCTTTCCCTACTGTTGCACTCACTGGAGTGGGAATAGAAATTTCTATCCCTACGCTATCCAACGCTTTCCCTACTGTTGCACCCTTTGGAGTGGGAATAGTAATTTTTACCCCTACGCTATCCAACATTTTCCCTACTGTTGGACCCTCTGGAGTGGGACTAGTAATTTTTACCCCTACGCTATCCAGCGCTTTCCCTATTGTTGCACTCACTGGAGTGGGAATAGTAATTTTTACCCCTTCGCTATCAAATGTTTTAACAATTAATTTTGTCATATTTTTATTAAATGTATGTATTTTTGTTGTTATATATTTTTATGTGTTAAATATATGTATATGTACACATTTATTAAGTTTATAATGATCACATTTAGTTAATTTGTTATTAATAGTTAAAATATAAAAGTAATGTAATGTATTTTGTTAATAATAGTTATATTTTTTAATTATTTAATGTAATTTATATTAATTATTAAAGTCGATATTTTTTACAACGATATTTATTACATCTATATTTTTGAGTCAATATTTATGTACTTACCTGTTTAGGTATAGGGAGTCGATATTTTTGTCAACTATATTTTTGTAATCGATTAAGGAGGTAGTTTCTGACAGAGGTGCAAACTTTATGTCAAGTTGCAATGTGGAAGGAGTGTGGAGTGAACTACAAGTTCACCACACCCTATCCTCCACAGTGCAATGGTCTAGTTGAAAGATTTAACAAGACCTTAAAAGGTATGATTAAGGATCTCCCAGAAACGCTTAGGCTGAGATGGGATATCCTGCTACCCTACCTTTTGTTTGCATACAGGGAGGTTCCACAGAAGGGGATTGGCTACATCCCATTTGAACTTTTGTTTGGACATCCTGTTAGAGAACCACTTTGTCAAGTGAAGGAGGGATGGGAAGGGAAACATTGTTTACAATGCGGTGTTTACACCGCAGTACCTTTACAACGATGCCATTACAACGCAAGTCGTTACTACGACTTGCGCTGGATGGCGCTGTTGGATAAGGAATATTGTAATTTTATATTCTAACACCTTCCCTACTGTTACGAAGGCTGGTGTTGGAATATAAAATTATAATAATCCTCAATCCGCGCACACCAACGCAAGTCGTTGTAACGACTTGCGTTGCAATGGCAGCGTTGTAAAGTACCGCGATCTAAAAGATCGCGTTGTACTGACGTACATCCGATGGGAGTTGCCTCTCAAACTTCATAAACAGGATATAGTGGACTATGTACTTGGTCTCCACTCCCGGATGGCAGAGCACATGAAAAAGGCAACCAACACATTGAGGCTAGCCAGGAATTACAGAAAACCTGGCATGACCAAAAAGCTGTGCTGACTGTTTACCAGCCAAGGCAGAAAGTGTGGGTGTTGGAGCCTGTGGCCCCAGCAGCTCTCCAAGACAAGTGAAGTGGACCCCACACTATTGTTGAATAGAAGGGAGAGGTTACCTATTTGGAAATCTTGGAACTCCCAGGAGCCCCCATATGGTGCTTCATGTCAACAGACTCAAACCATATGTTGACAGGGCAGGCATGGGCTTGCTCATGGATACTGATGAAGGACAAGAGGAAGAGAGTGACCCTCTCCAAGACCTGCTCTCTCAGAACCCTGATGATGGTTCAGTTGATGGTGTAGCCTTGGCAGGCAGCCTCACTGACTAGCAGCAAACTGACTACAGACAAGTTCTGCAACAATACAGACATATGTTTTCACTGACTCCAAGTCAGACTACCTGGTGCACTCATGAAGTGGACACTGGGGACAGTCTGCCTGTCAAAATAAGATTTTCAGGCAACCCGATCATGTCAGGGACTGTATCAGGACTGAAGTCCAGAAAATGTTGGAATTGGGAGTGATTGAACCTTCAGATAGCCTTTGGGTTAGTTCAGTAGTCCTAGTACCAAAAACTCACCCCAAGGGTGGTAAGAGAGAGATGAGGCTTTGTGTAGACTACAAAGGTCTCTATGCAGTCACTAAGACTGATGCCCATCCAATACCCCGAGCAGATGAGCCCATAGATAAGTTGGCATCTGCCAAATTTCTGAGCACATTTGATCTAACAGCTGGCTACTGGCAGATCAGACCAGCTGATGATGCAAAGCCAAAGACAGCATTTTTAACACCTAGTGGACATTATCAATTTGTGTTGATGCCCTTTGGTCTGGAAAATTCACCTGCCACATTTCAAAGGTTGGTGAATAATGTCCTCACAGACTTGGAAGACTATTGTGCAGCTTATCTTGATGATATTGCTGTCTTTAGTTCCACCTGGGAAGATCACCTGATCCACCTGAAGAATGTTTTGGGGGCCCTGCAAAAAGCAGGTCTAACTATCAAGGCTACTAAGTGCCAGATAGGGCAGAGTCAGGTTGATTACCTGGGCCACCTTGTAGGTGGAGGCCAGGTTCAACCATTGCAGAGCAAAATCCAGACCAATATGGACTCGGTTGCTCCAACCACCCATACTCAGGTCAGGGCTTTCTTGGGCCTGACTGGGTACTATATGGGATCTGTCAAGGGGTATGGTTCCATAGTCACACCCCTCAATGACTTAACTTATAAAAGAATGCCTAAGAAAGTTCAGTGGACAGTCAGGTGTCAAAAGGCATTTGATGACCTGAAGCAGGCCATGTGCACTGCACCAATTTTACAGAGTCTTAACTACTGAAAATAATTCATTGTTCAAACAGATGCTTCTGGGATGGGGGTAGTAGCTGTGCTATCACAATTGAATGAAGAAGGTCAGGACCAGCCAGTAGCTTTTATTAGCAGAAGGTTGACCCCTAGAGAGAAATGTTGGTCAGCTATTGAGAGGGAGGCCTTTGCTGTGGTTTGGGCTCTGAAGAAGCTGAGGTCATACTTCTTTGGTACTCACTACATAGTTCAGCCAACCATAAGCCCCTCTTATGGCTAAAACAAATGAAGGGTGAAAATCCCAAACTACTCAGGCGGTCCATTTCCCTACAGGGGATGGACTATACAGTGAAACATAGACCTGGGAGTAACCATGTCAATGCAGATGGACTCTCCAGATATTTCCACTTTGAACATGAAGACTCAAGTGGTCAAGGTTAGTTTAATGTCCCTGCGTTTGAGGGGGAGGGTTATGAAGGAGAGTAGGGTCTGCTTCCTCTTTGTGGTGTGTTTCACTGGTTTTTGGACTTTAGTATGGCTGTGGCCCTGCTAATCAGGCCCACAGCCTAACTGTTCTCTCTCTAAATTGATACCATGTCCTTTAGGTACATACCAGATTGGTTACTGGGTCACCCTTGTGAGCCCCTGTATATGTTACCTTAGGTGCCCAGGGCATAGGGACCCCAGAGGCCTACCAGGGGCTGAGCCATGTATTGTGCCAGCCCTGGTTAGCCTTCCAAACTGATACCACAGGTCTGTACGTGCAGCCTGGGTAAGGTGGTGTAAGTACCCCTTACTTAGCTATAGTATACCTATATCTACCCTATATATAGACACATAGTATCCTATAAGTCACTCCTATGGCAGGCCTTGACAATCCTGAAGGCAGACTGCTTGGTTTTGTGTGAGAGGGTGCCCTAGCATGGGCTGAGACCCTCTGCAGCTTTCAGAACCATCTCCTTATAGCTGTTCTATGATATACCCATACCATATACTCTTAAGTGCATTATAATCCTCACGGTTAATGCTAACTTTGGTTTGGCTTTATCATAACATGTCGTGTAAGGTGTCAAACACTTTGGAATACTACCCCCACCAGTTCTGGCGGCGGGGGTAGCATTCCACCCTTCTAGAGGTAGAAGACATGTAGTTACTTGTAAACCCGGTTAAAGTTAAACAGAGTCCCAGCATCACAAAATGGATGCTGCTGCCACAGACACAAGTCTACCCTCCTGCTGCCGGATGAAACTCCGGCAGGGGAGGCATGGACAATAGGTTTCCTGTCCAGAAAAGTTCTAGCACCTCCCCAGACAGGCTTTAGTGTATTGGGCAGGGTGGGTTCAGTGAATGCTATTCAGACACTGCCTGGGGCACACAAGGTGCTCCATGCCTTTCCCAGTTCAAACCGGTTGCTGGGGAACTCAGCCCCAGCTCTGGCACGAAACTGGACAAAGGGGAAGGGGTGTAACCACCCACTCCCCATGCCCACCCATAGGAGGGACCTTAGAGTTAGTTCAACCCCTAAACTTACTGTAAGTATAGAACCCCAGTCCCTAGGACTTCAGATTACCCTGGACGAAACTCTGTATCATATATCTTGGACCTTCGGCATTCCATATCGACTGGAAGATGGAAGAAATCTCCCTTGTGGTCAAGGAGTGACCACCCTGTCCAAACAGGCACCAACTGCATCTTTGCCAGTCTGCATTTTTGAGGCTCCTGCTAGAAGCCAAAGAATCTACGACACATGACATGGACTTCCAGACATCTCTGAAGCTGACCCGAGCTCCCAGCAAAGCTGAGGCACGTAGCGGACACGAGAGACGTGGGACTGGAACTCTTGGACATCCTGCATTTTTGCAACTGCAACCACTTCCCAAGATATCCCGAAGTTATGCATTGGGGTTTTTGAAGCCCTTGCCCCAATCTCCTTTTGCACCGAAGTACAGAGGCCAGCACTCTGTGAGTGTCCCATGAGTCTCCTTTCTTCACCGCAGCTTGAGGTGCCTTCACTGTTCCTAGTTTGTTGGCTAGTGAGCCCCCATGAAGGCCCGTCCTTTGTTTCTTGAGCTTTCCTTGTTGCTCTAGGCACTGCTCTCACTCCTCTCCAAAGGAGGAGTCCCTCAGACCTTGCTGGTCTGCACCAAAGCCAATCTTGTCATCTTGCTTAGGTTGAGGTTGCCAAGGCTTGTTGGATCCAATCCAGATTCCGACACCACAGCCAAATCCTTTGTGTGACAGTTTGAATCCAGCTCCTGGTCATCGTCAACACCTCCTGGTCCTCGTGGATGAAGAGTTAAGCTTCACCTCTTTCACCTGAAATCTCCCGACATCGGTTAGCAGCTTCTCCTCGCCATCCAGGTGACTGGCTAGTGACCCAGACTCTGTGCCCTCTGCTTTCAGGTTCTTCACATCTTCGATCCACACTTTTCCTCTGGTCGTCTGCAGCATTTCTTCGCAGCTCTCCATTGGATTTGATGACAAAACCTAACACCAAAAGACACCTATGCACCCTCTTCCCTGAGTGAAGTAACACGAGTACTCCGGTGCTCCCTTGGGTCTTGACTCTCGAAGTGTCCTAGTCTAAAAAGGTTCCATCGTAGCTCACCTCTGAGTGCCCTTAATCTTTAACCACATGGCTGCTGCAGAGTTTCCCCTGCTGTGCTGCAGGCCCTTAAATCCCATTGTTCATGACAAGCTCAGCTCGTCATAAGCACAGGAGCAGTGTACTGCATGACAAGCTGAGCTCGTCATGAGCATGGAAGGGGTTAAAATTGTAACTTGTTTGTTCTCCATAGAAAGTCAATGGTGATCCACGGCTGTGTTTAGACACTGCACATGTCTAGGGGTGTGCCGAATTTGCGCAATCGCGTTACGCAAATCTCTGCGAAACAGTAAAAAATCTCAGCGAACACGCAGAAATTCCGCGAACATGCGGGATTGCTTGTTCGCTGTGTTTTTTCCTGTTCGCAATTGCTGTTTGCATGCTCGGGGGAAATATCTCGCAAACACCTATTTTGAGATCGCGGACAAGCAAAAAATTCCACAAAGTTGCGGAACGCAGAATTTTGGGCAATTTTGCGTTCTTCGCAGAACGCAAAATTACCCAAATTCCGCAAATTCCGCAAATTCCGCGAGCGGAACGGAATCTACCGCCCAGGCCTACACACGTCCCCCGTGGGCCTTCTGCATCCTAACCGTGGGTGGTTATTGGTAGCCCCAGTGGTTCTACAGGCCCTAGGCCTGCTTTCTAATTCTCATGTGGATCTTATACCACTATTTTAGTATATGGTTTGTGAGGCCCCTAGGGTATAACGTATACTGTGCAACTTATCGTATGCTAATTAAGTTCCTTGTATTGTACTTTTACCTCTGACCTCATAAAGAGTCCAGAGGGGATGTGTTTAGAATAAATACATCTATATTTGATATATACCTTGTGTGGTATGCTTTCATATGATCATTCAAGAGATTATAATTGGTAAAACAACTAGCTTAACTCACCTCTAAGTCTTAGCCTGAAGGCTGCTCTCCACAGCTACCACTAGGATAGCTTTCTATAAAGGTTGACTTCAAACCTACCATCAATAAGGGTTGTTTGGACTCATGCAAGGTGCCCACTAGAATAGTGGACATCATATGCCAGGCCAACTTCTCACAGTATTGCTGGGGGATAGGGAGCAGCAAAAACCTAGATATTCAGCTTCCTCCATTGGCTCTTAAGAGAGAGGGACACAGTCCAATGCCATTTGAAAAATGATGGCCTCACCACCACCCTTCCAATTCGGGCGGTCCTTCCATATGATTATATATACCTGAGGAATGTCCGACTCAATAGAGGAGTGTGAGGACTTGGATAGCAACCTTTTGGTAAGGTGTCAGATAAACAAAATTGTCAGATAAATAATATAACGACGGAGCGTAAAAATATTTGAAATGATTTATGAACAATCTTGTGCACTATACTTGAATGTGAGCCCTAAAACTTAAATTGCTTTTTCTTCATCCTTTTCGTTTATAAACAATTAACCGTAAGCAAAGGGCGACCTGGGTATTTAGTACATAGGTGTAACATCGGACTGAATGAATATATATTATTTTAAGCAGGTCCGTACTAAGATGGCGACTGGGTCATTGTATAGTATCCGATGTAAAATGGCCGCCGGAATTATAAAGAGAAAAAAACGCCCAAGATTACCTGATAAATGCGATACTAGTACCATTTATATGTCAAAACAATACTGCGCAGGAGGTACAATGCAGTAGACTCATGTCATGAGTAACGAATGCTAACGGAAGTTCATATCTAAGCATCGTTTACAATGACCATTAGTTACGCGTTAAACTGAGATACTTAATTAAAATATTGTATCTGCAGTTAGAATAATGCCTTTAATATAATTGTGAAATACATCTACATCTAAACAACTTTAAATAAGGAAACCCGTAAGAATAGGATATGCCCGGTTTATTGAATCGTGAGCTCTTAGAGAAAAAACACTTCCAAGATGGCCACCAGTCATGTGCAAAGCTACGATGTACAGTGAGAAGGGGCAACAGTAGTGAAATCAATTAGAATCAATTAGAACAAATTAGGAGCAATGGACTAGAGTATAAATAAACTGCCCAAAGAAGCCACACAGACAGATCGAGAAACGAGGAGCAGTGTGAGGCGGTCGCATATCAACAAGGTGAGAGAGGGACTTCGGCCATACGAACTGGGGCAGCACTGAAACGCTAAACTAAACAAGGAAGCTAGTTTTAAAGGGGGTTAAGATAAAACTACAAGCAGGGAAAAATAATACTCAGAAGCCCCGCGAGGCAGCTAATAAAGTGAACGATAACATGCTAAAAGCTGGGGAAAGAGAATACTCAGGAGTTTTGTAAGATATTCTTTACTTGTAAAATATCTGAAGGGCACATAGCTGATTAGCAACATATGACCGGCTAACTTACTAGGGAGATAATCACCGGAATGAATAAAGTGAATAATTTTACCTACAGAAATTCCAAATGAACGGCATCATTGAGGCAAAGAAGCGAGAGTGTAACATATCAAAAGAGTTGAGAACAATAATACACAGGGATAGCGACTGATGCAATCTCCCCATGTTATATTTACACAATAGATATACGGGGAAGAAAAAGACTAAATTCCATGGACATATGAACAGCCAATGTGATTAACAGAAGAAACTATACATGTACCACAGTCCCATAAAAGGTAAACAGGAGAAGGAAAATAGAGATAGACTAATAGAGGAGACTAGGAGGAACAAAATAATAATGGATGGGCATGGTCTATCATACAGAGGTCTCTAGGCAGCTGATAGTCTTTTTTATTGTATTATAAGCCTGTCTGCATTTTTATCTGTAAAATTTTTATCTGTAAATTTTTAATCTGTAACAATATTTACGTTTTTAAACTATTTGTTTGCTAATCAAGTCTTACTTCTAACTGAAATGCTTTCTAAAAATGTTTTTATATTGGAGATTGTATGTGCTTTTATGAGTGAACCTCGAACAAAGCAACTTTGACTTGACTTGAAAATAATAACTATCTCTCTCCTGTAACAGATATAGAGCAACAATTCATCTTGGGATTATCATCCTTTCTACAAAATACACGTGGAAATGCACGTAATATAAAGCATCATTTGATCTAGGAAAGGTCAGTAAAAAAGAACAGAATGAAGTGCAGAAATGTGGGGTTTGAGTGTGAACTGATAAAAGTACTCGTTATGTTTTCAGACTGAAATGTACTGCATAGCGTTTTAGCCTGTGCTTAGGTAATTACTCAGGAATGAAACATGGACAAGAAAATAAGTTAATGAAGTCATGCTCCATGAAAGTGTCTAGCAGAAGTGTAACTACTGAGTATGATGTACAATGGAAACCTCTGTAATGGGAATTATATGTATCCGTTTTAGGGACAGCAAGCTACAAAGGACCAAATAATGTTTTGCTGCTACAATGTAAAGCTCTGCAGAAGCTTAAGATAGTCTAAAAATTATCTGATCCGAGAAAAATTAAGAGCAGTGTTATTGAGGTTCATATAATGAAAAGTGTAACTTAGCTAAATATTTCTTTTAATTTATTTTTTGCATATACAGAAACAATTGAATCAATTTTAAGAAGTTACCCCATAAGAAACAGTGTCCCGAAGAAGGTGGCACCACATCTATTGGTCTAAACCACCGAAACACGTCAACGCCTATGTAAAACAGAGAATCCAAATAAAGCCTGGGAACCTGTAGATACAAGGGAATTCCTGTATTGAGTGTCCCGCACAAAGTATATAGGGCTATTGGATCCAAGAAAGTATGAAATAGAGCATTAGACTTTTGTAGAAATGTATATGTAATGTATTCCCCAGTGGCAGGAGATGATATGTAATGTTCAAACTGTATGCAAATAACTTTTAATTCAAGTATCTTTTATGTATGTTTTTTCGTGAATTTTTCCGAAATTTTAAATGCTAGAGAACCTTTTTTTAATAAAAACATTGTAAGAGCTACATTCTAGTCTGACAATACATTGGGAATAGAAGCTGACTCGATAACAATCTGGTATGAAAGAATGAGAGAATGGTGTGAGGATTTATATGATCTGTTTCCTGGGATTTCCCTTCAGGCTTAAACACGTTTTGGCAAGGAACAAAAGATCCGGCCCCACATCTACCAGCAGATCAAATAGTTGGGATGCGTATTTATGCAGAGAACGAGTATTCAATAAAATGGCTCTGAACTGATTTGCATGTTTAGGCTTCTTGGCTTGGGGGGAGGACACGGGCACTCAGCTGTGGGCATGGAGGTGTCCAGCTACACCAAGGGCATTTTAAATCCCCCCCTGCCCCCATACTGGTGATTAGGTTATGACAGACCTGATGTGGTTTTAGAATCAGCAGTTCTTCACGATTGTAGTGGAGCGTATGCTTCCTGGTTGGGCTGAGAGAGGAGGCATGGCTGGCATCAACCCCCTCCGTGACACTGACAGGCACATACGGGCTTGCCTTAGACAGGCCTTCAGTGCATCAGTGGCGCGAACGCTGTGAACTCACAATTTTATAATTTAAATAGGCGGTGGGATGTGGAGACTGGACTGCGCAGCTCACCGGAAGTGAGTGAACGGCGGAAGTGAGCAGAGAAACCTCTGATAGCCTTACGCACAAACGTCAATGCAAAACAACAGGTAAAATTATCGCCAGTTGAAAGGTTCTAAAATGTTTAAAAACTGCTACACAAGTAAAATTAAACAAACAGTGCGGTTAAAGTACGGATTTAAGCCCCAGTCTGGAAGTAGTGTCTTGCTAAAGAAAATGCAGACTAGTAGTGACAGTAACCCAACCGCTATCCGCTGCACGCTCCCTCTTCCATAATTTAAATAGGCAGAGGGGTGCGGAGACTGGACTGTGCACCCCACCAGAAGTGAGTGAAGGGCGGTAGTGAGCAGAGAAATATCTCACAGAACTTCTACACAAACGGCAAACTGCTACACAAGTAAAATGAAACAAACAGTGCAGTCAAATTACCGATTAGAGCCCCAGTCTAGAAGTAGGGTCTTGCCTAGCAGCTACAGTAACCCAACCGCCAACACATTTCCGGCTGTTGGGTTAAGTTTAAACTGGCGGGATCTCTTTCTCAGATTCTTTCGCGTGAGGTTGATGCTCCATTGCAGCAGAGGTTTGTTTTGATGGCTGGGTGGCTGCCGATTTCGGTTGTTTAGCTTCTCAGCATCTGTTGTAATCTAGTCTGCTGATTTTGGGCTAAATGTGGTGAGTAGGTCATTAAATTGTTCTTGTTCGCGCGACATTGTGATGGTGACCCAAGTGTTTGGTGTTAAAGTCCACTGCCAGCACAATTTCATGGGTGGGGTAAGATTCAATGATTGCCTTTTATTTTTGAGCACAGTGACCCCATAGCAGGCGCTTTTGAAGTTTTGCGGGGGTTCAGTTAGCAGTTAATGAGGAACAGGGAGAAGTAGGCAGTGGTGTGGGGTACCACTGCCTACGCTCATACAAATTTAATATGCAAGGAAACTTTTTTTAAATGCAGGCCCTTTTCCTTTAAGGAAAATGGGCTGCATTTAAAAAAGGTTTAGCATATTTGAAAGGCAAACACAAACCCAATAGTCTGCTGATCCTGGCAAATCACCAACCCTGTGATAGCCACCAATTGAAGAGAGTTGCAATTTCCGACCTACCTCATTAATATTCATGAGGAAGGCCGGATTATGACCCACACCAAATTGGAATTTTACAAACTGACCAGTAAGTACATAGGGCATTTCATAAACTTCTTTAGTGCTACTAAAACACTGGTGAACAGTTTTTTGTGACCAGTAAATAGTACATCCTGCCCTTATTTCTCTGAAGATTCTAAGTCGTGGAAATAAAGGCTGACGTTTGTTTTAACCTACGTAATGTGTTCTATACAGTCTGAATACGACTGAGGAAAGTGCATAGAAGTGCAAAGGGCACTTACAATCTTGCCCTGCAGGGCTGCTGCTGTCTAGATTTCTTAGCAGAAGCTGTAGGGGTTCAGTGACAGAATATTGTGGAAAACAATATTGACTCAGCAAAATAATGTAAAAATAACATTGGTTACAATATTAATTGCCTTCCTGTACTTAATTAAAAATAACATAAATGTTGATGACAAAAATAGCACCGTAATAAATGATGATGACAAAAATAGCACAGTAAAAAATCTAAATGTAGTAATATCAAACACACAAATAGTGAAAAAAAAATTATTGTGTAGTAATGCAATCTATTGACTATATAAAAAATATCGAAATACACAATATCAACTACAATGATGTTTTTGAACATGAACAAAATATAGCATTTTAAATCATAAACTGCATTTAAAAATGTAATTAATATTAAAAATCAAAAAATATAAAAGCTACTCAAAACAATCAATATTACATTCAAACAAGAAACAAAAAAACATTCACACATGAACCGAAAGCTATTCAACATACATTTACTATTAAAAATAAAAACATTTAAAAAAGCAAACATTTATACAAAAAAATAAATATTACAGCACACATTACAAATAATTGCAAACGGTAAGCATTAAAAAGATTATAATAACACAACAATACAAAAAATATACATTTAAAACAGAAACACTAATTAGTGTCCTCCTAAAAAGGTAATAATTGACAAAAAAATTCAAACGTCACAAAGTAGCCAATAAAATCTAACATAAACAACAAACTAACACATAAAACTATAAACATAATTAACAGAACTGCATAAAGCAACACAAACCCTCACTATTTTTCACAGAACAAAGTTAGTAACTGCAAGAAAATTAGAAACTGCCAGGCTAAACAAAGAATAGCCAGAGGAATGTTTAAAAAAACCTTCAGAAGTGAGTTTAAAAATTAAAAAAACCTAGAGTTTAACCTGAGATAATTTTAAAAAGTGGATAAATAAATTACCTAAACATCTCTTTTACTAGGTATACTACTCCTTAGATACTAATGAATCACTTAACAAAAATGTTGCACTGCCCACTGAAAAATCCAACTCCACACTCTTACACCTATAAAATTAAGAAAACCCCTAAAGGTTAAACTTAAATCTAAAACCCCACCGGCCAGTATAACCTCACCAAGCCTCTTTTTTATACATGTATTAAAAAAAAATCTCACCAACAGAAAAAAGGCAATCTAAATGTTAAACATTTTAAAGCATGTTTAGATAGCATTAGCAAATAAAAAAAACATTACTAAACACAATAATTAATGTTACAATTTTACTGTTTTCATTCAGAATGGCAAAAGAAGCCTAATGCATCACATCACAGAAAGGCAAACAATTGCTTTCGCACATAGGAAACACATACAGCCAGGAAAGCACTTGCAACATGCATATGAATTGGATATATGCTAAATATTAGGCAAATGCTTGGTATGGGAGTACTACATCCCAAAGAAATATTGTAATTAATGTAAGAGAACACATCACCCCAAATGTAATAGAAATAGAAGTAAAGTTTGTACTTCAAGATTTAAAAGAGGCAAGCATCAGTCCTAAGAGTCCTCTACTAGAAACTTTGAAGACTTAGGGCCTGATTACAAGTTTGGCATTCTCACCCCCATAATGCCATGGCGGCAGTCCCAAGAAGAACGCCAGCTCTGCGAGTATTACAATGTTCCCAATAGGCTGTTAGTCTCTTGGTGGCGGTGTTCCGACGGAGTGACATTTCGATGCTGGAGAGATGGGTAAGTATAACATGTGCATATCTGAAACACATATATATGTTGTGTATGTGCCACAATGTATATGTAGGTCATGTGTACTGTATGTTTTGCTGCATGTTAAATATAACAAACTGTTAAAATCCACTATAGAAGGAGAAGTTAAGGTGAAGCCTACCTTTGCATCTGACAACAGCGGAGTAGCAGAGAATTGTGATAAGGTGTCAGCAGCAAAGGAGGGACCTGGAAATGGCATCTGACACTGATTCCAAACAGGGACCCTGAAAAAAGAGTAGTTTCACCTCTAATTGTGTCTTTCTGCTGACTTGAGCATGGTGGAGGAAAATCTCAAAGGAACGGCAGATCGTAATCCAGACTGTGGGATTCTTGGCAGGACTACCTTCAAGTCCTGCCTCTATCTTCCCCACCATCGACATGGTAAGCAAGAGTCTTGGTAGTGGCGGTGGTCAAGTGGCTGGCTTGTAGCCAGTTCCCGCCAGGATTGTAATCCAGCTGTTGGACCGCCAAGGCAGCGGATGGGAAGACTGCCGAAAAAGCAATGACTTGGCCTTTCCATGAAACTCGTAATCAGTCCGATACTCTAAAGTACCTGAGCACATTAAAGGTCAGCTACCAGCAATTCCTACTTTACAACTTCTAATATCACATACTTAAAAAACTGCAAGTCTAATCCCAGCTTCTCCTAGAAGATACTAAGACTTATAGATTCAGGAACACTTACCCACTACACATAACAATGAACTCTTCCTCCTACATAATAGCCACAATACCAACAAGAGATTGGCCAGAGCTTTGATACCGAACAGACTTCGACTCAACCCCAGGAGGAAGCCTCAATGATGACAACACTCCTGGAGATGTGGATGTGGATAACGGTCCTGGCCCATTTGTTCAGCCTGGGTGAACAGCAAGAGCGGGGCTAACTGTGCTCACAAGAGCACATCCCACCACCTGCAGGCAACCCCTGTACCCCCAACCTGTGTACCTAGCACAGTCAGTACCATCCTGTGCCCACCAGTCCTAGAGTATGAGGTGGCTATCACCTCCCCAGTCACTGAGGAACCAGGTCCCAGTGGGAGGTTACAGCCTGTGCTAAGGGCACAGGCCCTTCGTGGTAATCCCACTGAGGCCACTTACACCCAGGGCGCCATCAACCAAGTCAAGGGAGTCTACCAAGACTCCCAAGTTGTGATGGGCCAGGTACTTAATGAAAGCCAGGAAAATTAGTAGCTGCAGAGAAACACATATTAGGAGGCTGCCAGCATCAACACCAAGGTGGCCTCCCTGGTTGGGGTGCTGAAGGACATCAACATTCTGCAGGGCTTTTCCATCTGCATCTACTCCTTCCTGTGGTCAAAGTCCATCTAGGCCATCAACATCTGCCACAGCCACAGGAAGGGAGGCCCTGTCAGAGGAGGACACACCTGCACATACCTCTGTATCAGCAGCTACGGATATCTCTTCTGTCAAAAAGAGGGTACGTCATTGCAAATATCCAGGAGATGGGGATGTCAAGATACTCATCAGTAAAAAACCTCAACCCTAATTTCCTCCTGTGTGTGCAACACAATCACTTTGTAGACTATTCGTGCCCACTTTTCCATATCTGATGGGAGAAGTATGTTGATTTTTGGACTCAAGCCAATTTGGACTCCACAGCGATGGTTACATCGAACCATGGCTGACTACTCCACTTTTGGTTTTCACTGTTGAATATTTAGTACACTTTTTGATCTTATCCTTGTTCACTTGATTACATACCCAAGTCACCAAATCACTGTTTCCTGTTGTAACACCCACATATACCAATATTAATGTACTACCATGTGAACTTTGCAATACCAAAACTAGGTACTTCGGGAAGTATGGAAATGTTGTATGTAACAATGTTCAACTCTGGATCACTACCATGTCACAACAATACATACATACATATGTCTGGTCTGATAACATTTTTATTCAATTCTTCATATCATGGGCTGACAAGATGTCAGAAACATAGCAAATAAGAATCAATTATGTGTCAGTGATCACATAATCAGTTGCAGATCTTCACAGCATGGAAGGAAGGGGTACATTTGATAATATCCTCCATAATAGGCAACATTAAATTAGGTCTACATCATCAGCTGGAACCCTATTGCCTACCACACAAAAGGAATCGCACATCAAATAAACAAATAGACACATTTCAGTTCAACAGTTTCTTACCACAGGGTCATTCCAATCCAGTGTTGCTTGTATTTGGTGGAATATCACAAAAAAATGTCAGTGATGTGCCACAAGCACTTTGCCTTACAATGAGGACAAACACCAACAGCTAAGTACAATTCATACACAATGAGGAATTAGTCAATGTAAAGACAGATTATCATGGTTGGGCCCAACATGACATTGTGTTGGATCACATAAAGGCACATATATTGCATTAGGAACAACACACCACAAGGAACAAGTCCAATGGAAGACATGTAACTTCCATCCTATCGCTGTGCAAGTTGTCTGGGTCACAACTTTGTACACCCAAATTCAGTGGCAGATATTCTCAGGACCAATCCATGTGCACTTTTTAACAGCATCTTATAATTGCTAATGTCAAAACTCTGAAATGTGAAAATGAAGATTCCATTCTTTTTTTTTAAGCATTGTATGTAGTGAGAACTAGTTCCGAATACATCGGGTATCAGATCGCTTTACATAGCACAAGTTTTGTTACACAAGGACACATTCAGTTTTGTTAGGTAAGGGGAGATTAAGTGATTTGCCCAGATTAACAGGATATTGAGCGTCGTTGCCGAGACTCGAACCTGGTTCCCTAGCTTTGACGTCGACCACTCTAGCCGTATGGCTACATCCTCTCCATTCCATGGGAAAGGAATCTACAACAGACTAACATAGAGAGGGATTTGCTTAGAAAGCCATACTTATTGAACAAATCACATATTCAACTCCTGGAGAACACAGCCCAAGACAAACTTAACAGCTAAACAAAGCTACACTTACAAAACAAGCACTTTTCCCCAGATATTGTCAGACCTATTTATTCCTAGTATGTAGCATTAACATCCTCCTATCATCATCACTACAAGAGATGCAATAATGGTCAGTCATCACATCTTATACCATACTTAGACTCAGGACAAGATTTCTTCGGATGACCTCTTCTTGCAAGTCCATTCCTTCCTCTTTACCACTATCATCATCTTCATCATTTGTAAAGGTGGGTAGTGAACTCCGCTCCTACAGCGGAATTTGCTGAGTTTTGCCAACTTCGCGCTCTGCTGGAAGCGTGAAGTTCGGCAGAAAAAATAAGATTTTTCCGAGTGTTGTAGTTTGCCCCTGCTACCTACCCCTCACCCAAGCAACCAAGCCCTGCTCTTGCGCAAGTCCTCTTTACCTGGATCTCAGCATAGCAATCTCTATGCCTGGGCTGTCTCCTCATCCTCAGCAGTGCAGGATTCTCCTTTTGCTGCAGTACTGTGCTGTCATTTTGAAACCCCTTGGCTGCAGGACTCACAAGGACTGCATATGTGTGTGCTTGGAGAGTGGAGACAGGGTTAGGGCTCCACTCTCCATGCACTCGCATGTGCAGTCCTTGCGAGTCCTGCAGCCAAGGGGTTTAATTAGTTATGGCCCAGCCAGAAGCCTGTAAGGACTGGAGAAGACACACTACAGGTGACAGCAGAGGTAAGCCATAAAGCAGGTGGAAGTCTGGGGGTCAGGAACCCTCCAGGTCTGCATGCATGGGGTGGAGCGGAATGGAATTTCACTGAGTTTTAGGCAACTCCGCGTAATTCACGAAGAACTACTCCGCCAACTCCACCCACCCATAATTATATGGCCTTTCAGGTTCCTTACCCAGTGGCTCTTAATGGCCTGCATCCTCTATAATATAAAGGATGTTCTGTTGCAGGGCAATGTTGTGGAGCATGCAGCAGACCACGGTGATCTTACACACCTTCCCGGGTGAGTAGAGAAGGGCTCCCTCAGTCTTGTCGAAACATCCGAATCTAGCTTTCAGGAGCCCAAAAGCCCGCTCCACTAGCTGCTGTGTTCTTTCATGGGCCTCATTGAAGCGGACTTCCCCTGGCATTGTAGGATTCCTCAGCAGTGTCAACAACCATGACCAGTTGTGATAAGCTGAACCTCCTAAATGGAAGACAGACAGAAGTGCAAAAATTAGTTACACACTTTCAAATTATATTAGCTAACATTACCCACACAAATCTAGGGTAGATCGCAAGTCTTTGCAAGCCAGGCCAGCTCCAGTAATAGTTGGGACATTAGCTGGGGTATGGTGCTGTTCCGCAGCATGAAGGCATTATTTGCAGATCCTAATAACTGGGCACAGACATTTGACATATACAAATCTGAGAAGCAGACAACTTGCAAGTTGATAGAATGTTAGTGCTTCTTGCTTCGGTACAATTGTTCTATGGTATGCGGTGGTACTAAGGCAATATATCCGCCATCAGTGGATCCAATCACATGTGGGATGTGACCAATACCGTATAAATCATTCTACACAGTGGTTAAATCCTCACTTCTGGGGAACTGGATGTAGCCGTCCAAGTGTCTAAACATTGCTTTAGTACACGACTGAACATTGGTTGTGACAAACCACCAGAAATAGCTAGCAACAGTGAATTGAAAGGCCAGAAAATTCAACACTGACATGAGATTCACAAGTGGTGAGATAGATAATGGATGAGAGATGTGAGGAAGGAGGTCAGGTTCCAACTGATGACAAACCCAGGATTGTTTGATGATTCAAACAAATTGTCTGGACCACATGTCTCTCTTCCATGGTCTACAGGTCTGGAAATGGGCTGTACACTGGGGGTTGGCGCCTCCTCCCTCATCCAGGGAACCTATGTGAGGAGTAAAAATAAACATTTACATTGGTCACAGTGTACTGAGTAACATAACAGCTTCATGAACCATTACATATATTTAACATTATCATTGTCTACTGTTAGACATTCATCAATAATGGGAAATGCCCATTACAACAAAATGTCCTAGTGGATGCGATTACATAGTCATTTTAGGGTTTAGGGTGGGTTTGGGTTTTTGGGTGGGAAGAGTAATTTTAGGGTTTAGGTTTTTGGCGGGAAGGGTAATTTTATGGTTTAGAGTGGGCTTGCCTACTCGGAAGACGATCACAAAACCATCCGTCTTCTGAGTTCGGCAGCCTAAGGTGGGACTGGAGCAGCTATTTATGAAGAGGCTGGGCAAACACAAGGAGATGATGGATGGAGCACTGACACCCTTCAGACACTCACCCCCAGTCACAGATCTGGGTTGAATCCATAATCATTCTTTAGCTTACTTCGCCATCCCAGTTCAGACCTAGCTATATGCAAATCAGTCTTGACCCTGTACCTCAAGGAAACAGTCCAGCTCGAACTTCCTAGCCTGGTCTTCCCTGGACTGAAAAAAAGCATCCTAGGACCGGTTTCGGGGTAACACTTCTCACCAGCCAGGCTAGCTTGAATCCAGTGGTAAAGTGAGCAAGGGACCCACGTCTGGGCATACCCTGCCTACCTAGGGCGAATAAAACAAACACAAAGAGATGATGGATGGAGCACTGAAACCTTTCAGATACTCACCCACAGTCACAAATTTGGGTTGAATCCATCATCATTCTTTCGCTTACTGCGCCACCCCAGTTCAGACCCAGTTATATGCTAATCAGTCTTGACCCTGTTCCTCATGGGAACAGTCAAGCTTGAACTGCCAAGCCAGGGCTTCCCTGGAATGGCAAAAATCATTCTGCAACTGGTTTTGGGGTAACACCCCTCATTAGTCAGGCTAGCTTGAATCCAGTGGCAAAGGGAGCAAGGGACCCACGCCTGGGCATACCCTGCCAACCTAGGGTGAACAAAGCAAACACAAGGAGATGATGGACAGCACGCTGAAAGTTTTCAGACACTCACTGCCAGTCACAGATCTGGGTTGAATCCATAATCATTCTTTAGATCACTTCGCCACTCCAGTTCAGACCCAGCTATATGCAAATCAGTATTGACCCAGACAGTGTTTTCATTGTGCGATTAGAATGCTTCTCATACTGATAGTTTTTAATTCCATTTACTGACATTGCCAGTTCATGTGGGTGATGTGTGAGAGTCCAATACAGAGTTGCAGCAGAGAGTGTGTGTTTCAGTTTAATCAAACATCCCTACAACACCCTGCCCCTGCACCTCAAGCAATCCGCGTCCCTGACCCAATTCAAAAAGGACTTTAAGATCTGGCTCTTCAAATGACCTCCACCTAGTGCGACCAGCAGTCCTCCACCCCCAATACCTTCAGATCCTCATGGATGAGTAGCCATGCTTTTCAAGCCCCTGATTTATTGATTGATACAGATGTCTATTTGATAACACAACAGGACCTAGGATGTGTGCAATGTGAGGGTGCTATGGAGATTGAGAGGATCGGTTGTCTGACATAATTTAATGTACATATCATTATCACTGATTATGAGTTGTCAACTCATGTCTATTTGTGTACAATGTACATGTGCTGTAACAGTGATTTGGGGACAGAGGGCATCATACTGCTGTATTTGGGTAATACATTTAATTTAATCCAACAGAGTGCCCCCGTAAATATGTTTTAGCAAACCACTCCAACACCCTTGCTAGGAACATCGTTTTGCTGAGCAGACCATGGAAACGGGTAGTACTACGATTTACTGTCGGTTGCGTCAATGATGGTGTGGGGTTTGGATGTGATCAAGCAGGTACAGCAGAAGTGGGACATGTATGATTGGCTCCAAGGCGGCACAGGATATGTAGAGGTGAGTTTTGGTCTTATAGACCTCCCTTTCTGCCTGCTCAGATGTGGTGATTGGACCGCCACGGTGACTCCTGGCAAAAGGTAACTCGTAATTGGGCGATGATTTCACTGGCCGTGTAGTGTAGTGTAGAATATGCAATAGCCAATTTGACTTTGAAAGTAAAAAAATTATAGTTCTAGCATATATACCTGTAATAGACATAGCTAACCACTACAAACTCTAATAAAATCCCATTTTACCAAATAAATGAACAAAAATGAAGTCCACTAAGGGACAACTTCAAACAATTGTGTAGGCAGAGTGCACTGTTCTCAAAACAGATGCCAATCCAAATTCTAAAAACTATGGTGGAATGTCTCTGACAGCACCATGGCTCAACACACCAAAATAAATAAAACAGTGGAAAGTAGTATGGCACAATGCCTTCCAAACCATACTAGAAAGAACCCAACTAACACACTACAATTTTATAGAAGCCCTCCAAAAAGAAGAAAGCTACCAACAAATAAGGATAGAACATTCAGTAAAAACAAATCAATTCTAAAATAACTTAACAAACCAGGGGAATGCATGAAATGCTACAATTCAAAGTCAGAGTCGTTGTAAATAACAATAGAGTATACTAGGTAGAAATGATAGCTACATCACTATTGTACACCACCTACCCACCAATGTCCTCACAACTAAAATACAAGAAAAACTACTATAACATAAATATTTGTAACTAAATATTACAATATTTATTTAACACATTAAACTACAAAACAAGACTGATGAATAAAAATAAACTATTTGAATATTTACTTTAAAGTATTCTTAGGCAAAACAAAAGATACAAATCAATCAATAAATGTGCTCAGCAATTAAAACACACACACCTACTAAATAAACCTTTTCCTTTACAGTAAAATCAAATCACATTTACATAATACATAATAAAATATAACAGTTCCCACCCACAAATAAATAAAAAATGTATACTTACATTTGCGTAGCTCAAGCTTTTCATCCTCCGCCTTCTCCCAAAAAACCAATCCACAAAAAGTCA
Organism: Lissotriton vulgaris; assembly: GCF_964263255.1. Lineage (NCBI taxonomy): Eukaryota > Metazoa > Chordata > Amphibia > Caudata > Salamandridae > Lissotriton > Lissotriton vulgaris. The sequence continues at coordinate 301,327 of NW_028252743.1, forward strand.
ATTAATTAAATACTAATTAAAGCAAAACATGTAAAAATCAAATGTCCAAACGAAGGGGTCAATTGCAATGATGGTGAGACTGCCACCAACAGCCTGTAGGTGGCGGTCTCACTGCCATTGGGTGCATGTTGTCCGTCCACCATATAATAATGGCGGGCGGAAGGATGGCGGTCGGAAAGCCCGACTGCTAGGCAACCGGAGGCAGCCTTATCCCTACAATAATGGCGGTGCCTGTCAGGCACGGTCGTAGGGAATATGATGTCCCTCCCCGCCAGCTGTTTCATGGTGGTTTGCCTGCCATGAAAAGGCTGACAAAAATGGACATTGGGGGCTTGTAGTGGGCCCCCCTTCACCTCTTTCCCTTGGATGTGGGTGTTTGGGGGGCACCTATGGTGAACCCTACCTATCCCGACCTCATGTGTCAGGCATCACATGGTGCCTGATACATAGTACAGGGATATGTTTTCTGTCTATTTATTGTACTGTGGCTTGTGCTACAGCATGCAGCAGTTGCTGCAATACAGGAGCTAGACAGTGCAACCGCCATTGTAATCACAGTGACGGGACCACCGACAGCCAGTCCGTCCATCTTATTCACCCCCTGAATCCAGCAAAGTGATCCATAGTCAGTGGAACACATAAAAAAGCCCACAAATGAAAACTAAAAACCACTCTAGGAAAGCCCCCAAAAATCTAAGGAAATGAAAAATTATTTTGTGTTTAAAAAATACCAACATAATTTCCTTTTTTAGAATTATTTTTATAAATTGCTCCAAATGATACACTCCGATTCCCAAACCTGTAAAAAACACATAACACACCTAATCTCACGATACTTGAATTTCAAATCAAATAGAAATATAATATCACAACTTAACAAACATAACACAAGACATAAATGTGTCATGTACAATAATATACTACTACTACAAAACAATAGCTAGTACTACCACATTACTTGACATAACAACACAAATAAACTTCCACTAAACAACCTTAACATACAAACTTAACACCATACATTACACTAACTAACCCTAAAATCCTAAACAAAAACTTAAAGAATGTCTTACCTTGTCCTTCAAACAGCAGTAGGCAACTGCACCTGAGTCAAATGAAATACACCTCAAAATAACATTTATTACGTACATAATACAGTAAGCGGAAAAAAGAAAAGAAAAATGGCTGCTAAATGAAAATAAATACAAGGCAATGGGCCTGATTTAGATCTTCACCGGACTCTCGTAGTCCCTCCACAGCAGAGTGTCCAAGTACTGAGCCAAGCTGATGGTATCCCTCCCACTGTATTTAGATGTGTGCTGGTTAAACAGCCATCCCCATCAACAGACAGTTTCCCATTGCGTAAGCAGTGCATTGTCATCGAGGTGGCACACTCCTCTGCTGGCTAACAGTACCCTGTCGCTGTCAGGTTGACAAGTTTGCGCCGATCCTATTTAGATGTCCCCATTGTGCTGGCATTGGACTAGCTGCAGTTTGCTGACAGAGTAAGTATTTGTTGGATTGGAGACTGGTAAGTACTACAGATTTATCATGTCAATACACATATATGTTGTGTTTGCTTCTAAAATATATGTAGGTAATTTGTTATACCCCTTTTGTTACATATTGCAAAGCACACAAACAGCACACACTCTATTGAATGCATGCCTACAGGCACCACAAGCACAACTCCCACAAACACCACAACAACATCCTTTTTATCTTAGTGTCAGTACAGGTGTTTTAATTTTACCTTGATAAGTTGTAAAATGTACACTAAAGCATTTCACATAAACAAAAATGCATGTAAGAGCAATGTAAAAATACACAAGACTAAAACAATTGCCAACACACTATTCTTAGTAAATCAAGTGTAAAAGAAGCTTACCGTAGATCCCGTTGACAATGGAATTGATTAGTGTTGTGATCATGTAGTAGCAGCAAAGAGAGCACCTGGACTATGGGGTTCAAGAAGGAAATGGGAAACAGAAAACAAGGCAGGTTTCTACCTCATTTCCTTTGATTTCACCAACTCAAAGTAGGAGGTATCCCTGCCACAGTTTCCTCAACGAAAAGGCACACTCGGTGGTAATCTTGGCTGGACTTCCGCTGACAGCCGCTTCTGCCTGGCAGAGTCAGCGGTACTCAGGCGGTCTTTCATCCATGGACCCGCTAACATCTAAATAGAGCGGGCTGATTACCAAGTTGGTGGACGTTGAAACTTTTGAAAAAGGTGACGACAGGACTAAATCCGCCAAGATCTAACTCAGGCACTATGTTTCAGTGGAAACCAACTAGGAATCAATGGAAATGTTACAAAAAGTTGTTTAAAGTACTTGAAAATGTATATTCAAAATGAATTAAAAGAAATTAAAAAATGTTAAACAATATACGTAAAAAATTATAAATGTGTATGTAATATATGAATAAATAGTACTATAAAAATACAACTTTATATTAACTAGAACTATTTAATATATACTAGAAAGATGTATTACAGTTATGCAAAAATACAAATTACTATGTTTAAAAAACATATGTATAAAAGTAATTCACCATTTATGTCAACATCTTTAAAAGTAAATGTTAGATCTGGCATCCTTGGCGTAGTTTCCCCTATCTTTTTGCCTCTACCTCCTATATTTTCGATGCTGTGATGGATTTTGTTTATGCAGGTTTAGATGCTTTGGACAATCTGCCACTGCTAATCAGTGTCAGAGTGTAAGTGTTCCCTGTGTAAATTGGTATTGTGATTGGATATACATGATTGGCATATTTGTATCACCAAGAAGTCCCTAGTAAAGTGCACTAGTTGTGCCAGGGCTGGTGATGACAATTTGCAGTCTGTGAATTGCCATGTCCTCCTGGTCAGTGTCCCCACTGACCATGCCTAACCCTTCTCTTTCTGTGCACATTGGTCACCCCTATGGAAGGCCCAGGGTACCCCCCTGGGCAGGGTGCAGTGTATGTGAGAGGTAGAGCATGTACTAGTGCAGGTGACATGCTCTGGTAGTGAATGGCAGCCATTTTCGTTTTTCACTATTGTAAGGCTACCTTGCCCATAGGCTATCATGGGGAATGCTGGCTACAGGGGCTACCAGCATATCTTCCCAAAGGAGCAAGGTAGGACATAAAAGTCTGGTATCCCCGAACTCTAAATTTAATAAGACATCTTTGAAAACAGAACTTTTAGAAAGCTGCTTTTCTCTTGTCTGACCTTTCTGTGTGCCTTGGCCTGTTTGTGAATTGACTGTCTGGTTTGAGAGTGACAAAGGCTGGGGAGCCCCCAGGAGGCTGGCTGAGTCAGCCCTGGGCTGAATGACTGCATTTGCAACTTGAGTGGTGGGAGGAGATAGCACCTGGGCCTGAAGAGGGCTGGGCCTGAGTTCCACAATGCTGGATCCACCTCCTGCTGGGCGGCTGACGACCCTGCCCTTCACTCTGAAAGGAAAGGAGAAGCCAGGAAAACAAAGTGCTCAAGGAACACCCAGAACTGGTTCAGACCGGGCTCAGGGCCCACTTGCACAAAGAGAACAAATACTTTTAGGCGTATAAGTACAGGACCCCTGACAACAGAAAATTAGATCATCCTGGAATAATGAAGGAACCTCTGCCAAGGAGAAAGCTGAAACTGAGGAAGAAGGACTGTCCTGCTGTTGCTCTGGTGGACTGACCTGCTGTTGCTTTGCTGCCAAGGAGAGGGGAAGGACTTTGCTTTGTGCTGTGTCCCCTTGCTTGAAGGAATCTCCAAGGGCCTGAGAGAGAGCTGGCTCCCTGTTATGAAGTCCCAGGAACAAAAGGACGAGATCGTCGCAGCACCTGTTGCCTCTGCCAGAGCCGTCACATCCTTAGTTTGCGGGACGCACCAGACCGGTGCGGAAAGATTACCATTGCTGCGAGTGTCGTCGCAGAGCCTGTCATCGCTGGGTGATATAGCCACACCGCTTGCTTGAGGACGGCATCACATCACTGCGAGTGTCATCGCAGAAGCCATCACATCGCGGCGCTGTGAGATAGAGATCACCGCTGGTCCGCACATCATCGGCCCAGAGATCGTAGCAACTCCAAAGATCATCGCATTTTGCCTTTGCGAGAGAAAACTTCCTACGGAACCTACACACTGGAATCCATACAATTCTGCCTTCCTCCCATACAGACCGGATTTGTCGCAACACGCCCACTGCTGCAGCGGGGTTGTTGCATTGCCTACCCAGGGTCTCAGGAGCACTGCATCACTTATTTTCCACCGCACCAGCTTCTGCTTTGGAACTTTGTCGCATTTAAAAGGTACTGTTGGCTAAACGTGACGCAACTGTGAAATTTTCAAGCAACTGTGGATTTTTTTATCGCAACCTTAAAAACTCTTTTGCAACCATACTCTTGAACTGTGTATGTTGACTTTTTATTGTTTTGGTCTTGTTTAATTTAGATTAAATGCCATTATTTTTCTGAACTGTTGTGGAGTCAGTTTGTGATGTTTTCACTGTGTTACTGTGAGTGTTGGTACAAATAGTTCACACATTGCTTTTGGATAAGCCTGACTGCTTGTGCCAAGCTACCTTGACAGAGCAGACTTCCAAGAAGCAGCCCAGAAAAGTGAATTGGACCGAAGCCTGCCAGACTGCTTTTTATGCCCTGAAGACTGCCATGTGCACAGCACTGGTGCTCAAGGCACCTGACTTCTCCAGTGAGTTCATAGTTCAGACAGACGCTTCAGAGCATGGTGTGGGAGCAGTACTCTCACAGATCACTGAGGAGGGCTGGGATCAGCCTGTAGCTTTCATTAGTAGGAGGCTACTGCCCAGGGAACAGAGGTGGAGTGCAATTGAAAGGGAAGCTTTTTCTGTGGTCTGGGCTCTGAATAAACTGAGGCCCTACCTGTTTGGGACTCACTTCCGTGTTCAGACAGACCACAGGCCCCTCAGATGGTTAAAGCAGATGAGGGGTGAGAACCCAAAACTGTTGAGGTGGTCCATCTCCCTACAGGGAATGTACTTCACGGTGGAACACCGCCCTGGCACAGAACACACCAATGCTGATGGTCTGTCCTCGACCCTCCGGGTAGGTCGCTTCCCCACCGCTGCAACGCCACCTGTGCCTGTGACCCGCCTGCTCTGCTCCCTGTGTGCTAGTGTCTGCTGCCCATTTTGATTTCTGCACCCCGTGTGACTGTCGCACTTCTCTCCCTTGAAGCCTCACTCACCGCTGCTCCCCTGTTTTCCCTCCGCTGCCTCCCATGCGGCCCCGCCCCTGTGCCCATTCGCTGACCACCCTCCCACCTCCCAGCTGTCCCCTCCTTCCCACCTCCTTTTAAATGGCAGCTGCTGCGCGGTAGAGACAGCGACCCTTGATCCTCCGGGTAGGTCGCTTCCCAACCGCTGCAGCGCCACCTGTGCCTGTGACACGCCTGCTCTGCTCCCTGTGTGCCAGTGTCTGCTGCCCATTTTGATTTCTGTACCCCCGTATGACTGTCGCCCTTCTCTCCCTTGGAGCCTCGCTCGCCGCTGCTCCCCCGTTTTCCCGCCACCGCCTCCCGTGCGGCCCTCCCCATGCCCATTCGCTGACCACCCTCCCGCCTCCCAGCTGTACCCTCCTCCCCACCTCCCTTTAAATGGAAGCCGAAGCGAGCCCTTGCAGCGGGCGCGCTGCTGGCAAGCCTGTCTGCGCCCGTCGGTGCCTGGACCGTGCCCAGCACCACAACCCCTGGCCCCAGACGTCTCCAGGGCACCCGACTGAAGTACGACACTGCCACCCTCATTGCACTCAACACAGGACGATCTGCCGCCTGCCACTGAGCCACGCCGAGGCGCACCCACAGACCCTTCACCTGCCAAGCATCCAAATTCCCCTACTTCCGAACCTGCACACCTCCCACCGAACGCAGCAACAGCCACCTCAAGTGCATCCTCCTCCACACCCGTTCCGTCCACAAACACGCCATCGAGCTCTGAGAACTCCTGGATACAACAGGACCAGACGTCGCCTTCATCACGGCAACCTGGATTAACGCCTCCTCGGCCCCCGACATCGCCGTAGCCATCCCGGACAGCTACAAAATCACCCGGAAAGACCACTTCAACAAAACTGGAGGAGGCATCGTCATCATCTACAAGAACACCATCAGCGTCACGAACAACGCCGAAGACACACTCACCGCCGCCGATCACCTACACTTCCACATCCACACCGACCCCCAGACCACCCTCAGAGGAACGCTCATCTACTGACCCCTGGGCCCATGGACACAATTCTGCGAAACCATCACCGACTTCATCAGCCCGCACGCCTTAATCTCACCAGAGTACATCCTCCTAGTGGACCTGAACTTACACCTGGAGAAAAACAACGACAACAATACCACCACCCTGCTCGACGACCTTGCCAACCTCGGACTCAAGCAATTGGTGGACACCCCCAACCACTACGCCAGCCACACGCTCGACCCCATCTTCTCGGCCAGCAGCCACGTTGCCTTCAGCCACTTCACCGGACTACACTGGACTGGCCACAGCTGCATCCATTTCACCTTCAAGAAGACCATATCCACCACCACACGATACAGATCCCTGCAGATGCTGGAACAAAATTACCACAGACCAGCTGACCACATCGCTGAGCCAGAACCCACCGGTCGACACCCCTGACACCAACAACACAGCAGACAATCTCGCACAATGGATCACCAACTGTGCCAACGACCTCGCTCCACTGAAGAAACCCCCAGGCAAGACTAGCAGCAGAAAATCATCATGGTTCAGAGACACCCTCAAAATCGCAAAGAAATCGTGCTGAACCCTTGAAAAAGCCAGGTGCCACAAGCAGACATCAGAAAAAATGACAGCCCTCATGAGCGCCACCCGCGAATACCACCAGATGATCCACACCACCAAAAGGACATCGTCCAAAGAGCGGCTGGACAACAGCTCCTACAACAGCAAAGAACTCTTCAGCATCGTCAAAGAGCTCTCCAACCCCAGCGCCAGCAACAACGACATCACACCGTCGCAAGACCTCTGAAACTCCCTCGCCACATTCTTCCACCGCAAAATCACAGATATACATGACAGCTTCAGGCCCCAGACCCCGCCCCCAGCCACCAAACCAACGACCCCCGCCACCACTCTTAGCGCATGGACCCACATCAGCACTGAAGACACCACCCGCGTCATGAACACCATCCACTCCGGCTCCCCCTCCGACCCATGCCCTCATCACATCTTCAACAAAGCCGGCACCACCATCACATCCCACCTCCAGAACGTCATTAACAGCTCCTTCAAGTCAGCCACCTTCCCTGGAAGCTGGAAACACGCAGAAATCAACGCTCTTCTGAAAAACCCAACAGCGGACCCCAAAGACCTCAAGAACTTCCGCCCCATCTCTCTGCTCCCCTTCCTTACCAACGTCATCGAGAAGACCATCAACAAATAGCTGGCTGCATTCCTCGAAGAAAACAGCTCGCTCGACCCATCCCAGTCCGGATTTCGAGCCAACCACAGCTCCGAGACCGCCCTTATCGCAGCCACCGATGACATCAGGACCCTGATGGACAACATAGAGACAGCCGCTCTCATCCTCCTGGACCACTCGGCAGCCTTCGACACCGTCTGCCACTGTACCCTAATAACCCGCCTCTACAACACTGAGATCCAAGTAAAGGCCCTGGACTGGATCACATTGTTCCTCTCTGACAGAACCCAGAGAGTCTGCCTCCCTACCTTCCGCTCCGAGGCCACCAAGATCATCTGCGGCGTACCCCAAGGCTCCTCACTCAGCCCAACTCTCTTCAATATCTACATGAGCCCCCTCGCCACCATCGCCCGCAAACACAACATCAACATCATCTCCTATGCCGACGACACCCAACTTATACTCTCCCTCACCAAAGACCCTCTCACCGGCAAAGCCAACTTCCAGGACGGAATGAATGAGGTCGCAGAATGGATGAAGCACAGCCATCTGAAGCTCAACTCGGACAAGACGGAGGTCCTCATCCTCAGACAATCCCCTTCCGCCTGGGAAGAATCCTGGTGGACCACGTCGCTGGGCACTGCACCGACACCCACTGACCACGCACGCAACCTGGGATACATCCTTGACTCCTCTCTCACGATGACCAAGCAATTCAACGCAGTCTTGTCCTCGTGTTTCAACACCCAGTGCATGCTCCGAAAGATCTTCTGGTGGATCCCCACCGAAACCAGAAAGACGGTCACCCAGGCCCTCGTCACCAGCAGACTGGACTACGGGAACGCCCTATACGCAGGAGCCACAGCCAAACTTCAGAAACGCCTTCAGCGCATACAGAACGCCTCCGCACGACTCATCCTAAACATCCCCCGCCACATATCCGCCCACCTGAGGAACCTGCACTGGCTCCCTGTCAGCAAGAGGATCACTTCCAGGCTGCTCACCCACGCCCACAAATCACTCCACAGCATGGGCCCTGAATAACTCAACAACCGCATCTCGTTCCACACCCCCACCCGCCAGCTCGTTCCTCCAGCCTCACCCTCACCACCTTCCCACGGATTCGCAGAACCACCACAGGAGGAAGATCGTTCTCCTACCTAGTAGCGAAGACATGGAACTCCCTCCCCGCACACCTACGACTGACCCAGGACCATCTCACCTTCAGGAAACACCTCAAGACCTGGTTATTCGAGCAGTAGCAGCACCCCCCACTTTTCTTTTTCTCCAGCTCCTTGAGACCCGCACAGGTGAGTAGCGTGCTCTACAAATGTACTGATTGATTGATTCTAGGTTTTTCCGTCTTAGTGAAGAGAACTCCCAAGAGGGTGGGCAGTTCTCCCCACTTTCAGCTGGAGGGGACACGTGTTAGACCTGGCATCCTTGGCGTGGTTTCCCCCTATCTTTTTGCCTCAACCTCCTGTATTTTTGATGCTGTGCTGGATTTCGTTTTTGTTGCTGGTTTAGATGCTTTGGACACTCTGTCACTGTTAATCAGTGTCAGAGTGTAAGTGCTCCCTGTGTATATTGTTATTGTGATTGGATATACATGATTGGCATATTTGTATCACCAAGAAGTCCCTACTAAAGTGCACTGGGTGTGCCAGGGCGGTGATGACAAATGCTACTGGTGGGCCTGCAGCACTGATTGTGCCACCCTCATGAGTAGCCCTAAAATGGTGTCTCAGGCCTGCCACCACAGTGCCTGTGTGCAGTCTGTGAATTGCCATGTCCTCCTGGTCAGTACCCTTCACTTTCTGTGCAGTATTGGTCAGCCCTATGGAAGGTCCAGGGTACCCCCTGGGCAGGGTGCAGTGTATGTGAGAGGTAACACATGTACTAGTGCAGGTGGCATGCTCTGGTAGTGAATGGCAGCCATTTTCATTTTTCACTATTGTAAGGCTACCTTGCCCATAGGCTATCATGGGGAATGTGGGCTACAGTCGCTACCAGCATATCTTCCCATAGGAGCAAGGTAGGACATACAAGTCTGGGATCACTGAAATAATATCGACTGACAAAATATCGACTTGCCAAAATATCGTGGACAAAATATCGACAGTCAAAATATCGAGTTTGTATCTACAAACAGGTAAGTACAAAAATATTGAGTACAAAATATCGTTAACAAAATTATAGATGTAAAAAATATCGACTTTATTAAAAACAGTGTTAAATTAAATTAATATTAAATTTTAATTACTAAAATATACTTAAAACGACTTAAATTAAATTATAATAATAAAATAATAAATGAAAATAATAAAAATAATTTTTTAAAATCTTATTTGTTGACCCTGAACCCTAAAAATACCCCTTTACCCAAAAACCCAAAACTGACCCTGAACCCTAAAAATACCCCTTTACCCAAAAACCCAAAACTGACCCTGAACCCTAAAAATACCCCTTTACCCATGACCTGAAAACTGACCCTGAACCCTAAAAATACCCCTTTACCCATGACCTGAAAACTGACCCTGAACCCTAAAAATACCCCTTTACCCATGACCTGAAAACTGACCCTGAACCCTAAAAATACCCCTTTACCCATGAACTGAAAACTGACCCTGAACCCTAAAAATACCCCTTTACCCATGACCTGAAAACTGACCCTGAACCCTAAAAATACCCCTTTACCCATGAACCGAAAACTGACCCTGAACCCTAAAAATACCCCTTTACCCATGAACTGAAAACTGACCCTGAACCCTAAAAATACCCCTTTACCCATGAACTGAAAACTGACCCTGAACCCTAAAAATGCTCCTTTACCCAAAATGTATCAATATTATTTAATTACCAATTAATTATTAATTAACAATAACAGTAAAGTAAATATATTAGAACATTAGGTGTAATTATTTTAATAATTAATATTATTTTTTCAAAATTAATTACTTAAAAATAACACAAAATTATATATATAAAAAATGTACTCTAATTAATGTAATTAACTAATTACAATTAATTAATTAACAATTATTTACTAATACAAAATATATTCAAAATTATATTAATTAATTAACTAATTAATATTAATTAATTATCAATTAATTATTAATTAAAAATATTAACAAACATATATTAATTAATTAATTATTATTAAATTACTTCCCACCCTATTCCCCTATAAACCCACAACCCGCTACAGAATTACATTACGCAATTATTATCAAAACAAAATTCATGTAATAAAATATTTTATAACATTAATACACACTATTCACACATATTATTACATAAAAATACACTATAAAATATTATATATTATTAAAAAATCGATATTTTTGCTATCTATATTTTATACAGTCGATATTACTTCACTTACCTGAAAAACGATATTTTTGTAGTCGATATTATGTCCAGTCGATATTTTGTCCAGTCTATATTTAAAACTCGATATTATGTCCAGTCAATATTTTGGAGTCGATATTTTGTCTCTATACCACAAGTCTGGTATCTCTGAACTCAGAATTTAATAGCACATCTTTTGGGAAAGGTGGTTTTTAACTCCTGTGTTTGAGAACAGCACTTTTAGAAAGTTGCTGTTCTCTTGCTGACCTTTCTGTGTGCCTTGGCCTGTTTGTGAATTGACTGTCTAGTTTGAGAGTGACAGAGGCTGGGGAGCCCCCAGGAGGCTGGCTGGGTCAGCCCTGGGCTGAATGACTGCATTTGCAACTTGAGTGGTGGGAGGAGATAGCACTTGGGCCTGAAGAGGGCTGTGCCTGCCTTCCACAATGCGGGCTCCACCTCCTGCTGGGTGGCTGACAACCCTTCCCCTCACTTTGAAAGGAAAGGAGAAGCCAGGAAAACAAAGTGCTCATTGAACACCCAGAACTGGTTCAGACCGGGCTCAGGGCCCACCTGCACAAAGAGAACACATACTTTTAGGCGTATAAGTACAGGACCCCTGACAACAGAAAATTAGATCATCCTGGAATCAAGAAGGAACCTCTGCCAAGGAGAAAGCTGACACTGAAGAAGGAAGACTGTCCTGCTATTGCTCTGCTGGACTGACCTGCTGTTGCTTTGCTGCCAAGGAGAAGGGAAGGACTTTGCTTTGTGCTGTGTCCCCTTGTTTGAAGGAATCTGCAAGGGCCTGAGAGAGAGCAGGCTCCCTGTTATGAAGTCCCAGGAACAAAAGGACTTCACCCCCAGCTTCCCTGAACTCTACTAAGAGAGTTCTGTCCTTCCTGGAGTGCGTTGCCCATGTGTGGTGCCTCTAGAAGTTGTACCTGTGTTGGGAAGCTGTTGGGAAGCTGGAAACCAAGCTTTTAAAGACTTTCTGCAAGTTTTGTTGCATCGCTCGCTTGCGGAGCGCATCCCCAACAGTGCGAGGAAATTCCCGCGCTACGAAGGTTGAGATCGTCACAGCGCCTGTTGCCGCTGCCAGAGCCGTTGCATCCTTAGTTTGCGGGACGCACCAGACCGGGCAGGAAGATTACCATCGCTGCGAGTGTCGTCGCAGAGCCTGTTGTCGCTAGGTGAGATCACCGCACTGCTTGCTTGCGGACCGCATCACGTCGCTGCGAGTGTCATCGCAGAAGCCATCGCATCGAGGCCCTGCGAGAGAGATGGAAACAAGGTTTATAACTAGAAACGAGAACTACAGTTATGTAAAAACTACAAATAGCGCGATCGTTTCTTTAGGAAGAGACGATAAGCTATATACCTAATCCGTAGGAAAACGCTATATTGGTGTATGGCTGGTGTAATTACACGCTTAGCTACTGAGACATCAAATACACCAACCATAAAAAAGAATAATACCGTTGTGCGGTACAGAAATTAACATTAATATCTGTTTAATATAGATGTGGTAGTCCGTTTTCGATTTACGAGATGCGGATTAACTACAATTGAAAACTATAATGATGGTGGATCTGAGGGATAATGATCCCGCGATTCAATACACCTGTTGCCTACTAACTAAACTAATTGAAGGTTTGAAGGGTATACAAACTGTGTGCTTCAGCAGCACTTTATCTTACTCGGGAAACCAGGGAGAGCGGGAAGGAGAACCGCTGCCACATTCACTAAAGGTAAGGGAAGCGCGTTAGGCGACATGCGTCGTCAGGGAGGCAGGAGGTCTACTTGTTAACACGAGGATGAACTCGATAATAAGAACCCCTGTCTAAGTTTTGCACAACATTTTTAATGTGGAGATATATGTATTTAAGGAATAATGTGGACTTGATATGAATTTGTAAGTCATTTATATATAACAATTAGTGTAGACGTGAAATATAAGATAGCGTCAACCCTTTAAAATAACGTGATTGAGTATTAGCCCCCAGTAACTGTCCATGGAAATATGGCGGCAATACTCAACCTTTAGGTACCTCTGGGAAAGCGTAGTTAAGATGTGCGTACCACCTGCTATCGTAAAACTCTGACTGCCTAATAAAATATAAGTGGCCGAGCTAGCTAGAATATGGACAAGTTACCTAATCTATGAATAAAGACAAGCGGATGTTAATCTAGTCCAACTATAATTCTTGTGAGACCCCTGCAGTTTAATTAAAAAAGGAGGATATAGGAGTATCTCCCAAGCATAAGATATGTTAAGAGGTACAATAGTAGAAAAATAACAAGGAAATAATAATCTTTAATTTGAACCAAATGTAGGAGGTAGAGCCTTACTGACATTATGTATTTAGTGATCTAGGCATACAGGATCCATTTAAAGCAAAAAGAGGGATTAACTTTGGATACAACAGAGGAGGAAAATACCCCTCTGCCATCAAAGGCGAGAACTGATAAAGCCTGAGATTTGCAAGACCAGTGTAGTCAAAAGTACAGCACGGCACACTATGCATTCAGTAAGTGTACAATGGGATCAATAGTTTTAAACTTTATACAACAGAATACAATTTGTAATTAAAACTGCATATTATTTTTTATACAGATTCTCTGATGAAATAGAGAATTGAAGTTGAGGTTCTTCATCTATTATGACCCCAGGGATACTCATCTGGTACCCGAAAGATTATAATAATTAAGAAGTAAGATCTGTTTATGACCATTCACCTTAATAGCCTGTTAGATTGAATACATTTTGTAATGATGGTAACATTAATTGTATGTATTTATTTTAGAAAGAAGATTAGACGTTTTTAAATCATACTGTCCTGAAAAAGGTGTTCTATAAAAATGAAGCACCGAAACACGTCGACATACGGACCTTCTTATATGTACAACATTTTTTTATTAGAATTATGTGTATTGTGAAATATGTACTGATTGAATATAAAATGTATAAGAATTGAATATAATGTTGTCATTGTGAATAATATGTGTAATTGATTTTAATGTATTGTGAACAAATATGCATCTATTTTAAACCTAAACTTCTTTTAATAAAAATTATAGATACATACACGTTTATGTTCTGATCAGAATGTTTATATAGGGCTATGTATAGTTTGAAATTGGTCTAAAGAAATGGTTTTCTATAATTAATTTGAACACAAGAGTTTAAACACACAGAAAGGAATCTCGTTTTTTGATTGTGACATTTCCCGGTCCTTTCTGGGTTTGCTTGGGAAAACTCTCTCTTTTTAGAGCAGCGAGAGAGAGATCACGGCTGGTCCGTGCATCGTCACCCTGGAGATCGTCGCAACTCCAAAGATCATCACATCGTGCCTTTGTGAGAGAAAACTTCCGACAGAACCTACACACCGGAATCCATACAAGTCCGCCTTCCTCCCCATACAGACCGGATTTGTCGCAACACGCCCGCTGCTGCAGCGGGGTTGTCGCATCGCCTACCCAGGGTCTCAGGAGCACCGCATCTCTTGTTTTCCACCGCACCAGCTTCTGCTTTGGAACTTTGTTGCATTTAAAAGGTACTGTAGGCTAAACGTGACGCAACTGTGAACTTTTCATCTTCTGATGTTAACATGGGCTTCTATGGGAATTAACAAAGGCGTATTATCAAGCCCATTATAGCCGTTTTATCAGCAGTTTCCTGACGATAAAACGGCGATAATTTTAACAGCGTTCCTTGATAATATGCCTCTTAGATTTACTAATCTCACTCAAATCTAAGCAATTTTTGGCAAGGTGTCGGACAATAAATAGTTTAGATTTACAATTCACACTCTAACTTAAACATTCGGAATAATAAATCTGTCTTTGGCTTCCCCTATGGTGATGATCAATTAAAACTCTCCCCATATGCGGATGATTTCCTTTTGTTTATTTCCAACCAAGAATTTTTTATTCCTCCCTTATTATCCGAATTTGACGATTTTTCCCCTGCTAGGGCTTTAATATCAATTCCGATAAGACTGAAATTCTCCCTTTGACCAACACTTGTATTCCACATATGTTCTCCTTGACTGGCTTTGCCTGGAATGGTACTAAGATCAAATATCTCGGAATTTGTTTTTCTAAGTCTATTTCCTCTTCCATCTCATTAAATATGTCTGCAGTTTTATCCAGAATTGATAAATTATTTTCCTCCTGGAACCCCCTTTCCTCTCCTGGTGGGGGCGGCTCGATTCCATCAAAATGATGGTCGCTCTTATTCTTATTTATATTTTTTCTATGTTACCTGTTCATATCCCTGCTCACTATTTTAAACGTATTGATTCCGCTCTCTCAAAATTTCTCTGGAAAAATTAAAAAGCTAGAATTTCTCTGGCTGCTCTTCGCAGACCTAAGTCGAATGGTGGTGTTAACTTTCCAGACTTCCTCCTGTATCATAAATCTTTCTCTCTGAGACAAGCTTCCCATTGGCTTTTCCCCACCTCTTCTCCCTTTTCTCCTCTTTGGCTCACTATTGAACACACCTTATTATTACCCTTTTCTTTTGAAGAAGTTTTGAGATTCTCTACCAAAACTCCTTATACCTCCCTTCCTCTGTTTAACATACTTATTCTCTCTTAAAATATTTGCTCTTTCCGCATGTGATCTCGCAAGAATCTTTTTTAAATACTCCCATTTGGTATAACTCACTTATACTTTTTAATAATAGGCCCATTTGTTGGACATCTTGGAGATTAAGAGGTATTATCAGGGTCAATCATCTCTTTGATGGTTTCTCACCTCGTTCCTTCCCCCATTTCAGCTTTTGTTTCGCTGTCCTCATTCTTTCCTACATAAATTTACTATTCTCATGAAGACAATTCTTGATCCCTATTATTCTCTTCCTTCTTCAACTTCCCCAGCTCCTCAATCCCCTCTCCTTGTTGTTCTTTCTACCCTTCCTAGAGCTTCTCTGATTTATAAATTATTTTCCTCTCCTAACCCAGATCGTACTAAGACTAAAGTGGAACTTTCTTGGAAAAAAGATTTTGATTGTATCTGGTCTGTTGCTCTTTGGGACAATCTTTGGTCTAGATCTTCAAAAATTTCTCGCTCTGCTTCTCTCACTCAATCTTTATTTTTTCTATATCACAGACTTTATCTCTCTCCTCTCTCTCTATCTCGTTTTTCTTCCTCCTCTGATCCTAAATGCTGGACCTGCGGCTCTTTAAATACTGATCCCCTCCATCTATTCTTTTTCTGTCCTCCTGTATCCATTTTTGGAACAGAGTATGGTCTTATCTTTCTCGCATTTTCACTCTTTCTATTCCGTTTTCAATCACTTATCTTTTTCTGGGCAGCCTTTCAGAACCTTTAGATCTTCCCACGCATTTACATGGTCTCTTTGATCTCATGATTGCACTTGCATTCCAACACATTTCTTCCAACTGGAAATCCCTTACAAACATTTCAATAAAACAGTGGTGGAATTCCTTATGTCATTTTCACTAGACTTGATGTTACCTTTGCTTCTTCTTGTAAACCTAAACGCAATGTGGATCTTTATTGGTTGCCTCTTACCACATATCTAGACCAATTAGCTCATAATTTCCCCATTCATACCGCATCAGAGAATCTTAAACCCCCTTGAAGGACTTATACTCTCTCCTTTTTGCTTATTTGATGTTTTATGCAGTTTTTCTATCATATATACTTTTATACAATGTATATAGTTGTATGGTGGAATGTTTACTCTCATGACCTTCATTGCTGTTGTTCTTTATAATATTAACTAGTTTTAGCATTACTTTTTCGTCCGCCCCTCCCCCCCTATAATTTTAAAATCCCATAAAATGCTTTTATTTCTCTGTTATGACATTAGCATTAATGTTACGTCAGATTTTTTTTATATATTCTCTCTTTTATTGCTGATGTCTACTATTGATTATCATTTTTGCTCTTCAATAAAGCTTTCAAACACAATAAAATCAATGCGCAGGCCCAGGCTGATTGTGTTTGCCATATCGACACCAAGTCGAGCGTTAAAAGCTCACTTTGAGGATATTTTGCAGTAAACATAACATAATCCGGTTTCAAAGATAACGCACTGTTTGGTGTTAAAACCATTTCCTGACAGAATAGAATGCAGTCTAAACGTGTTTTAACCCCAAGCCACACACCAGAGCAAATAACTAAAGGCTGGTTTAAAATTATACAACTGTTTACGCGTCCGTGCTATTTGTGGAGTTTTTATGTCCAATTACACCTTCTACTTTTAATGTGTAATCCTTGGAGATAAAAAAAGTAATGCTCTTATTTTACACCACCTCATAATTTTTGTTTTTTGTTTTTATATAGCGCAAACTCGACCCGAAGGTATTGGAACGCTTTACATGAGCACCGTATTTACATTACACATTCAGGCACGGGAGATTAAGTGCCACGTGGCAAACAAGCTAATAAAATGCATAGATGCATTTTGTTTCAAGCAGTAACAAAAGCCTTTGCTCTCAGAATCAAGGGGAAACTTTAAAGCCTTGCACGGTCTAGAACAGCCTGGACGTGATTGTGTGCTTGTGCTCAGGTTCGTAGGTGACCTGGCCTGGCAGATCGAGCTGGACAGCCTCTTGGGGGTAAGGTCCAAGACTGATCTGCATGGAGATGGCCCTATCTGTATTGTCGCTAATGAGGTAAAACACAATGGGACAAAGTGCAGCCTAGAATGCAGTCTAGAGCAATTACCACAGATGAAAGTTTAATTCCACCCATCATTCTATGTGCTGCTAAATCGACTCGGCAATTAGCATGGCATTGTAGTGCTTTCCTCCACCCGGATGCCTTTATTATATGATACAAGATTCAAAACTCTATAAATTCATTGTAAAGAAAAAAATCAAACAGTATAAACATTACAACATTTGAAAAATAGACTTTAATTACAGACTTACAAACAATATAAATATACAAATATGTATACTTTAATGTGGTCGTGAGATTTGATGCTTTTTAAGGTCAAATGCGCTAATATTTGGGGGGAGCATATTTACATTTTTAAATTTAGTACTACATTCATTGGGGAAAGTGCGTATAATTGAGGAAGGTCATTTTTACCATTGTTACGTCAAACATACTACCATAGTGGGAAGTGCTTATATTTTTTAGTAATATTGACTACGGTCCTGCAAACATTGTTACAGTGCATGTACATTTTTAAGGCGAGCCTAGCTACAGCGCGCACATGCTAGTCGCTCCGAGAGACTGCTGTAGTAAAGTATGGAAGGGGAGCCGCACCCACTCTCCGCCGATATTTTTCATTGGCTTGTGTCATTGTCTTTCGTAAATGCTGCCTTCGATTTCATTAATAGGCCTTTTCTTCATTTGGAACCTCCCATGGTTACTGGCCCCTTTACTTGGCTGTTACACGGTACGTGTACTATTTTATTTATTGAGTTTTTCCTATGTTAGGCACAACAACGTGCTTTGCTAACATTCAGCGGGCCATGCCCGCTTTCACTTTCGAATCAGTCGGGACAATTGCGGCCGCATGTTTGTAATGCCATAGGTCTCGCATTTAAATGCGAGAAATATAGCATTGCCAGTATTTTTTGTCCTCTGCAATCGCTGTGAATTGCGGGAAGATGTTTAGTTGCTTTGCAGTACTATCTGTGTTTACAATACGTAATCACATAGGCAAAACCCTTAAAAGAGGGGGCAGCTCGATCTCGACTTTCTCATTTTCTTGTAATGAGGTCTGATCACACCGCAGGCAGCATGCTGGCCATAACACGGGTTTTGTGGCATTCTTTATGTAAATAAAGGCAAATTCCAACCCTAACGTTTCATTATATCTGCTTACATTCTTGGCAAAGACCATGCATTTTCCACTAATGACCACACATGCAATGTACCTTTAGTAGACTCATTGCGTTATGCGACTTTGTTGGATCCCTCTTTCCTTTTTTTGAAATTTTCGGCATCTAAGATTTGGCATGTTCTTATGCTACCTGATATTACTTCAGGACTTATCAAGGTCCCCAATTATCAGAGGATCTCATCCTCTTTCAATTATCTAAGCGCAGGTGCAGTTACTTTGCAGCCATTTATTAATGGGATTGGATGTAATGCATCCTCAGATATGGGACAGCCGTAATATACATTTCTATGTCGTTTTTGAAGGAACCACTACCTAGTCGTTAACTGGATAAGCAGGTATTGAACCAATGAATAGTTGATGTTGAATTTGAGGAGAATTTGGCTTACTCATGCGATTTGTTAATGTGTTTACTATGTTATATTCACCATTCTCGTTAGGGATCTGATTTGAGACTTGGTCGGCGCTTTAGAAAATTCATAGATTTATACATACTGCTTGCACATATTCCATTGAATTTAGATTAATTTGGGTGTATGTAAATGATCGGATTCTTGGTTCTTTTCACTTTGATGGCTGTATTGTGGCACCCTTCACTGGTTCATGGATCTACTTTGTGGATCTTTTGTCAGCATGAGTTTGAATTCATCTGTATCTTTTAAGTCTTTGGAGTCACTAATCTATTGTTCTCTTCACAACTTCACTGTTCATTCACAGTTCATTTCTTCATCTAGGTGGCAGTTCTATATGTCTCACATGTGGGCATTGTGTATTTTTTCCCCTCTATGAGTGTTATACGCACAGAATTTCAGTCGTTTTTATGGTGATGATCGCGACTTCAAATCTTATTCACAGAATACAATTATTTTAATAAACTATACTGTTTTTAAATCTATGTTTTATTTTTCTCATATGTTATCAGCCTTTAAAAAGTCCCAATGTAAGGACTAAACACGTGTTGGATGAAATCGTCTATGAAGTGACACTCTCAATGCATCTGTAATCTTTGTTGTACAGTTGTATATGGTGTTATGTTTGTACACACCACATATATCCAAACCACACCTCACAATCCCACATCAGGCTGCAAAATTCAACAAAACAAACATAATTAAATGGTACTACTTACGACTTCACAACGCACAATCCCACTCCACTTAATGTCACTACAACGAATACCCCATAATTGCTAACCACATATTTCCTCAGCACACCATGCCATATAATGCCACCACACAAATCCAATCCACATCACACAATTCCACACCACGCAATTCAACAACTAACTAATCCAGACCAACCCATATAGTTCCACTGCACACCAGATATATACACTCCATAACACATAAGAAAGATACATTGCCGTTTACAATGCCAATAACTCTCACTCAAACAAATGCGAGACCAATTGCATAGCCAATGCTTGTTTGTTCTCGTTTAACTATACCAATAGTGAATATTATTCTAATATTATTATTATTATTGAGATTAACTTAATAAATGCCGACCCTTAGTGCAACACAGGTCAAGCTGCAACCTGAGGTAATGAATCTCCATGTGGCTGGCACAGGAGCACATCTATGAGATAGTTTGTTAAAGGGTTGCAAAGTCTCAGCCCTGGCATCTGAGACTGGTATCCCTCAGTGCCACTCTTTAGTGATATTTTGCAGGATCATCAAGAGAGATAGCCCCAGGAGCTTTGGACTGCCATTAACAATCTGTAAATCTTCTTGTCACCTTATTCATCCCATCTCACCACAGGGTGGGGTCTGGAGTATCCCTGACCACATCCTAAACTGATACAAGTTAGGAGAGGTTTGAGAGAAAAAGCAAGAGGCTGAAGCCTGAACAATGAACTGTGTATTTATTTATTTATTTTAAGGTTTTATAAAGCGCGAACCAGACCCGTGAGGGTATCAGAGCTCTTTACATGATTGAGCGGGTGGTATACAAAGGGCATAGGAGGGGGGGATATCAAAGGGAAAGGGGTTATGTACATTATGTAGAAAAAACAGGCAGTCACAAGTTCCGGATAGACCTGTGATAAAAACAGGTAGAGATATTATGCAAGAGAGTAGGTAGTTTCAGCTCCCGGGTGGGAAGCCCAAAGTGCCGGGAGGTATCATCCAGGAAAGTCAAGGATAAAGCCGTCATGGCGGGTGGTACAAGGACGCAGAGGAGATTGTAATGCGGTCGTTAGGCAAGGAATTTGCCCATAAGCAAAATGTTGGTCTCCTTTTTGAAGGGTTCAAGAGATGACAGTCTTCTGATGGTAGGCGGGAGAGAGTTCCATATTCTTGGAGCGGCCCCAGAGAAGGCCCGATTGTAGGTTTTCTTTTTCCGGAAACGAGCTGGTTGGAGCAGGAAGTCTCTGGCAGACCGGGAGTTTCTGGTTCCTCCGGATATCCCCGGGTTTCTGGGCAAGGAAGGCAGGGGAGTTAGAGTATAGAGCATTGTGAGTAATGCAGGCCATCTTAAGTTGGATTCTGGCCTAGAGAGGGAGCCAATTCAAGGCTTTCAGTTGGGGAGAGATGTGGTTGAATTTCCCTGAACCGGTTAAGAGTCTGGCGGTGGCGTTGAGGCAGGCTTTCAGTGGGGCCAGAGAGTTTTTAGGTAGACCTGCAAGAGTAGAGCAACCGTATTCTAGTCTAGAGATGACTAGTGCCTAGGTTGCCATTTTTAGGTCGGGAGGCTCGAAGAAGGGTTTTAAGTTTCTTAGGTAACTCAGGTGAAATCTGGCAGCTTTGGCCATCGAATTGATGTGGACACGCATGTTCAGGCTGCCGTCAAGAGTTATTCCCAGGGATTTAGCAGGATCCACAATGGTAGGAGAGCAGTTTAGCACTGTGATGGCCTTGATCCATTCTTGGATGTCTGGATTGGTTTTGGGTGGGAAGATGAGAATAAACTGGGTTTTTTTACGTTAAGTTTGAGCTGGTTAGAGGTGAGCCAGTGGACAGTCAGTTTCAAGGCCTCATTCAGGGAGAGAATGTCCTTAGGAGAAGAGATTTCTATGTAAATCTGTGTGTCGTCAGCATACATGTGGTAGGCATTATTGGTGGCGCGTAGCACCTCTACAAATGGTTCCAGGTAAAGATTGAAAAGAGTAGGGGACAGGGTTGAGCCTTGAGGGACTCCCACCATGATCGGGGAGGAGGCGGCTAGGTTGCCGTTAATTAGGATTCTCTGGGAGCGATTCTGGAGGAAGGACCTAAACCATTCAAGAATGGTGCCATCCAAACCCATCCTGAGTTTGAGGCGTTCAAGAAGTGTTTTGTGGTTGACCGTATCGAAGGCCGAAGATAGATCTAGGAGGATAAGGTGAGAGGTATTGCCTTGGTCCAGGGCTTGAAGAGCATCATCCACAATGTGGAGGATGGTGGTTTTGGTGCTGTGTCCAGGTCTGAATCCAGATTGGAAGTCGTCCAGTAAGTGGAAGTTAGTGATGTGTAGGCTCAACTGCTGTTGCACACATTTTTCAAGCACTTTGGCTAGGAGTGGGATGTTGAAAATAGGTCTATAGTTGTCAAGGGAGGAAGGATCCAGCTTAGGTTTTTTTAAAATGGGGGTGCCTTGGCCAGCTTTGAGAGAGTCCGGTATCGATCCCTGTAGGAGGGAGGCGTTGATTATTGCAGTCCAGGAGGGGATGATAGCCTGAGAGGCGGCAGCTAGGCAGTTAGAGGGGAGAGGATCATTGAAATGACTGTTTGGGTTTAGGAAAGAATTTTCGAGACGGAGTGGTCGTCATAGACTTTGAAGCTGTATCAATAGGCATGGTTTTTGGGTGATGTCTGGGAGGGCAACGTGGGGAGAGCCAACAGAGTTAGGGAGAGAGTTGCAGATTTGAGTCGATTCCTAAGGCAGAGATTTTGTTGCAGAAGTAGGAGAATTCTTCGCAGGATATTAGCGATTTAGGGGTTTCTGTAGAGGTTTTTGTTAGTTTGTTGGATTGGTGTTTGACCAAGTCGAATAACTTGATAAGTCTATTTTTGACATTATCTAGTTCTGTTCTGAAGAATTCTTTTTTCGAGTTGAGGATTTTCCTATTGTAGGCATTTATGGCTTGTCGGAGAAGCTTTAGGTGGGCTTCTGACGGGTGCTGTCAGTTGCGTTCTTCCTTCCGAAGGGATCTCTTCTCCTTGTTGAGGGATTCGTTGAACTAGGGATTCCGGTCTTTAGTCTGGGTTCTTTTAAGTTTTAGCGGAGCGAGTCCATCGAGAATGTTGGATATGGTAGAGGAGTAATGTTCAGTGAGGCTGTGGACCGAGGTGAGATGAGGGGGCGGAGGGATGTCAGTCCCGCAGCACGCAGCAAATTGTCTGTGATCTAGGTTTTTGGTGTCTCTAACCCATTGTTTGGAGATTACGGGTTGAGGTGTCCATGTCTTGTGGGTGCCGGGCAGAAGGAAGGAAATAGCGTGGTGGTCAGACCAGTCACAAGGGTCAATAGAGATAAGTTTGACTGCTGATTCCTTGGCGATGATCCAGTTTAGAGTGGCACCTTTCGTGTGAGTAGGGAGTGTGCAGGCTTGGGTAAGGGCTTGGTCGGCCAGGAAGTCTCTGATGGCATTGACCTGTGGGTCTTTGCGGTCGTTCCAGTGCAAGTTGAAATCACCAAGGAAAATGTCATAAGAGTTAGGGGAAGCCTTGGTTGTGATGATTTCCATAAGATGGTTAGTGAAGGTGTCGTTTTTGCCTGGGGGGTGGTAAAAGATATGAAGTTTGCACATTTGGGTGTTGTTGTTGCAAATGGAGAGTGCAAGGTATTCAAAGGAGTCTGTGGGATAACCCAGAAGTTCTGTAACAAGGAGGGAAGAGCAATAAATGCAGGTAATGCCACCTCCTTTTTTTTGTTTTGCCTGTCTAGTCTTATGATGTTGTAGTTGGGTGGGACTAAGAGGTCTAGGCAGGGCGATGAGGATTCGGTGAGCCAAGATTCCGTCAAGATCGCTAAGTCCGAATTATGGCTCAGGATGAGATCAGGGACATCCGAGGCGTGCTTTACAGCAGAGCAGCAGTTAATTAGGAGCCCGTATAGATGGGGTTCAGAGTGTGTGTCGTGGGTAGGGGCAGAGATGGGTACTATCGCTAGCTTGCTATGGACCACTCCTCTGAAACGGATAATAGAGGGTTTGTTGGGTTTGGCTGAAACCGTGCGCATAGGGTGTTCATCATTCAAGTCTAAGGGGCAAGGGGTTGTCAGGGCAGATTCGTAGCTAGAGAGGAGGGCTGCAACTTTGTCCTTTGTGAGGTCTAGAGGGCTAGTCAGTCGTGATAGGATTGTAGGAAAGGAGGAGGGCCAGAACTTCATCCTCCGATAGGTGGCAGGGCTGCTTGCGGGAGCGCAGGTGTCTCAGGGATAGCGGTAATGGGTGAAGGGGGGCTCGGAGGCTCTGCGCTGGAGAGTATCAACATCGTTATAGGAGGGAAGCACATGTGGGCAGGGTGCCGATGGGATGGGAGTGATTCTGATGGGGTGAGCAGGTAGCCTAGTGGTGTGAATAAGATGACCAGTGTTGTGAGCCCTAGCGGGAGTTTCAAAAATCAAATGGGGGGAAGATTTTGCGGGCAGGAGGTTGTGGCTTTAGGAACGTTTCTGTTGGCATGTACTGGTAGCATGGTAGTGGGGCTAAGACTGCTAGGGGCATGAGCCGTAGGGGGCGTTAGAGTAGCCAATGGAGAGGTGGGAGCTAGCAGGCTTGAGATCTGTGTTATAGGCACACAGTTGTTAGTATGCACTGGTGGCGTGGTAGTGGGCTAGGTCGAACCATGTCGCGATCTCCAGCTTGGGAGGTTCGAGAAAGGCTAGGCACCCTTGGCGGATTGGGTGAGCGGGATTGCAGGGGGGGCCCTGGAGTAGAGGACGGTTGTGCACATATTTTTTAAGACAGGTAAAGAAGTCAGACAATTTAGTGAGGTCTCTGGGAGAAGCTTGTTTAAGGATGATGCCGTTTTTGTAGAAGGTGATGGTGAGGTCAGCATGCAGGTTTGTGGATGGAATGATTGTGAGTTTGCTGCCGTATTGAATGTTTCTGGCTTCAAGTATCTTAAGGAGGTTCGAGAAGGCTTTACACCAAAGGAACGTTTTTTTCTGGAGTAGAAGATGAGGTCATTGATGACTTTGCCCTTGTCTGCGCTGAAATGCCGGTCTGAGACCAGGGTCTCATGGGTGCCTTTTTAGGATCGAGTGTTTGAAAGATTTCTTGACGGTTTTGGAGAGCTTAGGAGGATAGTCAACGGTGTAGTCAATGTCGCCCATGAGGGTCAGGCGGGGCCCTGCCATGATAAATGGAGAGGGGAGAACTCCCTCCCAGGAGGTATGTTAAGGGTGGTGAGATATAGAGGTAGTGACCTCAATATGTCTGTCCTATGCAATAGGTCACTCAGCGGATGTGTTAAGATGATGTATTATGTCTTAAATGGACCGCAGAAATTTAGATGCAAATCGGAGATAAATCAGAATGAAAATCAGAATGGAATTGGGCCATCCAATGTTCAATGGATATTCTTCCCATTTGTATTAGCCGGTCCTCTAGTGAAGAGGTCCAGAATCCATTGCCCAAAAGGAGAGCGGAAGCTTAGGACTATCCAAATAAATTATGTAGCGCTATTTCCAATGCCTTTGTGGATTAAAATAAACATAGGATGAAGTCAGGCGGAGGTTATGTTGTAAAAAGTTGAGAAATAAGCTATTCCAAGATAGCTGCTAGCTTATCCAGCGATAGTATGGCTCTGGAGAGTAGTCCTATTACTCTTTCGAGGGATCATATCTCTCTGAGGGTAGTCCTATGTCACTGTCCATAGACTTAGGTTGTGGTGTTCCTCTCAAGGGAGTAGTCCTATAGCTCTTTCCATTGTAATACCTCTCTGAGTGAAGTCCTATGTCGCTGTTCAAAGATGTAGGTGAATGTATTCACAGCACAGGCTTCAGCATTCGATTTCCTCATTCTGAGCCTGAGGCAAAAAGGCGCTATGTGCTTGTGCAAGGGCCCAGGACCTAGCTAGGTGGAGATGACGCAGACAGCCACAGGCATCTGAAGGTAAATAAAAAAAATTAAAAATCTGTCAAATGTGTACGTGCGAGTGAGCAATAGCTTGTTTGTATGTGTGTGGGTTGTAAGATTGTGTGTAAATGTTAGCATGTGTGTGTAATTGTGAGTGAAAGTGAGTAGTGACAAGAGAGGGTGCCAGAAATAAGTGGCAGTTAGTGTAGCTGAGTAGGAGAGAGTGATTCAGGGAGAGTGAGAATACATTTGATTAAATGAGAATGAGAGTGAGATTGAAAGTGACACTAAGAGTGGGTACAAGTAAATGTGACAGTGAGAATGAATGAGAGAATTAATGAGTGAGAATGAGGGTGACTGAGACTGCGTA
Source organism: Lissotriton vulgaris (assembly GCF_964263255.1). NCBI lineage: Eukaryota > Metazoa > Chordata > Amphibia > Caudata > Salamandridae > Lissotriton > Lissotriton vulgaris. The sequence goes on from NW_028252743.1 coordinate 327,292, forward strand.
GGTGTAAGCGAATGAGAGTGTGCATTTGTGTGTGTGTGAGTGTGTTACGCTTGTGATTCTGACAAGAGCCCTGGCATTCTGTAGATTATTCCTAGCTTATGCGGTACCTATGGAAAAATGCTGGTAATGGCATATTGGCACTAATACCTCATGTATGAGGCTCCATAGCAAAATGCAGCCACTGGTGCACTGGATGTAATTCTTGGCACAAGGAGGAGGTATATTGGAAGTAATTATTGGTGTTTGGCGAACCTGCTCCAAAATGTTGGTGTTAGCTTATTGGAGGTAATTCTTGACATGAGCGGGCCCTGTGGCAAAATTTTGGCTCTGATGCACTAGAAATAATTCTTGGAATATAGGACAACCATGGCGCAATTGTAGTGTTGGTGTACTTTAGGCAAGTATTGGCTTTAGGGAAAATAAGAGTGATACACAGGCAGGGGATGGGGCAGTCAACTGTAACAAAATCCGGGCCCTAACATGCTAGAGATTAGTTTTGACATATGGGTTACCCATGGTTCATGACATAAAGAGGCACCAATTGTATATGGGGGAAGATGTGATAATATGTTGGCCTCGCAACTTTAGAGTTAATCATTGGCCTACAGTGTCACTCACTGCGCATTTTTATTAAAAGGACTCCCATGTAAAAATGGTCCATCTGACATTTTGAAAAAATGGGTCAACTCCTGGTGGGAGGGATCAGTCAGTGGCGTAGCGAATTCTGAGGGCCCCCCCGGCAAAGTGCATGGAGGCGCCTGCTTCCAAGATTACTTGGGAGCTCTCAGGCCAGGGTACTGCTCTGAGGGGCCACCCTGGAGCTTGGGTGCTGTGGGGGCCTTTGTGATGCCACTGGGATCAGGTTTAATAGTCTTGAACACCAATGGTTTGTGAGCACATTTATGTGAATATTTTGTCTTAAACTGAACTATTTAACTCCATTTTTTTACTGGAAAATAACACTGGAGTAACAAGTAATCTTGGGTTCCATCGCAGGGGTAATAAGCGCTACATAAATCCAATACGATAGTCTCCAAATTTTCTTGGGGGGTGGGTGGGGGAGCCCACATCAGAATCCTCCATAAAGGGGTCGGGTTTACTTGCTTCACTTACATTTTGGAATTTAGAGCAGTAATACACCCTACCAATTTCAAAGATCACCAGCCGGCATTGATAGCTTCAACGTGGAAAAACAATGTATATATTATCATAACCTGTAATGGTACTGAGAGACAACATCTATATATATAAAAACAAATATATGTCTGTCTGTTTGCATTACTACACCATTCATCCGATCGGTATGAAACTTTGGGAAGCTGTTGAGTACACTCCCGCTAAGGTTTCTGGCAAAAAAATAAATAATAATAATTGTTAAAAGTTGTTGAGTATCCCGCGAAGGTTTCTGGCAAAAAAAAAATTAAAAAATTGTTAAATATCGGGCCCCTGGCACCCCGGCCCCCCAGGGAATACTGGGCGTTTACAGTTTCCGGTGCGACTCGCTTTTGCAATGACCATCAACAAAGCACAAGGACTACATTTGGAGAATCTATGCTTCTCACATGGACAACTGTATGTGGCCAGCTCAAGCATCGGAAAACCTGCTGGTTTATTTGTGTATGCACCAGAAGGAAAAACAAAAAGTACTGTGTATCCACAAGCACTCAAATAAATGAACAGAATTAAAACAACACTTTAAAATGTTTTCCATATTAAAATGAATAAGTTTCAATAAAAATGACACAATGTAAATTGAGTGTTATCATAACAAGTTTCCTTAAATTTCCTTTCTTCTAAGATCACAGCAACATGCGATGGGTAAGCTACTCTTTAATAAATTGTCAAGCATCATTAACAAGAACCGGGACATCCGATTCCAACCATTATAAATAGCCCAATTACATCAGTCTACTATAATACTCAGATCGGTTCCCTTTGCCAGGAATATTTCAAGGATGTTTGATGCTCCAGGCAAAGTAATGTTTTATAGTTGGAGAGCTCCTCATACACTTAAGAAAGTAGCATTATTTTGCTGTTTCATGTAATTTGCTGATATTTGGAGTGTACCGTAATTTAACGAAGAAGCTAATATAATTCGACACAAAAGGCGAACAGATATCTTATTTATGTCAATGATGAACAGAAAATGGAAAATACCTAAATTGGTTCTACGACTACATAAATATTTTTTATTCCATTTATATATATTAATATACATGCAAATATAATGCATCTCCCTCCTATCTAGAGAGAGCAAATCATTTGAATGCAACAAAAGGAAACACACCTTTCCTCATTGCTTAAAGACACAATTTTCCAATTTTCACTCCATGGGTCAATATCAAGCACGAAAGTTAAAAACACGTGTTTTCAATAGTGACATCAATTTTTCTTCAAGATATACAATCAAATCTTTCTATATTTCTATATCAATAATCCTAATAGAATAGATTGATTTCATATCTTAAGGTCTGTATCTCAATGGAGCCGGGCTAGTCACTATCGTCTGTTTCATCCGAGGGCAAATAGTGGGGCATATTAACAAGATGTGTGTTAAAAAATGCACATCGCACATTTCACTATCGCCGGATTTTTTCACTGTGTTAGCACGTTATTATCAACGCACAACACATAGACGATAGTAAATCCTGCAAAAGCCGGCGATAGTGAACATTAGCACGTGAAAACAAGCATTGTTTTCACGCGCTAATGTGTGCCTTGATAATATGGGGGGGTGGATTCAGCTTTATGATCCGCACCTGTTAACATTGCCTAACGCCTGGTCAGAGCAGGCTTTGGGAGACCTGCGATAAACAAGTTTATCGCAGGTCTTTTCCTCCCAACGCCTGCCTTGGTGATAGGGTGTTCCAACCTCCAACCACATTTTACATGTGGTTGGACGCGGGAACGCCCACTTTTTATGTCATTAGCGATGTTTCTCGCTGACATGCAAAGTGGGCTTGTGGCAGGCGTTGCAATGCCCTTGTTAATAGGGGGCTGGAAGTATCGCCGCTTTCTCTGCGAATTGTGCAGAGAAAGCGGCGATACTTCAGCTTCTTAATATGCCCCAGTGTGTTGTATAATTTCCACTACCCCTGACATTTTGTAAAGTGATGACTTTAAGGAGAGAGTGGCCTGAGGGGAGTTGGAGGTTTCATTTTCATCACTGGAAGTTTGTATCATTACAATGTCTATGCGTTGCTGTGAGGTGGCTACAAAATCACAATATGAATAAGGTATCACACACACACCCCAAAAACACACACACGGAAACACACATACAAGCAAGCACACACACACGTGCTCGCTCTATATTGATTTTCAGCGGTGGAAAATGGAACCAATTCCATGCAGAAATAAATAGTGGGAAGAGAAGCCAAATCACATTCTCTAGAGCTGTTAAATCTGAACCAGTGTTTTTGCAGCTCATACTGTGAGGGCTCTCTGTTTGTCCAAAAGGAAGCCCAGAGGTCTAAAATTACAAAAACATTCCAATGGTAAAACTGTAAAAAAAAAGATGTAAGAACACCCCAAATGCAAAACTTTGTAAAAGTAATATGTCAATAAGTCAAACAAACACATTAAACGAAGACGAAATAATCAGGTTAGCGTTACTGATTTCATAATTCCAAGTATTTTAACTCATACTGAATAAAATGATAAAGACATAGTAAGAGCTGCGTTACTGCACTCCCACTTGTGCAGTCTTAATACTTACAAAAAGCAGCAACCCAGATTCAGTTTTGCAACTAATGTTAGATCAGCAGGCTAAGTGTATATAACAATCTTTAGTCCATACGTCTTGTATATTTGTATATTGATTCTGGGACCAATTGAATGAATGAAAATATGTTTAAAATATGCAGCATAATCCCTCATCATCGATGTGCTGCCATTTGATGTTATTCATGACTAATTATCTCATAACAACTAGTTTTTATAATGCAAAATGTGTCTGTGGGTGGTCTCGTGTGTGTGTGGGTGTGGATGTGTCTATGGGTGCCCATGTGTGTCTGTGTGTGTTTAAGGGGGCTGTATATGTGTGTGTGTGTGTGTGTGTGTAGATGTGTGTGGGTGTGTGGGTGTATATGTGTGTGTGTGTTTCGATGCAGTATTTGCACCTGTCTTTTCTGCTGAAATGTGAATTTCATGGAAAAAGCTACTTTTTGATACATTTATTTCTTATCCCTCTCTTTATGAATCTGCACCAAGCTTTCAAAAACAAAAATCTGGTAAACTCCCTTGGAGTCTGCTAAAGTTGCTATGCAATGGTCGAAGGAGCTAACATACGGGGTGGGAGGCGTAGTACCATCTCGTACTGAAACCATTGAGGTGAACTTTGAACCTCATTTAAAGTTTGGCGAACCAACATCTGGAGGAAACTCTTTACATAACATAATATACAATATGTAGATAGCATTCAGATTCTCCCATGTTAAATGTATCTATAATATTAACTCTGTGGTTAAGGAAATTCAGCTGGTGGAGACTATACCATATATTGAGTTTGCTCCTGAAATTGGAGATATTTTCCCTTCCCTCTAAATGCTAGATATTGCCCTTTGTCTGTGAAAACAGAATGAATAAACAAACCTGAACCACATCATGTAATTACTTCAGTCCTATAGATGCCTCTTCCTGAATTGGTAAGATTTTGTTTAGTCATTAGGAGAAAAAATATAAGATGAAGCTATCTAGTAAGAATGTATTAGTCATAAATATATCTGTTATTTGTCACTTGTAAAGATTTGTAAAATTTGAAAATATGGTGTTACCCCTTGAAGTTGCTCAATGTTGTTGATGTTTGCAAACCAAAAAAAAACACAGCTAACTAAAAAAATGAAGCAGAATGACCTGAAAACTCAGAAAAATTCGAAAGTCTGCCACGTTGCTTTTATTGTATTTAAATGCTGTTTGTTTTGGAGAAATACATTTTACACCATTAAACTCTTTCTGATGTTTGCAAACATTTGTAGGGATTAAAAATAATAATAATAATAACACACATCTTTACCACTCTACACTAGAGGAATCTACCAGATTATTTACCTACCAGTGGAAGGCATGTTCGGTTCACTGATAGAATATTGGTGCTAAAACCATTGATGCTCTAAATATAGAAAAGAAAAAATATCTACTACAAAAACATTGACTCCCATACCTTAACAGGTAAGTACAAAAATATTGAATAACAAATATCGAAGTAAAAAATATAGATGTAAAGAATATTGATTTAAAAAAAATATATAAAATAAAATAATACATGTTAAATGTATTAAATATTAATATTATGTTTAACAACATAAATTAAACTTAATATACATTTTAACTAAATATAAAAATAAACTTGATTTAAAAAAATATGAACCCACAAACATGATTATTTATACATATACATATATTTACTTTAAAATAATGTATTAACTATGATCTTTATTTAATTTTTAAACTTTAAAATTATATAAAAAGAAAATATATATATAAATATTTAAAATAAAAATGAACATTTTATAATAAATTAAAACATTCAATTATTTAAAAAAATGAAAGCTTACATTTTGCAATACAAAAAATGCAACAGTAGGAAAAATGTTGAATAGCGGAATAATTACATTTACAATTCCAACTCCAGGGAGTTCAACAGTAGGGAACGTGTTGGATAGCGGAGGGGTACAAATTATTATTCCCACTCCAGTAAGAGCAACAGGAGGAACAATGTTGGATAGCGGAGGGGTAAAATTTACTATTGCCACTCCATTGAGTGCAAAAATGGGGTAAGTGTTAGATAGCGGAGGTGTAAAAATAACTATTCCCTCTTCAATGACTGCAACAGTAGGGAAAGTGTTGGATAGCGGAGAGGAAAAAAATACTATCCCTGCTCCAAAGAGTGCAACAATAGGGAAAGTGTTGGATAGGAGAGGGGTGAAAGTTACTATTCCCCCTCCAGTGACTGCAACAGTAGGGAAAGTGCTGGATAGCAGAGGGGCAAAAAAACTATTCCCACTCTAGTGAGCGCAACAGTAGGGAAAGTATTGGATAGTGGAGGGGTAAAAATTACTATTTCCACTCCAGGGAGTGCAACAGTAGAGAAAGTGTTGGATAGCGGAGGGGCTAAAATTACTGGTCACACCACAGTGATGAAAAGGTAAAGAAAGTATTGGATAGCGGAGGAGTAAAAATTACTATTCCCACTACAGTGAGTGCAACGGTAGGGAAAGGTTTTGGATTGCAGAGGTGTAAAATTTTGCATTCACACTACAGTGAGTGCAACAGTTGGGAAAATACTGGATAGCAGAGGGGTAAAAATTACTATTCCCAGGCCAGTGAGTGCAACAATAGGGAAAGTGTTGGATAGCAGAGAAACAAAAATTACTAATAACATTTAAACAATTGAAAACAATTGAAAAACCATAAATGTAAACAATATTTAAAATATACACGATTAAATATATTAAACATTTAAAAAGAACATATATTATAATATTTATTACGTGTAACAAAAAGCTACACATTGTATATATAATAAATTAATAAATACATGTATAAACAAAAATTATTTAAAAGGAGCAAAAATTAACAAACAACAAAATTAATTAAATACAAAATGTATTTATTTTATTTCCTACCCTATAACAACACATCAATAAAAGAACACTTCAACATATTTATTTAAATGGATTTCCATAATTTCCTTAATTAATAATCACTTAAAAAAATATTAATAAAAACAATAATAAAAAACATTCATTGAGTACACTTGCTTTATTTATTTCATTTATTTTATTTACTTGAGTTTTATATAGAGCTGGCTAGACCCGGAAGTATCAGAGCGTTTTACATGAGGAGAGTTACATAGGTTATAAGTTACACAATCAGTCTGACCCTGTGCCTCATGGGAACAGTCCAGCCCGAACTGCCAAGCCATGCCTTCCCTGGTTCCAGAAACCGGTCCTCGGAGGCTTGTTTCCGGTCCAGGGAAGGCATGGCTTGGCAGTTCGGGCTGGACTGTTCCCATGAGGCACAGGGTCAGACTGATTTGCATATGGCCATGTCTGAACCGGGGTGGCAGAGTGGGCTAAAGAACGGTGATGGATTAAACCCAGATCTGTTGACTGGGTGTGAGTGTTTGATTGGTTCAGATGCTCCGTCCATCACCACCCCCTTTTGTACCACTTTGTTCGCCATAAGTTGGCAGGGTATGCTCAGACGTGAGTCCCTTGCTCACTTTGCCACTGGATTCAAGCAAGCCGGGCTGAAGATGGCTGAAATGCCAGAAACCGGTCCTCGGAGGCTTGTTTCCAGTCCAGGGAAGGCATGGCTTGGCAGTTCAGGCTGGACTGTTCCCATGAGGCACAGGGTCAGACTGATTTGCATATGGCCATGTCTGAACTGGGGTGGCAGAGTGGGCTAAAGAATGGTGATGGATTAAACCCAGATCTGTTGACCGCTTTGTTTGCCATAAGTTGGCTGGGTATGCCCAGATGTGAGTCCCTTGCTCACTTTGCCACTGGATTCAAGCAAGCCGGGCTGAAGATGGCTGAAATTCCAGAAACCAGTCCTCAGAGGCTTGTTTCCGGTCCAGGGAAGGCATGGCTTGGCAGTTCGGGCTCAACTGTTCCCATGAGGCACAGGGTCAGACTGATTTGCATATGGCCATGTCTGAACTGGGGTGGCAGAGTGGGCTAAAGAACGGTGATGGATTAAGCCCAAATCTGTTGACTGGGTGTGAGTGTTTTGATTGGTTCAGATGCTCCGTCCATCACCACCCCCTTTTGTACCACTTTGTTCGCCATAAGTTGGCAGGGTATGCTCAGACCTGAGTCCCTTGCTCACTGTGCCACTGGATTCAAGCAAGCCGGGCTGAATACGGCTGAAATGCCAGAAACCGGTCCTCGGAGGCTTGTTTCCAGTCCAGGGAAGGCATGGCTTGGCAGTTCGGGCTGGACTGTTCTCATGAGGCACATGGTCAGACTGATTTGCATATGGCCATGTCTGAACTGGGGTGGCAGAGTAGGCTAAAGAACGGTGATGGATTAAACCCAGATCTGTTGACCGCTTTGTTCGCCATAAGTTGGCTGGGTATGCTCAGACGCGAGTCCCTTGCTCACTTTGCCACTGGATTCAAGCAAGCCGGGCTGAAGACGGCTGAAATGCCAGAAACCAGTCCTCAGAGGCTTGTTTCCGGTCCAGGGAAGGCATGGCTTGGCAGTTCGGGCTGGACTGTTCCCATGAGGCACAGGGTCAGACTGATTTGCATATTGGCATGTCTGAACTGGGGTGGCAGAGTGGGCTAAAGAACAGTGATGGATTAAACCCAGATCTGTTGACCGCTTTGTTCGCCATAGGTTGGCTGGGTATGCTCAGACGTGAGTCCCTTGCTCACTTTGCCACTGGATTCAAGCAAGCCGGGCTGAAGACGGCTGAAATGCCAGAAACCAGTCCTCAGAGGCTTGTTTCCGGTCCAGGGAAGGCATGGCTTGGCAGTTCGGGCTGGACTGTTCCCATGAGGCACAGGGTCAGACTGATTTGCATATTGGCATGTCTGAACTGGGGGGGCAGAGTGGGATAAAAAACATTGATGGATTAAACCCAGATCTGTTGACTGGGTGTGAGTGTTTGATTGGTTAAGATGCTCCGTCCATCACCACCCCCTTTTGTACCACTTTGTTCGCCATAAGTTGGCAGGGTATGCTCAGACGTGAGTCCCTTGCTCACTTTGCCCCTGGATTCAAGCAAGCTGGGCTGAAGACGGCTGAAATGCCAGAAACCGGTCCTCGAGGCTTGTTTCCAGTCCAGGGAAGGCATGGTTTAGCAGTTCGGGCTGGACTGTTCCCATGAGGCACAGGGTCAGACTGATTTGCATATGGCCATGTCTGAACTGGGGTGGCATAGTGGGCTAAAGAACGGTGATGGATTAAACCCAGATCTGTTGACTGGGTGTGAGTGTTTGATTGGTTCAGATGCTCCATTCATCACCACCCCCTTTTGTACCACTAAGTCAGATTGAAAGCAGGCGTAAGGAAAGTAGCGATAACCGGGGTTAGTGCTACTTTTCTGATCGCTACGCAGGTTAGCGAGCAGCTTGCTGATAGAAGAAATGTCGGTTAGCGACATTTCTCACGTTATTTGGGGAGGAACACCCACTTTGAATCTCATTAGAGATGCACAGCTGGGCGTTCAGGGAAATGGCGAAAAGGCATGGAAACACACGCTAACGTGTCCATGCTGATAAGGTGTTAACATTATCACTGCTTTAGTGGCAAAAAGTGCCGCTAAAGCGGCAAAACTGCCCTCGATGATATGCTCCTAAGTGCCAGCAGATGTGGTATGGTTCAGGTCGCACGTCTGATGCTTTTTTTGCTTAAGGTGTAAAATGTGCTCAAATCTTTATTGCATCACATTAGATATAATAATCCACCACAATGCAAAAAAGCCATTGAAAAGGATTTGTAACAACCTAGCCTCATAGAGGGAGTATTTCTTATGAAAACCCTTTTGAATACTTTTTAAAGCATAATGGAGACCTGCATCCTGATATTCACATTACAAAATGCTGCTTAATGCGCAGTAATAAAGTCATTTGAGCCCAATACAAAGGGACATCAGAGAACATGCAGCCCTCCCATGAACTGCTGCACACTTCCTCCAATGCCAGGACTGATATTCACATAGTGGAATCTCCCGGGCAGGCTAATGAAGACTGATTATTTTCAATATTGGTAATCTTTCAATGGGTTGAGACTCGAGGAGCGGTCTAGTCAATCATGCACGTTTATTGCCCTGTTTTTCTTTTGACTCACAAGGACTCACAATCCAGGCATTAGCAGTCACTTTGCCATTTGTGGCTCACAAGGCTCCTCTCTTGCATTGTGATTTGGGATTTTGCTCTTTCGGCTTCATTTGATTGAGACTTTTTTTATTTTAAAGGTTTTATATAGCTCTGGCTAGACCCAGGGGTATCAGAGCGCTTTACATGAGTATCAGATCATAGTTACAGGTTACATTGTTACAAAGGTTACACAGTTATTAGAGCATGGCCACATAGTTACATTGTACGGTCGAGAGAATAAGCACACATACATAAGGGTAAAAGCGGACAAGGGGAGAGATTCATGGGAGGGGGTAGGAGCAGGGGAAGTAGACAGTTAATGAAGGCAGGAAAGAGGAGGGGAGGGTGAGAGACACCGCATGGAAAGAGGAGGGGAAGGGCGACGGGGACACAAACCGGTAGACGAGTCAAAAGCAAGGTCCAAAGGCCAGTAAGCTGTGATCCCAGGGGAAGTGGTATCACTTCCCTTTCTCTGTTGCGAGAGGCTCCCTTTACGCAGTGGACTCTCTCAGAGGGGTCTCTGAGACTCCAAGGCCTACATACTGGATCCTTCCCCAAAAAGGGGAGAGGGAGTGCTTTGGCAAGGGGTGCCAAATCAAACCTCAACTGTGAGTGGCTCCCTTGTTGCAGTGGACTCCCTCAGCGGGTTTGCTAAGACTCCAGAGTATAAATATTGGATCTTTCCCCAACAAGGGGAGAAGGAGTGCTTAGTCAATGGGCATAAAGGACAGGGGGCTAGGCAGAGTAGCGGGCAAGGGGAGAGATTCAGGGGAGAAGGGATAGGAGCTAGGGAAGTATACAATGTACTAAATGGGAACATATTTAATTAATGTTTAATTAGTTATTATATAGCGCTGGCTAGCCTCGAAGGAATCAGAGCGCTTTACTTGAGGAACAGTAACGTTGCAATTTACATCAGTTAAAAGTTCCAAAAGTATCAAGAAAAGCATTTAAAGAACATAGGGGACAAGGTGCATGGAGCAAGGAAGGGTAAGGGGATAGGAGGGAGATAGGACTTAGACACAAGGGGAAAATCTTCCCAAGGTCCGGCTGGGTAGGTGATGGCTGGGGGGAGGAGACCACAACCCATCTCCTCTTTAGCTATCTGGTAGCTCCACCGGGCATCAGCCAAATCGCTTGGTCTACAGAGTCTGGGGTAAGTTCCGCAGGTTCCAAGTCCAATGTATAACCAGGTTAGTGGATAGGTTCAAGGTCTTGTCAATGTCCAATTGTTGTCCCAGGGAAATAAAACAACGTGGAGGGGACCACTATGGCAGCCATCTTGGGGTCAGGCAGGGGACTGTACTGTACACTGGTACACTGGTGGCCGTCCTAGGGTCAGGCAACTGGCAGTTAGAGTCAGTATCCAGGACAGCGGCCGCTAGAGAATAATAGTCCCAGCCCTAGAAGGGACACATGGAAAGGGGTGCCCAGCCTACTGTAGCTCAATGCGCACCGGGGCCTGCAAGCTCATCATCCCCCTCATCACTCTCCACACTGGTCCACACCAACGCTATAAGAATCTGCAGGGGAGGGAGAGGAAGAGTCCGCCAGCTGTATCACCGGGCCCCCGTATCAGTATTGCAGACAGCATTTCAGTCCATGAGCCCAGGCTCGTAGCCTCTCTGTCCCACCGTAGTCGGTCTGAGAGAATTTCCTTTCAGGCCACCTGGTTACAGTTGGGCTGGCTCGCACAATCGCCGCTGCAGCTACTGCCATCCACAGTAAGGGGAGAAACGTAGGGGGTCCGCTCCCAACCCCAGAAGGTCTTACCAGGCTGTTATGCTCATTTCATGTCTCAGCTGGAATTGGTACTTGGAGGCAGTATACCACTCGTCTTCCTAGCTCGGGTGGGGGGGGGGCAATCTGACCCCAGCGGCACTCCGTTTGCCTCAGTTCTGAGCCTGTAACACCCACAGTCCCTCACTCCGTCAGTGCCGCTCACTGCTGCTCAGGCTCTTTGTATGCTCGGCAGATCCCTGCACTCAACAATAACAGCTATCACGTGTTTAGCAACTCAGTGGCTCATTCAGGGTTTGAAAACAACTCTCTCATTATTTTTAGTGTGGAGGACAGCCATTAGCCTCCGTGACTCTCAGGTGTCTGTCTTGCAGATCGCGGTAAGCAATTCCTAGTAGACCATGCTCTCCGGTGATCATAAGCACGGAGACCCCACCGACATGAAGAAGATAAAGAGGCAAGTTGTTGGCCGGTTGTCTCAATGTGAGCTGCAAGCACCTGTGAAGTTTCAGGATTCATCCCTGTTGTGACCGCTTCAGTGCTGAGCCCTCCCTTGGACCTGTGAAGGGCAGCGCACCATGCAGACACTCTAAAATCGAGTCACGGCCAGACTTGCTCAGGGGCTGCGCTGTTCTCACTCCTCATGGCCAGCGTGCAGATGCTGCTGCTGAGCTGCCGTTCTGCAGGGGTAGATGTTGGGCGCTGACTTTTTCCCGGAGAGAAAACAGTTTGTAGCCTTGATTATTTCTCCTCCAACACCTTCTCACTTCCATGCGGGGTGCTACATGGATCATCGTTAAGCCCTATGCTTTTTAATATTTAAACCCCCTGGCAACGCTAATCAAAAAGTACCCGGAAGATAGAGTGAACAAATTTCATTACTGCATGCTGTAGATTACTAACTGAATATCCCATAATTACCTAAAACTAAACTCCGGCAAATCTGAGGTACTCCTCCTAGGCAAAAATACATCTTTCTGGTTCCCTATTTTGTGGCCAAAGGAACTAGAAACCCTACCTACCCTGGTTTGTAAAGGTAAAAACCTAGCTATAATTTTCAATAACAAATTGTCATTTGACAAAAATATCAATGCTTGACCTCCTCGTCTTTTTTCATTCTCAAAATTCTGAGGAAGATATTTTCATTCATTCCACAAAAAATGCAGAAACTGGTGATCACCACACTAGTGCTTTTGAAACTTGATTATTGCAATTCACTTTGTGTTAATTTACAGCAGAGCAAACACAAGGAGAGGATGGACGGAGCACTGAAACCTTTCAGACACTCACCCCCAGTCACAGATCTTGGTTGATTCCATCATCGTTCTTTAGATCACTTCACCACCCCAGTTCAGACCCAGAAATATGCAAATCAGTCTTGAACCTGTTCCTCATGGGAACATTCCACCCTGAACTGTCAAACCAGGTCTTACATGGACCGGAAACAAGCATCTGGAGACCAATTTCGGTGTAACACCCCACCTCAGCCAGGCTAGCTTAAATCCAGTGGCAAAGTGAGCAAGGGATCCATGTCTGGGCATACCCTTCCCACTTAGGGCGACAAGAGCAAAAGGAACAATTGATGGACGGAATGCTGAACAATGCAAACATTCCCCCCCCCCCCCCCCCCCCCCCCCCAGTCACCAGTATCTGGATTTAATTCATCGTTCTTTTGCTCATCACGCCACCCCAGTTTGGACCCATTCATATGAAAATCAATTTTGAGCCTGTTCTTCATGGAAACAGTCAAGCCTGAACTGCCCAGCGAGATCCTCCCGGGACCAGAAACAAGCATCCCTAGGTCGGTTTCAGGGCATCAACCCTCATCATTCAGGCTAGCTTGATTCCAGTGGCAAAATGAGCAAGGGACCAATGTCTGGGTATACCCTCCCAACTTAGGGCAAACATAGCAAACACAAGGAGATGATGGACTGAGCACTGAAACGTTTTTGTTCTTTCCCCTGTTGGATCTCCACTAATTTCCACATTTTCCCGTTTCCTTCCTTTTCACTGCAGGAGGCACCTAGACATCTGCAGGCAGTGGTGCATGTGGTGTTCTGTACTTATCTTTAATGTAGTAGTGTTGGTATGCAAGTGATAATGTAAGGGATCAGAATGTGGGCGGTTGCCATGCTGGAATGTGGATTTCTGAGAAAGTGTCAGATGGACCTGGCTTGCTGGTGGATGGGGTCTCTGTTACTGTGGTACCTAATAAACCAGCATCTACCACTGCTTCAGAGGAGTCTGTCTTATTTCAAGGAAGGAGCTCACCTTTACATTTTGGCGACAAGCGACGAAAGAGGCATTCCACCCTGGCAGAGCAGAAACCTCTACACTATTCATCCCTCACTAGACTACAGAAGAAACTATTCTCCATCAGAGGACTACAGGAAGCTATATTTATTCTTACCTCTGAGCCCTTTAAGTCGGAGCATTTCTCGGCTCTTGTGGTTTTGGTGGTGAGTTGCTGCGGCTGCTCCAAAGATGTTTTGGGAGTTTTGGTGAGTCGTGCACATGGGTGGCTTGAGCTTTGACTGGTGGACGTGCCACTCGCTCAGTGAGTTTGACTTCAATAGCAACTAGGCTCGCAGGTCATGCATGCAGCTGTCTCAAGCCCCGGCTGTTGGAGGTGCCACGCACTCAGTGAGATAGATTTGACCGGCAACCAACCTTGCACTTGGCACAACCAGTAATTTAAGTGCGTTCGTCATTTCCTTATGCCACACAAGGCATGCTGCTTTACATATACGACAGCCATCTTAGATTGGGCCAGTGGTGATTTCAGATGGCCGATTTCAATAGTTTTATTTGCGCTTAAGGCTCTCACGCTGATGCACACAGCTATCATCTGTTTATATTTTAAACTGCATCCTGCGTACACTCTGATACACACAGCGATCACCTTTAGGAATTTCTCTTGTGGAAAGTCGTTTGAGCTATGTAGCTGACACCATTTGATTCTGGGAGTGTGTCAGACTCTCCCGCTGATGTGCACTGCTGGTAAGAGGACATGGTTCCCCCTATGGGGATAGGACACAGTACAAAAAGTATACCGTATTGAGAGATCAGACCAGAATTTCAACGATGGTAGTGGAAATACTAAGGAATAACTAATCCTGTACCATATTTAACCACAGAGTGTAACTAAGGGAGATGTTCCTACCACTACCCCGGTTACAGACTGATGCAATGAATTTCAGGTAAGAGAACTTTATTAAAACTAGCGAGTAATAACTAGAACAGGCTGGATGAGTTTTGTCTTGGTTACATGTGAATAATATTAATTTCTGGAAGTATTTTTTCCTATGAGAGTGTGTGTAAAAACAATGATTTCACAGAGTATCATAAGAAGTATACTGTTAGCCTTTTAAGATAGAGAAAAATGTATCTCTTATGGTAGAAAGTCGGGAGCTGCTTTAAACAAGGGCAGTAGTAATAACTTCAAGCAGCGTAGTTTCATTGCAGGATGTTCCCATTCCAATACCTGAAAATTAAGGTACTGTATATAGGGGAGGGTGACAAGGAGCCCAAGGAAGACTAAGGGATCCTAATCCTGAAGAAGGTGGTGAGAGGGGACAAGGAAGGCCAAAACATGTTCATAGACTAAAACTCTATAAGGAGGGGGTATGGATACTAAATAGCCAATACACCCCCAAGATAACGTTTTTTGAACATTCTTCTAGGTAGTTTTAATCATTGTTTTTGTGTTGAGAGGATCCAGATCCCAATGGGCTTTGAGGGTGTAATTTAATCCCCTTAATTATTTCAAACTATCGTTTTTTGCTCCATCAACTGACGTTGGTTTGCCTCTTGATGTAGATGTGGCCTATGATGAAGCATGACACTATCTAGTGTGTGAGGGCAGTATTAAAAACCATCTGTTTTTTCCAAAACGGAAAAAAGCAGCACCTAGGGATAGATTTGTCCCATAAAAATCGCCCTTTCCCTTTTTCATTGTGTGAGTATAGGTTGAGTTGGGAGACAGAAGGGAAAGGAAGAGAGTCTCTGGCCTCCACCCGAAAGGGATATTGTGTGTTGAAAAGTCACTTATGTTCACAGATGACACCATTTGATTCTGTAAGTGCCTCAGGCTCTCACGCTGATGTGCACAGCTGGAAAGTCACTTGTGTTCGCAGCTGACATCATTGGATTCCGGGGATGTGTCAGTCCCTCAAGCTGATGCACACAACCATTACTAGCGAAGACCATTTCAGGGAGAGTCTGGAAATATGACATCTCTCAATTCTGCATATTCATGTTCACATTTCAGTTCTTTATTTGTAATTCACTTCATTCTTCTATTGTTATGTGTGCAACTCCTGTAAAGAAACGTGTGGTGTTTGAACTTTGAACAGTGTGATCTGAGGTCCCACAAAGTACTCCCTCTAGTAGTAGCATTTTCTGTGTATTATGTAGAATGTTACTGCACCTCTGTTCTTTCTTTCTTCTCCCGGTGAACCTCCCCTTCGTTGGTTAAATGGAAGAAAGTTTTTGCACTTTACGCTCATACATGTGGCACTTCTCTTAGTGCAGAGAGAAAAACGTCTTTGTTCATTCATTGCTTGGGTTCAGAAGGTCAGGAGGTGCTGAACATCTCCCTGACCTTTCAGGCAATGGTGTTTCCACTTTGAATGAATATGAAATTTGTATCAGAAAAATTGATTTGTACTATCTTCCTAAGGTTAGTACTGTTCTTGAACTGTATCCTTTCGGGAGGAGAATGCAAAGGCAGTATAGCAATATATTCCTGTATTTTGTAAGTTGGCATCCACATGCAATTTTGGGGTGTCTTTAGAGGAACGTTTGAGAGATCAAATGATGTTAGACTGCATTCTTGTCAAACCTAAAGATAGTTTATGGCAAGAGGATAATCCTTCATTACAGGAGGTTCTCACAATACTTAAAATGCATGAACACTCGAAAGCGTGTGTTGACACGATATGCAAAGATGGGTCTTTGGGAAAAAATGCTGGGGATGTTTTCAAAGAAGTGAATGACAAATCTGCTAAGTGTAAGTCTAATACCACCACAG
Source organism: Lissotriton vulgaris (assembly GCF_964263255.1). NCBI lineage: Eukaryota > Metazoa > Chordata > Amphibia > Caudata > Salamandridae > Lissotriton > Lissotriton vulgaris. Next base: position 343,893 of record NW_028252743.1, read on the forward strand.
TGCCTGAGTCCTGCTATCTTAGAAGGTTTCAGGTAAAGATTTTAGGTATGGCAGCTTGGAGCATTTTGCAAATTTTAAAGAGTGTCCAAGGTGGAAGGCCACTTGCAGTGTCTGCGGTAAAAATTGTCATTTTTAAAGATGCTGTAAATCAGGCAAAGAACTGAAGAAAGTCCGAGAGGTTGATATATATGAGGAGGTGGTTGAGGAAGTTAACATTCTTCAGATCAAAGAACATGCTTGTGAAAGACCGCTTAAAACTGTAATGATCAATGATGCGCCTGTGGACATACTTTTTGATTCCGGTGCTAAGATTACTCTCATCCGTAAAATGATTTATGAGCAGCACCTGTTGATTACAGTTGTGTTGTTCAAATCCGACATAAAGACAAAAGACTATAGGGGTGAGACCACTGATGTTATGTTTTTTTAGGGGGTATGATTAATTTCAAAGAAACAATTACTACGGGGAAAATATATGTGTCAATGAAGGATGACTCTCTGATTATCTGGTTCCACCAACATGATTTACATGTATATTTAGATCCCAATGAAAATCCTTTTGTGTGTTTGAAGGAAATCCCATTTGTCAGGTTGGTGGGGGGATGAAGGGAAGTTTGGATCAGAGAATTTCATGAAGTGTTTGATAAGAAATTGGGATGTCCCAAAAACTATATGAATCAGATGAAGCTCAACTTGGGTATCACTCCCAAGGTGGCAAAAGTTAGAAATGTGCTTTTGTTGGTAAAGAAAAGCATGAGAGTGGAGCTGGATAAACCTTTGGTGAATAGGATTATTCAGGAAGTGGACACCATGGAGTGGGTTTCTCCAGTTGTTATGGTTTGGAAGGCCAATGGGGAGGCCAGACTATGCATTGACTTCTGAGAGCTCAAAAAGTGGCGGTGGTTGAATACTATCTGCTTCCCAACATAAGTGAAATGCTGTTCTCTCTTGAGGATGCCAAGCATTTCTCCACATTAGATTTGTCTTCAGCCTACCACCAGGTCAAGCTTCATTCTTTGTCTTAAGAACTTGTGGCCTTTATCACGCCATTTGGTACCTTCAAATTCCTAAGAATACCTTTCGGGCTCATTTCTACAGCTTCTGTGTTTCCGAGAGCAATGGAGAGCATTCTGAAGGAAATTGAAGGTGTCAAAATCTATCAGGACAATGTATTGATTATTGGGGTCAATCTTGAAGAACATGATGAAAGGTTGAGAGCAGTGTTGAGGAAGTTGTTAGAGGTCTGTCTTACCCTGAGTACCATATGTATTTAGGACATCTGGTGTCTGCATCTAGTATTAGACCCAATACTTCATTGGTTAACACTATCTGTAATCTTCTTCATCCTATAAACAAGGAGGAGCTGGTGAAATTTCTGGGGATGGCTGAATTCTATAATAAATTTGTCCCAAATTTTGCAGAGAAATCCTGCTGTAGGAGAGTGCTACTCAAGAAAGGGAGTTAATTTGTGTGGTGGCAAGGTTGTGACAGAGAGTTTGTAGGTATTAAGAAATACTTGTGTGAAGCTCCAAATCTGGGAAGCTTTAATCCTACCAAATTGTCTTATGTGATGACTAAGGCCAGCTCGAAAGGGTTAGGATCTGTATTAGAGCAAAAAGTAGATGGTATGGAGAAGACAGTTTTATTTACCTCTAGACCATTGAGAGTGGCTGAATGTAATTATTCGGTTGTGGAGAGGAAGCTTTAGGTGTTTTATGGACAGTGCGCAAGGACATTTTTGTGGGGCAGGAGATGTGAGGTGTTAGTAAATTGGTTCCCCTTGTAGTCTAAGGGACAAATTGGTGAGTAATGCTCATGCTAGTCACATGGGTATTGCCAAAACGAAATAAAGAATCAGAGTAGCCCATTGGTGGCTGGCAATGGATACACATATTGAGAGAGTTGTTGAAGATTGTGCACAATACTTGTGCAGTGATTGGATTTTGACGTGCAGGACGAAATCTATGTTAATACAGGAGCAAGCCAGAGGTCCACGGTCAGACATTACAGTTAATATTTTAGGTCTAGTCAGGTTAAAATCTCAGGACCGGTACGTATTGGTGTGTCTTGATATTTGTTTAAGATAGCCTGCCATCAAGGTTGTTAATTTTGTTGAGCCAATGGTAGTTATTAAATTCTTGGTTGAACTCTTTGAACTGGAGGATTTTCCTTTGTCCATTTTGTCAGATAATGGGTTCCAGTTTACCTCTAGGGCAGTAGAAGAGTTTCTGAGAGAGTGAGAGTGATATCAAGCATAAGAAAGCGGCGTTGTACCACCCAGAGAGTAATGGTATAGTGAAAAGATTTGTAAAGGTACTTAAAGAGACATTTCAACAAGCTGTTGTATCTGGAGGATATTGGGAAGTAGCTATGAGGAAAAAGGTATGAGAATACATATTTTACGCCACATTCCTCTACCAGTGTGGCTCTTTTTCGTTTGTTCAAAGGCAAGGTGGAGAATACTGAAGTGACTCCCTTGTGGATCACTGCAAAAAGAAGTGTTGTGGATGATGGTATGGGTAGCAAAGAGGGGTGGAGAGAGAGAGAGGGCGAAGATGAAAAAAAGGAAAGTGTGGTATGATGAGAGAAAGGCAGTGAACAGGACTATAGCAAGTGTGGGTGATTGGGTCAGGATCAAGTCACCAAGGAGAGATGGGATGAAGTCCAAGTTCAGTCAACCAGTTAAGATTCCTAAGGTGTTTAGGAATGCTGTGAAAACACATGATCATAAAATTTGGAACCTTAATAGAGTTGCCAAGTGTCAATCAAGTGGGGATTGTGGCACAAAGTCAGTAGGCCTCTCCGTGCAAGTAGGATTCCACTTCGATCACAAGACTGTGTCAACTAAAAAAGTCAGCATTTTCTGTTTATCTTGCCGTATTTTTATTTGTTTTGTATACATCCAAACTGTTGGATTAATAGGAGTGAAGTGGTGTGGTGTTCTGTACTTATCTTTAATGTATGCAAGTGATGATGTAAGGGATCAGAATGTGTGTGGTTGCTAGGTTGGAATGTGAACTTCTGAGAAAGTGTCAGTTGGACATGGCTTACTGGTGTATGGGGTCTCTGTTACTGCGGTACCTAATAAACCGGCATCTATCACTGCTTCAGAGGAGTATGTCTTATTTCAAGGAAGGAGCTCACTTTTATAGTGCACTTTACAAAAATAATATTCATTTAATTGTTTTTGTCAATTAAATCAGACGTGCATATATTTGATCCTTTCCAAGGTACATCCATAACAAAATATGTGTGATAGACTTCTTATAGAACCAGAAATGGAAACAACACACCTAATTTATCTTTTATACAATGTAAGAAAATTGTTGAAAAATAATTACATTTAAAAAAAATACTTTTTCCAAATATGCCAAAGTCTAGAACTCTTCGAGCTAAACTTTGTAATTTTACAGCATAACTTCTACCTCTAGGCCTTCCGGCTCACCCTGTGACATTTCTCCTGCCAGAATGATGAAACAACTCTCTCCGTTCTTAGGCCCACATGCATCATTGTGACATTTTGCACTTCCTAATTTGCGAAAAATAAGGAATCGCAAATTAAGAAGTGCAAAATGCTATGCATCATTATTTTCGGTATTCATTTGTGATTCGGTAAAAATCGCAATTTTTACCGAATCCCAAATGAATACCGAATTCTTAAGTTAATTTTCGCAATTCCCATTGATTCCTATGGGCCAAAAGGCCCATAGGAGTCAATGGGAAGGCATTAGCAAATTGCGAGTGGCACTTTGAAAATTTCATGGGTGCAGGGGGGGGTCCAAAGGACCCCCCCATGCACGCCTGAAATGTATTTTTCGCATCATGTTTCACACACACATGTCCTAAGGACGTGTGTGTGAAACATGAATGTTGAAAAAAAAACATTTTCAGCATTTGAAACTCTTTTTCCAAATTTACCGAGTGGTTCAACCACTCGGTAAATTTGGCACCCTAATTGCGAATTTACACTTTGAAAAGTAATGATGCATTGCTTTTAAGAAATCGCACATCTGCGACTTCTTAAAAGCACCCGCAATTTTAGAACTCGCAAAAATGTTACGAATTCTAAAATTGCTTCATGCATCCCAAAAAGCACTTTTGCATTCGCAAACGGCCGATTTTAAGGAATCGCACCGTTTGCGACTACAAAAATGCTTGATGCATGTGGGCCTATGTTTCTAATATGATTGCCCTATTTAACCAATTTATCAGACAAGAAGTGATAATAGAGCAATGGCAATCAACCACTATCAAACCCCTTTTGAAGAAACCATCCCTTTCACATAAAACCTCTATTATGAAATAGGACATAGGTGTCTAGTGTCCAGTGACCTGTGCACTCTAAACCACCAGTTACCTTCCTGGTGTTACTAAAATACATTAAACATATTTGTGAGGCACAAAGCAAAAATTAACCTTGACCCATCTAGTATTAGACAAAAATGGTATTTATTAATATAAAAATATATTTTCTCTTTACTATTTAACATTGATTACAAAGATCCTTTATAAGGTGAACTCTACATCATTGTTTAGCTAAAAATACTCACCAAAACTATTTGGTAAACCCACATATGTTATTATAAAGCGAATTCAGCCATCACTTGTGGGCATATTATCAAGAACGGCGTTAAACTTTTCGCTAGTTCAGCGGCCGAAAACTGCAGCTAAAGCAGCGATAATGGGCTTGATAATATGCCCTGGAGAATTCCAATAGAAACCCATGTTCACACCAGAACATGGATTTCCATTGGAATTCTCAAGGGCAAATTATCAAGCCCATTATCGCTGATTTTGCAGCAGTTTTCTGCTGCTAAACAGGCGATAATTTTTAATGCCGTTCTTGATAATATGCCCCTTGTTTCGCAGCTCAAAGCCCGCTGTCTTAACCCCTTTGACGCTCATGACGAGCTCAGCTCGTCATGAGTTACGCCTGTCGTACGCTCATGACGAGCTGAGCTCGTCATGTAACGCGGGTTTTTTTTAAACTCAACGCACAGCGGGAAAACGGCCCGCGCGCATGAGGTTAAAGCTGAAAACCAAAAGAACAAACAAAAAACAAATATAAATACAGTGCATAGAACACACTTAACCATCATTGCATTTAATAAGACTAATGTCATCCTTACATTTACACATGTTTAGACTGAAAACTACTTCATAGATTTTCTTTCAGTGTTTGTATTGCCACCCAGACAAAACCTAGAGCATTGTGAAGTGTTAAAACCTGTGCTTTCAAAAATCCAGAGGCACTTCTTGCAACGAGCACTTTAGCTTCCGGAGTCAGCTGCCCAACCCGCAGTTAAGCCACTACAAGTTGTTGTACATCCAACTTGCTGCAAGTTGGCACAATAGCAGGCAACGCAGTTTAGACGCGAAACACCGTCTAATGTTTGATTTTAAACATCTTAATGGATAACTTTTAGTCATCAAGTCAATTTAAAAAACATTTTCTTAAACATTTTGTCATGGAAAAAAGATTAAAACCATTTCATTTTAAACTCTCTCCTGGGAGCTAACTCACTAATATCATATATATATATTTTTTAAACAGTGGTCTAAAGTCATGCCCTCAACAACTTTTGAATGCTTAAAATTCGTAAACCCTCAGTAATAATATTACATAAATCCCAATTCTGAAATTGGAGTTTCTGCACAGGATTATGAGATGTGCTTTTCCCCCGAAATTATTTCCCCTGTGTAAATCTCGAAGTGAGTGAAAAAGTGTGTCTGGAGTAAGACAAAAACCTGTAGAAATTAATGTGCTAACTACAGAGAAAAATGTCAATTACGTCAGGGTAATTTGCATAATTTCTAGAATTTCACGTTATGGTTGTGATACAAACCGCCCGATTCATTAACCGAAATTGCGCTCGCAAGGGGCCGGATTCTGAGAATCCGGCCCTTTGCGAGAGCGATTTTTGCATTTGGGATTCAGCATCCCAAATGCAAAAATCGCTAATTGCGATGTCGCAAATGTGCGAGGAATTACATTTAAGGAATCTCTATTAGAGATTCCTTAAATGCAATTCAACATCCAATTTAAATTTGCGAATTCGCAATTTCTTGCCGCAATTTACCGCGAGGTCAGACCTCCCGGTAAATTGCGAAAACTCAGAAAAATGCATTTAAATGCATTTTTCTGAGTTGCATGTTATACACACACATGTCCTTTGGACATGTGTGTGTGCAACACCTGTGTGAAATTTCATTTGAGGGGTGCTACAGGGTGTCCTGTGGACACCCCTGGCACCCTTCAAATCGCAATCTTATTTGCGATTAGTTAATTGCTAATCGCAAATAAGGAATACTCCCCATTCATTCCTATGGGCCTTTTGGCCCATAGGAATGAATGGCGAGTTATTCCTTATTTGCGATTAGCAATTTGCTAATCGCAAATAAGGAATCAGTAGGAATCGCATTTTATTATGCGATTCCTACATGATTACCGTTTTGCGAGTCCTTAATAGCGATTCGCTATGATTCGCTATTAGGGGCTCGCAAAACGGCCCGTTGATGAATCAGGCTGTTAATTCCTGAAATTGCATGCTTAAAATTCGTAAACCCTCTGTGATAATATTACATAAATCTCAATTCTGAAATTGGAGTTTCTGCACAGGATATGAGATGTGCTTTTCCCCCGAAATTATTTCTCCTGTGAAAACCTCCACGTGAGTGAAAAAGTGTGTCTGGAGTAAGACAAAAACCTGTAGAAATTAATGTGCTAACTACAGAGAAAAATGTCAATTATGCTAGGGTAATTTGCATAATTTCTGGAATTTCACGTTATGCTTCTGATGCAAAATTCCTGAAATTGCGTCATTCTTCTATGTTGCATTATTTCCACAGTTCATGGCAAAATTATAGCACAAAGTATGGGAACAACACGAACAACTAGAACATAGGTCGCTGTTGTTCACTGCGGTAAAGTTTTTTGCACAATTGTTAAGCGCAAAATGCGTCGTTATGCCATGTTTATGTGAGGATGCATTTCGTGGTAAAATATATTGTTACATGACAGATTTTTTTTCACTTGATCAGGTGTAATATTGCATAATTTTACCAAAATTTCTCGTAATTAAACGAAAGCACACTACTCGAATTTTGCACACCCTCATGCTAACACCAATCTCCAAGTTAATTACTCACTTTTCTACTTCATATATAGAATTCTTTATTGAAAAAGACTCCTAGTTGCTAATTCCTTCCTTACAGGTTGCACTCACTTACCATTTCGACCACTTTTTCTTATTCACAACTAAATACAAATATGGGGGCATATTTAGAAGGAGCTAACGCCACCGCAGCATCACTGCAGCGTTTTTGTTTAGCACCATATTTAAAAAGTGACGCTAGAGCCCCTTAGCGTCACTTTTTCACTGCTAGTGCCTATTATTTTAATGCCAGATCTGGTAGCGTCACTTTTTGGTAATGATATGTGAGGAAGACATTCACTCAGAAAAACCATTGCAAAACTGAAGTTGCCATATTTACAAGGATCTTTGGAAATGGCGCTATTTTTGAAAAACAGGTGCTGAGTTCTGTTAGAGGCAGTTTCGTACGGCCAAGGAAAAGCAGATCTTATAAATTACTCATATACATGGGTTTAAAAGTAGAACATACCAAAATCACTTTGGCAAGGTCAACTACGTCATGGAACTACTACTATTGCAGCTTGGAGCACCAAGGAGACCACCACCACCACAGAGGCAGGACAGGAGAAGGGAGCAGTCATACAGCCAGAGGATAACACTCATTGTCCTCAGGGAGGAGGTCATTGCCCATTACAAGCTGACTGGGGAGTCCATTGTCCATCTCCTGCACCAGATTGCACCAAGGCTGCAGCTAACATCACAGTGCTGCATCAACTTACCTCCGTAGGCCAAGCTACTGGCTGTCCTGCACATGCTAGCATCTGGAACTTTTCAACCCACCACAGCCAGAGTGGCAGGAGTATCCCAGGCATCCTTCCTAAGGTTCCTCCGCACCGTCCTAGATGCCATTGATCCATCAGTTCAACAACAACAGATACTCCACTACCATCTACTCACCTGGACCCATAAACTCACAGTGCGTAAAACCGCTGGTCGGTTAAGTTTGTAATTTCCACAGTGTTCAAGATTAGTTATTTAATATTCCTAACTAACCTTTCACTGATCAAAAAGTTCCTCCCTCTGGTCAATGGACCCTTAGTTGAACTAGTCGATGTTGAAAATTAAATTAAAACTAACTAAATTTTTATTCAATGTAAATAACCACAGACTCCGGAAAGTTTTAAATCTTTATCTAAATGAATGCATGTGAACCATTCCAAAATACAGTGCGGTCACCTTCATTTATAGGAGAAAAATTCAATTCATAAACACCAAGCATATACTTCGGACTCATACAATAATCAATGCTCAGAAAGGGAAAGGACAAAGAAAAAAGGACATCAACAAATAACAGGAAAATATAGTTACCAATGATGGTGTGAAAGACCAACCCCCAGGATAGGACAGGAGACAAAGACTCCAGGACAGGATAGATGACCTCTCTAGAATACTGACGATTGTGCTGCACCTTTCTCTGACGCTCTCTTCCTCCTCGAGATTCTTCTGCGATCCCAATTAAATCAGGATAGAAGGTTCTGCTTCAGGTTCTGCATTCGGTTCAGCATCTCACAGCATCTCTCCCAGCAACAGCATCTCCCGCAATCTCTGCAATTCTTCATCCACAGCGTTCAGTTCTCAGCTCTCCTCTAACTAACTAATGCTATTTTAGTTATACCTTTCGTTCTGCATGTTCCACCCATTAATAATGCAAATATCGTAAAAGTACAAAATCTGATTGGTCTGGCAAGGGAGGAAGCACCATCACACCATGCTTACATGTCATTAAAATCAGTTAAACTATTGTTCGCAAACCTATCCCCTTAATTTATATTCATAAATTTAGTTCCTACATGTCTTTAAGTTTACTTTGCAACATTTTGATAACATTCTGAATACAAGTCTTCATCGTTGAACTCTTCACCATCCATTCTCATGGTATAACACTCGTCTTTTGGCTCCAGTTCAACTGCTCAATCAATCAAGACCTTCATGACTTCCCTCAGTGGGCATGCGCGGAGTTCTCATCACTCAGCTTAATCCAGTTATACGAGAGAGGCCCTATTACGCACTAATGATAAAGTCAGAAAGACAAATATTAATTTCACAAAGAAAGTGGTCGCACTGTATACCACCCACCTCTACTCTATTCCCCTTTACTTATTAATACTTTTCCTGCATTAGCATTGGTAAAATTGCTTGTTTTCATTTCAAGGAAGCAGATGCCATGCATGCGAGTCTTCAACACTCCATTTTTCCTGTCTTCTGCTTAGGCTCCAGAATGTCCCTTCAAGCATTAATATGTCATACTACATATATGTAGTTGATGCATGGGCACAACAGTTCCCCGTTTAAAGCGGTATTAGTCTGTCTTCATTGTTATCCGTATTAGTACACACCTAAGCAAGCTTCACTAACCCACGTTTTCATATGTTGTGTATTAGTTATTTATGACTCTTGTTAATAACTTCACTAGTAAATTAAACGAGTGGATTGCATCCCAGCAAGGCTCTTTTCCACAAAACCTTACTTCATCACCATTATTAGCCTCATGCCCCAGTACCTCTACTCCTCTTCACAGTGCAGCAACAACAGAAGAACACGCAAGGCTTTTCTGTCATTGCAGGATTCCCACATGTGTTGGGGGCGATTGACTGTACCCATGTGCAACTTGTGCCTCCGGCAGCAAATTCACACCTCTACCGCAACAGGAAGCACACCTATTCAATGAACATGCAGGCAATCATGGACCATCTGGGCCTCTTCATAAATGTCATTGTGAAGTACCTGGAGAGTGCTCATGATTCATTCAACTTCCGGTATTCCGTTATCAATGAGCGCTTCCAGAATGGTACCTATGAGAATGACATACTGGTTGGTAAGTATACCTCAAGCACATGACAAACCACAGGGCAGTCAATGATGTAGGAATACGTTGACATATCAGTTTTGGGTTGAATGAGACAGTGTATACATAGTGTTGTGGGCCTACAAACTTGCTCCATACTACATGGCATATACACAATACAATCCTACAAGTAACACATGTTGAGACTGCATATGCCACTGGGGCCACATCTACAAGTGAACTGTGCTGATGGAGAATACCTATTCATGATGCTCTGGTGGAGCATCTCCCAAAATCATATGAATGTGGCAATGCAAATCTGTCTGCATTACATTACATGACCTCATTGGTATGTAGTAAAGCAAGCCACACCAAAATGCAGCTTTCATTCACCCTACATTAAGGATGTCTATCATGGGCCTTGCAGTGGTCTTTCCTATCCAACACCAATGAAGAGCTCACACATTTCCAGACAACCTATGTTTAGGGACCCAGGGAAAGTGTGCAAATAGTGTACCTCCTGGGGAAGGTTAAATGAGGATAAATAAGTACATGTCTGTTTGTCATGTCCAATTACTATGTGTCCTGCATTCTGCACTGCACATACAAGGAGGAAATTGCATAGATTGTGTGTTTTTGTTGCTGGAATGTGTCCTATAAAGCATGATGTCATGTGAGGACATTAAGCTGACACACATGCATCACAGTTCAACGGGGGGTGTTGACACTAGTCAATACCATGTGATGGTGCATTTGTGGACAAACCGTGGAGGTACTGTATGTCAGCTGAAAGGCACATTCCATCATTTTACTTTGGATGCAGGTCCGTGCAGCCATATTACATCCATTGCAGGCCTAGTGCGCCAAGTGCTTAATGAGGCCCTGTATGTGCATTCAGTTGTGTCAAAGACCCTCATAAAGGCCACACGTCGTAAAAAGATGGGTCTGAACAACCTGTTTAAGCAAGGCAATCCCTGTCTCTAGTCTGTGTGTCCACATGTACATCCCATGATCGGGAAGTATGAGATGTATCCCAGACCTGTGAACAGAGAAATATTGTCATAAATGAACCACCTACAAGATCATCTCTACCATGTTACATTACATCACTCATTATATAGACACATCACATCCTATGTGCACACTGCTTTGTTGGGCACAAACAACATCATCCATCCAAGGCCCCAGACTCATTATATACACACATCACATCCTATGTGCACATCGTTTTGTTCAGGCACAAACAACGACATCATCCATCCAAGGCCCCAGACTGTGCAACAAGGTGCAGCCTCATGCACAATCTACATCTCCCATGACAGCCAACAATACAGTTCTCATGGAAATATTGTGCCTTTCTTGGAGCAATGTTGCAGAGATTCTGGTAGCGCAGCCACAGAACCCATTGAATAAGCATGGGCGGAAAATCCGGATTTTCGGTAAATTCGCAATCCGCGAACTCTCGCGAATTTACAGAAAATCCGCAAATTCGCACGCAGAGGATTTTTTTTCTTGGTGATACAATATTGCGGCGTGCGGCGTTCACTTACCGTCATTCACCGTTTGCCGAGTTGTTTTTCTCGATATTTTGCGAGTGCTGCGCCATTTTGGATCTTGCTGCGGGATCCTGCGGGAGTTTGGCGACGCATCGCGAGAGTTCGCAATTGCGAACATGTAGGTGCGGTGGGCAGCAACAATCTCGCACTCGCAAAATTACAAAATTTGCAATTCTGCACAAGAAATCCACTAGCAAGCAGCATAGACCTTCTGAAAATGATGATTTTTATCAGAATAACTCCTCAGGTTGACATTTGCCTGCACTTTTTTGGATTTGAGGCCTTTTGACTTTCTTTGGATCACTTTTGGATTAGAAATCAACTTTCACACTGCTTTGTTGGTCACAAACAACAACATCATCCATCCAAGGCCCCAGACTCATTATATACACACATCACATCCTATGTGCACATCGTTTTGTTCAGGCACAAACAACGACATCATCCATCCAAGGCCCCAGACTGTGCAACAAGGTGCAGCCTCATGCACAATCTGCATCTCCCATGACAGCCAACAATACAGTTCTCATGGAAATATTGTGCCTTTCTTGGAGCAATGTTGCAGAGATTCTGGTAGCGCAGCCACAGAACCCATTGAATAAGCATGGGCGGAAAATCCAGATTTTCGGTAAATCCGCCATCCGCGAACTCTCATGAATTTACAGAAAATCCGCAAATTCGCACGCAGCGGATTTTTTTTCTTGGTGATACAATATTGCGGCGTGCGGCGTTCACTTACCGTCATTCACCGTTTGCCGAGTTGTTTTTCTCAATATTTTGCGAGTGCTGCGCCATTTTGGATCTTGCTGCGGGATCCTGCAGGCGTTTGGCGACGCATCGCGAGAGTTCGCAATTGCGAACATGTAGGTGCGGCGGGCAGCAACAATCTCGCACTCGCAAAATTACAAAATTTGCAATTCTGCACAAGAAATCCACTAGCAAGCAGCATAGACCTTCTGAAAATGATGATTTTTATCAGAATAACTCCTCAGGTTGACATTTGCCTGCACTTTTTTGGATTTGAGGCCTTTTGACTTTCTTTGGATCACTTTTGGATTAGAAAACAACTTTCACAAGTAAGTTTGTTTGGGGCATTACAGTTGCTGTTCTGCAGAAAAACGAGTTTTGCAAAACTGAAAGCACTCAGCAGGTGCAAAAGTTCACTCATCATTAGTAACCATTCCCTGTAGTACTTCCTGAGGGGCCCCTCCAGAGTTCAGTTGCCTATGTTTGTTTGGGGCATTACAGTTGCTGTTCTGCAGAAAAATGAGTTTTGCAAAACTGAAAGCACTCAGCAGGTGCAAAAGTTCAAACTCATCATTAGTAACCATTCCCTGTAGTGCTTCCTGACTGGGGCCCCTCCAGAGTTCAGTTGCTAGTTGCAACAATTCTATGACCCTGCTCTGACCCCTACAGCAGGTTCATAGAATAGCTACAAGTAGGCCACAAAAATTGCACTGCAGCAGAAAGCAAATTACAGATAAGGAAGCAGGTACCAGACTGGAATTTTAAAACAGTGACACATTAATAAATCAACCCCAAATTAATTCATGTCAGTTGAAGCAGGGCAGGTGTGCTTGCTTTCCCCCCCATAATCTACAGTGATGAACCAGAGGGTGGCATGGGTGAAACAGGGTGGCAGTGGTGAATCAGAGGGTGCTGTGAACCTGTGATGATGAACCAGACGTAGAAACAACATAGAAACAACATAGTCGCGACCGTTGCGAGCCGACAAGTAAGTTTGCAATTCCGAACTGGTACAAAACCCTCGCGAACTGGCAGAAACCCTTGCGAACACAAAAAAAAATCTGCAAATTCGCGAGAATTCGCGGATTTTGGGGATTGCGAGTTCGCAAATACGCAAATTCACGAACGCCAGATTCGCAAAATTCGCCCATGCTTACCATTGAATCATGTGGAAGATATAGCCTACATTGTCTGGAAGTAGTGTACTTAGTCTACCAGTTGCACTGAACAGCACAAGATTAACACATCTATAATCCCTAGTGTTGTCACCATAGTGGACACTGTGCACTGCCATGTGCAAACTATCATGTCCCACATTGATATCCACTCACTATCCTTCCCATGGCGGCACATATTTAACAACATTGACTCTAACTCTCAATGCTATATATGTGTGACTAAAGTATGTCACATCACCTGCTCCTGTTAAATGTTGTCAAATCAAATAAGTATCAGTTCAGGAATGGCAAAAGTAGCCAATACTAGACACAAAAGCTGACTGTGAGAGTCATATCTACTAAATGGATAATTGACTCTCCTTACTGGTGACAAATCATCTCCTCGATGACATTGGAACTCACAAGTATAACAAATAGTAAGTGCATTACGTAGGACAGCACACCTGTATGTGTAGCACTGTGTCTGTCATTTTCAGTCCCTACTTACATGTATGTCACACAATGTCAATGCACGTCTTCTACAGTAAGCATGGTGTATGAGTCAATCAGGACACATAACATATAGGAAATTAGGTTTGGGTCATCCCTTGCCATGACTCTTAACTAATTCTACACCTCCTTTCTTTGCAGCCGACCAAGGGTACACTCTACTGCGGTGGGTCATGACTCCTCTGAAAAACCCACAAAGTAAAGCCCAGCAGACTTACAAACATGCCCTATGCAGCATCAGGTCCATCCCTGAGCGGACATTTGGAGTTTCAAAATCTCACTTCTGGAACCTTGACATATCCTGGGGAAGATTGCTATACTCGCCACCTTTGGTGTGTAAATTTGTAGAGGTGTGCTGCATATTGTTCAACATATGTGTCAGGACAAAGTTGCCATGGGCTAATGAAAATGGGGAGCAGGAAATGCCAGACTAAGATGAGGAGCCTCCTCAACCTGGACCATCAGTTACTGCAACACGGTGGAGGAACAACATCATAAATACTTTTTTCTTAGAACCATGATTAATTTACATGATATTGCACAATGATGAAAGATCAAACATTCTTCATCTATGTGTAAATAAATGTATGAGTACTACCAATGTGTATACATTTTGATTCCATACTCACAGTGAACACGTAAACATTCAAATGTGTCCTGCTACTAATTGTCACACAGATAATGTATGTAGATATTTTTAATACACAGCATTGAACACCATCTGGTACAAATGAAATAATGTGCATGTAAACTAACTGTAGCAGATAGTACTCCATTGCCAGCCACATTGCACATGGTGTGGTAAAGTAGATAGAGTGCAATGATTGTGTGTGTGTCTCTCCTGCTGCTAGCCACCTGTACAGCTTCATACTTGTGGACGATAGTATAAGGGCACTCATAGTATGATGACTTTGAAGTGCTCCACATAGTGTGTGCATGGGATCACAGTACCAAATCTACAGTCTACATGTGCTACATCAATACCTGTATCCACATGTCAAATACATTAGGTGATCGCATGTCACACATACAAATGCTATATAATATACTTTGCCAGTGCAACTGTGTTGCATGTGAACACCCACTGCTATGCACAAGCAACACTACCTTGATGCAGAGTTCAGTTTTGATGTGTTTACCCATGCCTTATCATCAACAGGAGGTCAAGTCAAGGAATGTCTGGTGATTGGCCATAGCACAATCAGCATGACTGAGTATCATGGTGGCCACAAATAATGACACTATAGCTTTCCTGTGGGGTATGGCCCTTAGATATGAACGGCAAATACTAAAAAAATCTAACAGCCTCCTCCATACATTACCCTCCATACATTTCCTTCCATGTGGGTGAAGCCAATCGCTGCACACTTCTGAATTTTCCCCACAGGCTGATGCCTCCACTGTCTTTCACGGCGCTGTTTGGCAGTAGATTGAGCTGTCGTACATGTGGGTGCACTGACCCCATGACAGTGGTGGTCTGTCCCATACCTGAGGGAATCTAATGCAATGTCAATGGGTGCTAAGACATATTTAGCACACAGGACACCTATGGTAAGTTGTGTCCTTGTGCTTCCAATTGTGCAGTGCTGTGAGAAATTTTGCAGTGCTGCACTGCATCATGTACAAAATGCAGGGATGCATTGTATTTACAAGAATACGTTGCACCTCTGTGTTTTACCCAGCGCAGATGCAAATAATACCTGCCTAGTGCCAATACAGACACCCTTGTGCCATAGTGCAAGGGTGGCTGTGTTGCAGGGATGATTGTTCATATGCAGAAAGGTGTCCCTTCCTGCACAGAAATAATTTTAATGGCATCTTGCTCTTTCTATGTGTGCTGCAGAATGCAGCATACATATAAATAGCATAAACAGGGAGATATAATGTATTTCTCCTTGCTGCGCCAATTTAATGCCTGCTTTTACATGCCGTTAGGTATTTTGCTCTGCCTCAGGTTTACACATCAATGTAGACCATGTAGACCATCAAGGAAGACATGCACATCATCAAAGAGCTGCTCACCACACCCCCTAGACTCGCCTCACTCACCACCACCTCCCCTCTCAACCTGCTCCCCTCCCGTCCCGACGACGCTCCTAAGCCATGTCCCTCGCACCGGACCGCGATCCATGCCCACAATCGCAACAAGCACAACCGCCGCACACACTGGACCGCGATCCCTGCCCACAATCGCAACAACCGCCCTCTTCGTACATGCAACCCTCACTCGGACCTCGACACACTCTCCCTCCTCCGCTCCTACGACCAAGCTCCCCTAAACCTCACAACTGCCCCGCACCTCCCCATCCCCACAATACACTCAAACCCCCGTAGATCCTCCACTCTTAACGACAGAATATCCGTCCCAAATAACCTTAGAAAAGTCCCCCTCTCTCTAGCACCCTCTTCCTCTCCAGACACACCCCGTCTCAAATGCACTCTCCTAAACTGCAGATCGGCTTCTAAACACTCCGCTGCCATCGCTGATCTCATCCTAAGATTGAACCTTGACCTAATCATCCTGACTGAAACCTGGTTAACCGAATCCTCTACACCTATAATGGACATTCTGGCCCCCCCCCTAACTACCACATCATTAGGCTTGACAGGTCTGGCAAGATAGGTGGCGGAATCGCATGCATATACAGGAACAGCCTTTCTGTTCTGAAAGTCCCCGTGCCGTCCCTACCCTCTCCAACTTCCTACGAATACATCTGCCTCGATATCATCAGTGATTGCAAACCGATATGCTCTCTCCATAGCATTTACCACCCTCCCAGAGACCACCTCATCTTCGCCCAGCAAATGATGGACCTGATTTCAACCAACGCAGGACGACAGCTCACCCAAATATACCTGGGCGACTTCAACCTCCATTGGAACGATCTTAACGATGCGGTGGTAAATAGTCTTAAAAGCTTCCTCTGCGCCCTGGACCTCACACAATTATGCAACAGCCCGACCCACGAGAAAGGCTCTATCCTCGACCTTATCATCGCTAAAGAGGGCGCTACTCAACTTGAGGCTATTCAACCCTGTGACTGGTCAGACCATCATATTGTTACATTTCATATCAATGAAAAAGTCAAACTCAACTCTGTTCAACCCACCAGACCTAAAGTCTGGAAAAGAGACCTGAAAAGACTCAACCCATTATCCTTACCTCAGAACAGTCGCGACCTCCTACTCCCCCCTACTGGCGTTACAGATGTCCAATCCCTGACTGACCACTATCTTAGCGCAGTGACCTCAATAATTAATGAGGCTGCTCCCATGCAGCTAAAAAGAGTCTCCGCTAAAATCTCCAAACCATGGTACGACGGGAGTCTCAATGAAGATAGACGAGCCATGAGACTGGCAGAGCGCACCTGGAGGACAGCTCCCTCTGCACTACACCTGAAAACCCTGAAGAAAAAGAGAAACGCCTACTTCAGGAAAATAAAGCGGTCGAAAGCAAACTTCTTCAGCCTCCAGCTTGACCAAGCAAAAAATCGCCCTAGAAAACTGTTTGAGTTAATCAGAACACAAGCCAAGGAACAACCCCAACCTCTCAGTACCTTGCACGAAGCACCCTCATGTGAAGACTTCGCCACTTTCTTTACCCAAAAAACTGACAACATAAAGAATGATCTCCGCGCGGACGCAAGACTCCACAGCACTCTCAACTGCATAACACCCACCGAACCTAAAAACAATGCAACATGGTCAACCTTTGAAACCTACTCCGAAGAAGAAATAGGCAAACTGCTCAACACCTTGAAACCTTCCAATCACCTCTCGGATCCCCTCCCTGCTAACGCTGTCAAAGATTTCATCCCACTGCTCCTTCCCCTCTGGACTAAAATCATCAACAGCTCGCTCCAAGAAGGAACTTTCCCTGACTCCCTCAAAGTTGGACAAGTCACACCTTTGCTAAAGAAACCTACTGCCGACCCATCGACTTAAACAACTACCGTCCCATTACCAATATTCCCACTCTCGCCAAATTATTGGAAAAATGCGCTCAACTACAACTGACTAAACATATCGGCACAGCATTGAAACAGCTATGACGCACATAATTGACGACGCCCTTCAAATTCTAGATCAAGGTGATACCTGCCTCCTCATCCTGCTTGATCTCTCTTCGGCATTCGACACTGTCAAACATGAGAAGTTACTCGATCTTTTGAGCACAAGAATGGGTCTTTCTGGGACTGTTCTCAAGTAGTTCACCTCCTTTTTACACAACAGGTCGCAGAAATTCAAGAGTAACAACCGGATGTCCTCTCCAATACCTGTGTCGTTAGGCATCCCACAAGGATCTTCCCTATCACCAACCCTGTTCAACCTAGTTATGGAACCTTTCACCACCTTGCTCCAAGCATCCAAAGTACTTTTTCACATGTACGCAGAGGACACCCAACTATATCTCAAATTACAATCCCCCAACGACATTTTACTACTGTACTCTACGATCAGAAACACCCAATCCTGGCTTGCTGAAAATCATCTCAAACTCAATGCTCTGAAAACAGAATTCCTGCTGATCACACCTCCCACGAAGATCCCCATCACGCAAACCTGGCTTAAACAGTTAACTGCACTCAATGTCCAACCCATCATAGTGGATTCAGCGAAATCTTTAGGCATAACCCTCGACTCCAACCTTAACATGCAGCATCATATCAGCAAGGCTACTAAGGGAGCGAACTTCCAAATCAATACACTGAGGAAACTTAAACCCTTCCTACCAGCCAAAGACTTCCAAACTGCAGTACAAGCTCTAGTAATCCCTCGAATTGAATACAGCAGCACCGCCCTTTGCGGTCTCCCGTTAACCAGCACTGCACCCCTAAGAGCCTCTCTAAACGCTGCAGCCAGACTCATCACTGGATCAAAAAAACACTTGCACATCACCCCTGATTGGAAAACACTGGACTGGCTGCCTTTTGAAGCCAGAATACATTTGAAAATCGCCTGCATGACACACAAGGCTCTACACCTGAGCTCTCCCAAATACCTCACTCAGAAGCTGTCAATCTCTGGCGGCTCTAGAAACACTAGAGGCACAGACAATCTTCTGCTAAAACCTCGAAGATTCCGGAAGGTAAAAACCTATAAACGCTCTTTCTCAGGAATGGCACCCAGGATCTGGAACTCACTCCCTCCTGAAACCAGGCTCATCTCCTCCTTCACACTTTTTAAGAAAGAAGTAAAAGCTATTTTTATGGCCAAATACACTTGACCTATTAGCGTGGATTTGGAAAGACCCTACTCCGACCTGTATTACTTTGTTCGAATTCTATGAATATGTATTTCACCTGAATTATTGTTGCTACTAACTATCTATGCACACATTTAACTGTTATATTTGTATTATTGATGTGCTGTACTACTTATGTGTAACCCCACTCTCTTGCTGGCATTCCCAGCCGTGTAAAGCGCTCTGATATCTGCAAAGATCCTGTTCGCGCTATATAAAACTTTCAAATAAATAAATGTAAATCTGGGGCAGCATAAAAAAGCAATGGGTGTTGCTGTGGAACCCCCAGATGGCACAAGGGTCGTGGAAGCAAGTCACGCACTGGTCTGGGAAAGACAGCGGGAGTGAAATTCACAAGTGATGTTGTTGCGCACCCGTACTTGGATTTGCACAGTGCTGGCAGCAGGATGTAATTAGCACAGTTATCTGCAAGAGACATTGAGGAAGGGGCAGGCAGCTGAGTATTAGGGGATCCCCTTACCAATTAAGGTCTCTTATTCAAGGCCACTAGTTGTGGTGTTGTGTCACCATACACTTGTTATATGGTGTGGTCTCAGTGATGCAAGCTACTTGTTCTTCTGTATCTTGTTATCTAGTCATACACATGCACACTTGACCTATGCTACACATGTGTGTGCATTGCTGACATGAATGGTATGCTACTGGAAGGGGCAGTTCTCAGCACACAAAAAAACTCCAAGACAGTGTAACACTTGCGAAAGTGTGCATTGAACTTTTGCACACTTGCATTTTACAATTACACATGATGATGTGCAATGACCCTCCTTGCACTGCCATCCCCTGGGTAGGTCTGCCATGGTTTACTCTGCTCTGGTAACCAGTGAATGTAAGTCCAATTAGACGGGTATGGCTCTTTGATGTTCACAATGGGTACACTGTGCTTACCTTTGGCTTGTCTACCTATATGCCTCTGCTTGTTACACAAAATACACATATTGGCTCTGCATGGCCTCATGGAGGTGTTGTTAAGTGCTGACCCACTGGAGCTGTCCTAACATATCTAACTCCAGTTGCACATGTAAAGTGTATAGGAGGCCCTGTGTATATCAGAGAAGAGCACACATACATGGTACTGTATATTCGTTTGACAGGCAGAATCTGACACATCTAATGAGTGTACCAATATGTCATTGTGAAGTATCAAAATGTGCAGTTAGGTAAGCTTGGTACATGTCTCAACGGCATCTGGTACAGTGCAGCATTGACATATACAGTACTGACTTTACAAAGGACTCAGGTAGACATGATGTGTGCCATTTATAAGGGACTCATTTCCTGGTGTCAACTTTAATCTGGCACGGTTGCAGAGAATGTTCTGTGAGTTATGTGGGTCATGCTACTCCTGAGATTCAGCTGTCATGGTGACCTATGATCCAATAATTTCTCAAGAGAAATTACTGACACATCATTAGTATGTACACTTCAGCTTGCCTTACCAATGTGTAGTGGTCATGTTTGTCAACTGTGTCATCTGCATAAATGCAACCTGAGGGGTTACATACACATGATGTACACTGCTAATTTGGCATGTTAAAAATGAATGTGTCCTACGATGACTGAATTGTTTTACATGTCATTTACACGTGCTGAGGTGGATTCCTTCAAAGAACCCAGTGTAACCAATGAGTGCCTTCTTCTATGCTAATAGTCTTACGGAATCAGTGAGTGTGATGTCTGATACAGTGCAAATTTGCTGCAATGATGTTTATGCCTTACACTAAGACACATTTATTTCTTTGGTGGTAGATGACATGCTGTGGGTCTTGGCATTTGCATGTTAATAAGCCTCTCTCAAATGTCTATGAAGATACATTGCCAATCTGTGATGGAACATGTGACAGAGGCCTGACAGGGGGTGGCATAGCCACACTGGCAAGATTTGTGATTATCTGTGATTGATTCACACCTGTACATGTCTGTGGATTTGTGACTTTTATAATGCATGTCAGTTGCACATGTCATGACATGTGGAGCATGTAATGATCTGTGGACTGGTCCACCATAGACCTACAAGAGGCCTGATAGGAAAGGTGGCATGTGTGTCTGTGTGATGTGTATTAAATATCCAGCATCCACTTTTACATGTGAGGAATGCCATGTGTTCGGTATAGTTAGCAATGTGTCATGCTATGGGTCGTTGGCATACACGTTATGCCTCATTCTGACACAAGAAATGTACTTGCTATCATTAGTAGGACAATAAATTACAAGTGGTGAGGTTAGAGCACAAAATGGACAGGGGCCTCACACTGCTACAGGAGATCAGGTAGGCACAGGCCAAGCCTTAGTTATGTCTCCGTCACAGGGAGTCTACCTACCCTTCCCCCAGATCCTAGTTTTACTATTGTTATCATTGATGTGATTTTAGATTTGTATAGATTAGTAGGGATAGTTTAGTGTTAGGATATCTTAGTATTTTTTAGGGGTGAGTTTATTGTTATTTTGGGGGTGATGGGATTGATGTGTTCTTATATGTGTGCTAAAAATATATATATAAAAAAAAGAAAACACTTGTAGTTTATGTTGTCCTTGTGTGGATACATCTTTTAAGAGGGGTGGAGGATTGATGTTTATTATATTGTGCTAAATGTGTAGTGTTAGGCAGGCTAAGCTAGGTTAGGTGTAGTTAGTATGTAGTTGTTGGTAGATTAGGGTAGTTGCTTATTGTAGTTTTGGTTTGGTTGTTTGACTTTTTACTCATTCTGTTGACAATAAATGTAATTGTATGCAACATACAGGTCTACATCTTAATTTACTGTGCGGGAGTTAGCGTGTGTGCTCAGCTAATGTTATGTACAAGCACATGTCTTTGATAGCAGTGTTTGGCAACAAATGTGAGTATGTTTATTTCCTATGGACAGGGATCTGTCTGGTTGTCCATTAAGTTACATCATCTAACTATCAGACATTGTTGAGCAGTGCAAATCATGTGTTCACATACAATATCTGTGTGTGGCTATGTCATACAACATGCCTTGGGGGGATGTTGTGGTCAAAATCATTTGGCCTGTTAGTAGGTTTTTGGACTCATACACTGATCGCTGACCGGTACCCAGTTACACTTGCAGCGTTGTATGCTTGCTAGTTGCCATGGATGGACCTGACACTTGCTGAGTGACTCAATACACCATTAACATTGACTGCATGACATCAGTAGAACTTCCCGCTTGCAACCTTGATTAAGTACTTGCTAGTCATTACACTAATAGTGTTTACAAAATATCTTACACTCCCACCACTTAACATTGTACCTGACTCCACAGAAATGCCCCTTTGGCCAGTAGCTGGTGAATGTGCCTCCCATAGTGGCCAATGGTTAACCTGGTCCTGACTCCTATAGACAGACAACACACAGGTGATTAAAAGTGTATTTATTTACATGTGCAAATGTTGAAGCCGATTATAGATAAAGTTCATTGGAAAACAACCCAAAAGGAAGTTTAGAGCCAGTGGATATCCAGAGTCCATGTGGACAACATGTCATGAGACATGTGGAAAAGAGGACTGCTTCAGTGAGGAGGATGACCACAATGTCATTAGGGAGGATAGGCAACATTGACAATCCACAATTGGTCAAGGTGAGCAGGGTGAAGTCAAAATGAGGACAGTGACAGCAGATGTTCCCTGGTATGTTCGTCAGCACAGGGTTAAGGAGAAACTGGGTAAGTGGCACAGATGAATGTTACTGGAGACTTCTTCATTTGAAAGACAGACCATCCACTGGTGTGTTGTAGGTGTGGCTGCCAAGGGAGGCATACACACATCAGGGGCGGAAGATGTGGTTCCCGGACCTGCAGCAGCATTCATCTGTGCCAGCACATTAGGCATCACAGCAGCAGGGAGGATCTTCTGGTGTTGGAACAAAGCAGCAACGTTGCTGTGGTTGCCAGCCATGGCAGCAAACTGGGCATCCCGCTTCAGCTTCATGGATGGTTCTCATTGCCCCCGGCTGGTTGGCCATCTAGCTGGTGACACTTTCACCGGGTAGTTTTTACCTCTGCCTTATGACACAAGAGATGTCAGCCTGGGACTGCTGGAGACCACTGAGTGTAGAGTAGGTGCCTCTAATGGCAGCAGTGTTTGTTTCTATTGGGACTGAGGTACCCTTGGACTCCTTCTATGATGTCTGCCAGGGTCATCACCATCTGCACTTGCTCTGCCAACTCCAGCTGGACTCCTACCACTGTACATTGGCAGGTAATCTGTGGGTTCTTGAAACCGAGGGCTCTAGGAAGGGTGACAGGTGTTGTCAGCTGGTTCTTAGGCAGGATATGTGGAGAGGCCACAAAGCTGTTGACCCTCCTTGGAGGGTGTCCTGGTCGACGGTTGGCATTTTGTCATTATTTCCATCATTGCTGAAGTTCAGGACAGCGTGCTGGACAGGAGGTGAGGGTTCATTCTCCTTAATAAGATGGGGAAAGAATATTGCTGATCTCTCTTACATGTTGACATGAGTAATGCAGTTGACAATCAAGGTGTTATAGGTTACACTTTCAGTTCCTCAATGATGTGTAGGACAGCTGTTATGCAAGGGTATGGATTGCAAAGAGCCCTGTATTTCCCTTTCACTTGACAGGATCTCAGATTTGTTCTCACTACCACTGTGTGTCTACTCTGAGTGGATTTCCCTTGTAATACTAGTCAGATTGCGACCACTAACGTTAAAGCCATTTCATCAGGATCAGAGTTGTTTATCTGCAGGTTGTCACACATCATTTTCATCGACCCATGCACTTTTATGTGTACATGCCGCCTCTGGCAGTTCCGAATTTTGTCGTGGCAGCTGACTTACTGCCACACAGTGATATCACCCTGACTGTACATTGACATTCATATGTCTATGAAACCTACATTATGCATAGCCATATCCAATGGAAAGACATGGTAGGCTGTTATAGAGTGACATGTGTCAGGTAGCACTCCAACTGGTAGTAGTGCTGGGAATGGTGACATGTAACTACTGAGGGGCATATTCACATGGAAATGGCACAGCATGGCGGTGAAAGCACTTCAGCAGTGCCACCCCGTATCATTCCACAAACACAGGAAAGCACTGTATTCACAAGGACACGGCGTACCCCATGTGTTTTTCCTTGCACTGGGGGTGGGCACAGGGATGGCGCATATTCTTGTAAATACAGAGCATCAATGTATTTTTGCAATGATGCATCTTGGCACTGCAGATTTTTTAGCATCAACACGCTGCTCCATTTCACTGAAAACATGTCCTGTGGTCCTCTGGTGTACATCAGTTGCATTAAACCTCCACACCCAGTTATATTTAGTAGGTGAGAGGAGTTCAGGTGGTCCCTACCATGGCAGCTGACACCTGTGTGGTGTAAACCTGCATTCCAAAACAGCTGCATACCATTTAGTTTAATCTAGATGAGTATAGACGTGACTCTTGAAATGTCCCTGTGTGTAGGTACTAACCATGGCCCACATATCCCCCACCCCTCATGTGTGTTGTTTCTCCTTTGAGATACCAATTCTATGCTAGGGATTTGGAGGCTATGTTAATGTGCATGGGCCTAGGTGAGACACAGGGGCATCTTTCATAGACATGTGGTGCAGCGCAAGACACCCTATTGCTGCACCAAGCTGTGTGAATAGGAAAGTCCAGGTATGCACTGTGTTTACAACAATAAAACAGATCCCTAAGCCTTCCATTATGCTGGTGCACATTCAGCTGGCTAGCACCAACGCAGGTAGCCTTTAACCATGGGGCAAAGGTGCTTGCTTTGGGGGATGTCTGCTGTTTGTGGGCAGGTGCTGGCAGAAAGGACAGGAATGCACCATATCTTGTAGAAGCAGCACACTGTTGCCCTTTTCTTTTGACGTAGGATAGCACAGCTTGCACTCTTGCGATGCTGCCCTATGCCAACATATTATCATAATGTCCTTAGGCCTTCCATTGATGTCATGTATAACCATAGATGAGCCAGGTACCTATCCTTTGGTCTGCAGACAGTGACTCAAATTGTGGGGACATAGCTGCATGGACTGCACGACATTATGTGGTTAGCCACGTCGACCCTTTTTGGGACTTACCCTGTTACTGATGTAGTTCGTCATAGGCATCACTGTCCTAACCTGCAACTCCAACCCAGTGACTCCTCAGAAATGACTGCGGACACCTGCTCCTCTAAGGGATCCAGCTCCTCCTGGGGCGCTGGACTACTACCTCTGGTCGGCAATGCTGTCTTGAGATTCGTTGCCAGTTTCTCCTTTGTTTTCCTGCGCTTCTAAAAGTCAGTGATTCTTCTATTGACTTCAGCAATGCACTTCACCTTGTTCATTATGTCGTGCTAAATGGTCTTTTTTCTCCCCAGTGACACTTTGGAAGAGATGGTGTCGGTGCTTTGTTACCTCCGTAATAAAGATCTCATTCTCCTCCTGACTGAGCTTGCACTTCCTCTTCCTCTTCTCCTTGGACTCTGGCTGGTCATCCTAGTTGGTAGTGGGGTTGCTGGGGTTGTTGTCCTGTGCTCGCTTGTGGCTGCTCTATTGCTACTTTCAGGTAAGGGTGATTTTTTTGTTGTTGCAAGTAGAAGTGGTTTTGTGTTCTTTTTCCTGCTAGATGCAGAAGAGTAACGCTATGATGGCTAGCGTGTATTTTCTAGCCGATAATTGGCAAAAAGTCACTTTTTCTACCATAGCGTGATCACTGACAGTTTTTTTTACTGCTACCACTTTCTAATGCCATGTAGAGCCATATCGTAAATATGGCACTAACATGGTGCTAGGATCTGTTGTACCACAACAATAAAAAAATGTATGCTCTGCTGTGGCAAAACAGAATAGCATCAGTTCTTGTAAACTACCCCAAGTTGCCTTTACTGTGACTTTGAGCGACTGCTGGGAGACGATTATGGGAACATTGGGCTCAATTCACCCAAAAATGTTAAAGCATTGGTCAAAGTTACGTTTCTGCCTAAATGTACTTTTATCTTTCTGAGCTTCATTAACATTCATAGTTGTATGCCTAGAAAGCTGAGCCAGGGTCACTATTAGGAATGTCAAGTGACTATTCCTGCTGGCTCCTGTTTCCAACGTGCAGCATTCTGCGTGATGTTGACCTCCTCTCATTGGCAATGGACTCCACTGCGGTAACACTCTGCATGCACACACATTTTTTTTTTCTCCATACGGGAAACATTTCTCATTGTACAGGAAGTGCTTCCCATGGATCTGCAGCATATCTAAGGTTGATTACTCTGTTCCTAGGCTGTAGTTTATATCTGACCATTTCCAGGGTGAAAAGGGCTTGCTGAGGTGTATCCGAATGCCCACAAACCTACATATTTGGGCACTCTTTGCATACAAGGGGCCGTGCTGCATCATACCTGCCACCAGCTTGGGTGACGGGCTCCCTGTTTCCTCTACTCCAGCCGCCGCAAGCCCATCCCAGCAGCCGCAGGAGGAGCGAGGAGGACTCCAGGCACCAGGCTCCCTAGCGGCAGTGGCCGCCACCACCGCAGCCAACCACGCGCCAGGAGGCGCTAGAAATATTCAGCTGTCCCTCGGTGGAGCGGGGGCACTATTTGCATACAAGAGGCCGTGCTGTATCATACCTGCCAGCAGCTCCGGTGACGGGCTCCCTGTTTCCTCTACTCCAGCCGCCGCAAGCCCATCCCAGCGGCCGCAGGAGGAGCGAGGAGGACTCCAGGCACCAGGCTCCCTAGCGGCAGCAGCCGCCACCACCGCAGCCAACCACACGCCAGGAGGCGCTAGAAATATTCAGCTGTCCCCTACGTCGTGGGACGTGCGCGGGGTCGTGCCAGGGCTAAGCCCGGGCAAAGGGCGGGCCGTCTGTGGCCGTCTGAGGACGTACAAGGACGGGAGGGGCCACCCCCATTTCATCTGCCGATGAGAACTTCAAGGTGAAGGCAACCCAGAAAAAGGTACTGTTACATGGATTCAATTCCCCCGGGCTAAAATCGCACTACAATAGCAGTTTACTCTGCAACTTTGAGGGAGTTAGACTATTTGATTTGGACCTTGTTTCTTAACTCTATCCCTACCCACTATTATCGACTTCCTCAGAATGAGTAAAGTGGGGAACAAAAAAACAAACCGCAGCCGCTACACGACCAAACACTAGACTGCAGGCGGCAGTACCACAGCCTCTTCCCAGCTTAACAGCAATCGACAAGATGCTACAAAAAACTATTGGGGTCGTGGTTACTGCAATCGAAAATACTGAGAGAATGCTATCAATTACACCCCCTCTATGTCTGCAAAACCAGGGGGTTGACTGTTCAGTTATTGCAACCGATGTCCCTGATCAAAACTCCTACTTAACATCGTCTTATGTACAATTGCCCTGTGCACAGGTGTCTACAGAGACCCCTGTAGTTGTAGAGGACCCACCTATTGTTTTGACTCCCTCCATCCCTAGGAAAACCCCTACAGTAGGCAAACAATGCCCCAGGAGAAAGAAAGAGAGCCTTCCAAAATAATCGGGCAAAAAGAACTTGGCCAATCACAACCTGGTGACCCCAATTGTTAATACGTCGCATCCGACCTCAGGAATTCCGTTCTGGGTCACTAATATGGTGGCTGACTTGCAAGCATGCCTGGAGCAGACTATTGTTACCCATATTAAACCCTTGGTGTCAAAGCTTGACAGATTATCCTCTATGCTAAATAATAAGGGGGTAGGGACAACAAAGTTAGTAAATCCCCTGGGAAACTCTACATCCTCATCTGACTCTGATTGTGGTGGCACACCTAAAAGTACATCCAGTGACAGGGTAACTTTATCAAACAATCCCTCAAAACAGACTAAAATGCAGTAACACCAATAACTAATGCTGAGTCTGCACATGTTCTACCTCCCCTCTCTCCTAATAGCAACACACATGGCCAAACTCACTTGGCAGTGGGAAATTCCACTGCCAACTCTGATAAAACGAATTCGAAGCCGAAGGAGGGTAAAAATAAAAGTAAAACTAGTACTCTAACGACCAGGAACGTACCACCCATAGCTTCTTCCTGCCAGTTACCAACCATTAATCTACCCCCGGAAGCACTACCATACGTGGTAGCCCTCACAGGAGTTCCAGTCTTAAGTGATGGGAAAAGTGAAAAGGAGATTGAACTGCTCCATCCATCACCACCCCCTTTTGTACCGCTTTTGGCCGCCACAAGTGTGGCAGGGTATGCTCAGACGTGAGTCCCTTGCTCACTTTGCCACTGGATTCAAGCAAGCCGAGCTGAAGACGGCTGGAATGCCAGAAACCGGTCCTCGGAAGCTTGCTTCCGGTCCAGGGAAGACATGGCTTGGCAGTTCCAGCTGGACTGTTCTCATGAGGCACAGGGTCAGACTGATTTGCATATAGCCATGTCTGAACTGGGGTGTCAGAGTTGGCTAAAGAACGGTGATGGATTAAACCCAGATCTTTTGACTGGGTGTGAGTGTTTGATTGATTCAG
Source organism: Lissotriton vulgaris (assembly GCF_964263255.1). Lineage (NCBI taxonomy): Eukaryota > Metazoa > Chordata > Amphibia > Caudata > Salamandridae > Lissotriton > Lissotriton vulgaris. The sequence continues at coordinate 372,505 of NW_028252743.1, forward strand.
ATGCTCCGTCCATCACCACCCCCTTTTTTACCGCTTTTGGCCGCCATAAGTGTGGCAGGGTATGGTCAGATGTGAGTCCCTTGCTCACTTTGCCACTAGATCCAAGCAAGCCGGGCTGAAGACGGCTGGAATGCCAGAAACCGGTCCTCGGAAGCTTGTTTCCGGTCCAGGGAAGACATGGCTTGGCAGTTCGAGCTGGACTGTTCCCATGAGGCACAGGGTCAGACTGATTTGCATATAGCCATGTCTGAACTGGGGTGGCAGAGTGGGCTAAAGGACGGTGATGGATTAAACCCAGATCTTTTGACTGGGTGTGAGTGTTTGATTGATTCAGATGCTCCGTCCATCACCACCCCCTTTTGTACCGCTTTTGGCCGCCATAAGTGTGGCAGGGTATGCTCAGACCTGATTCCCTTGCTCACTTTGCCACTGGATTCAAGCAAGCCGGGCTGAAGACTGCTGGAATGCCAGAAACCAGTCCTCGGAAGCTTGTTTCCGGTCCAGGGAAGACATGGCTTGACAGTTCGAGCTGGACTGTTCCCATGAGGCACAGGGTCAGACTGATTTGCATATAGCCATGTCTGAACTGGGGTGGCAGAGTGGGCTAAAGAAAGGTGATGGATTAAACCCAGATCTTTTGACTGGGTGTGAGTGTTTGATTGATTCAGATGCTCCGTCCATCACCACCCCCTTTTGTACTGCTTTTGGCCACCATAAGTGTGGCAGGGTATGCTCAGATGTGAGTCCCTTGCTCACTTTGCCACTGGATTCAAGCAAGCCGGGCTGAAGACAGCTGGTATGTCAGAAACCGGTCCTCATAAGCTTGTTTCCGGTCCAGGGAAGACATGGCTTGGCAGTTCGAGCTGGACTGTTCCCATGAGGCACAGGGTCAGACTGATTTGCATATAGCCATGTCTGAACTGGGGTGGCAGAGTGGGCTACAGAACGGTGATGGATTAAACCCAGATCTTTTGACTGGGTGTGAGTGTTTGATTGATTCAGATGCTCCGTCCATCACCACCCCCTTTTGTACCGCTTTTGGCCGCCATAAGTGTGGCAGGGTATGCTCAGACGTGAGTCCCTTGCTCACTTTGCCACTGGATTCAAGCAAGCCGGGCTGAAGACGGCTGGAATGCCAGAAACCGGGCCTCGGAAGCTTGTTTCCGGTCCAGGGAAGACATGGCTTGGCAGTTTGAGCTGGACTGTTCCCATGAGGCACAGGGTCAGACTGATTTGCATATAGCCATGTCTGAACTGGGGTGGCAGAGTGGGCTAAAGAACGATGATGGATTAAACCCAGATCTTTTGACTGGGTGTGAGTGTTTGATGGATTCAGATGCTCCATCCATCACCACCCCCTTTTGTACCGCTTTTGGCCACCATAAGTGTGGCAGGGTATGCTCAGACGTGAGTGCCTTGCTCACTTTGCCACTGGATTCAAGCAAGCCGGGCTGAAGACAGCTGGTATGCCAGAAACCTGTCCTCGGAAGCTTTTTTCCGGTCCAGGGAAGTCATGGCTTGGCAGTTCGAGCTGGACTGTTCCCATGAGGCACAGGGTCTGACTGATTTGCATATAGCCATGTCTGAACTGGGGTGGCAGAGTGGGCTAAAGAACGGTGATGGATTAAACCCAGATCTTTTGACTGGGTGTGAGTGTTTGATTGATTCTGATGCTCCGTCCATCACCACCCCCTTTTGTACCACTTTTGGCCGCCATAAGTTTGGCAGGGTATGCTCAGACGTGAGTACCTTGCTCACTTTGCCACTGGATTAAAGCAAGCCGGGCTGAAGACGGCTGGAAAGCCAGAAACCGGTCCTCAGAAGCTTGTTTCCGGTACAGGGAAGACATGGCTTGGCAGTTCGAGCTGGACTGTTCTCATGAGGCACAGGGTCAGACTGATTTGCATATAGCCATGTCTGAACTGGGGTGGCAGAGAGGGCTAAAGAACGGTGATGGATTAAACCCAGATATTTTGACTGGGTGTGAGTGTTTGATTGATTCAGATGCTCCGTCCATCACCACCCCCTTTTGTACCAGTTTTGGCCGCCATAAGTGTGGCAGGGTATGCTCAGACGTGAGTACCTTGCTCACTTTGCCACTGGATTCAAGCAAGCCCGGCTGAAGACGGCTGGAAAGCCAGAAACCGGTCCTCAGAAGCTTGTTTCCGGTACAGGGAAGACATGGCTTGGCAGTTCGAGCTGGACTGTTCCCATGAGGCACAGGGTCAGACTGATTTGCATATAGCCATGTCTGAACTGGGGTGGCAGAGTGGGCTAAAGAAAGGTGATGGATTAAACCCAGATCTTTTGACTGGGTGTGAGTGTTTGATTGATTCAGATGCTCCGTCCATCACCACCCCCTTTTGTAACGCTTTTGGCCACCATAAGTGTGGCAGGGTATGCTCAGACGTGAGTCCCTTGCTCACTTTGCCACTGGATTCAAGCAAGCCGGGCTGAAGACGGCTGGAATGCCAGAAACCGGTCCTCGGAAGCTTGTTTCCGGTCCAGGGAAGACATGGCTTGGCAGTTCGAGCTGGACTGTTCCCATGAGGCACAGGGTCAGACTGATTTGCTTATAGCCATGTCTGAACTGGGGTGGCAGAGTGGGCTACAGAACGGTGATGGATTAAACCCAGATTTTTGACTGGGTGTGAGTGTTTGATTGATTCAGATGCTCCGTCCATCACCACCCCCTTTTGTACTGCTTTTGGCCACCATAAGTGTGGCAGGGTATGCTCAGATGTGAGTCCCTTGCTCACTTTGCCACTGGATTCAAGCAAGCCGGGCTGAAGACAGCTGGTATGCCAGAAACCGGTCCTCATAAGCTTGTTTCCGGTCCAGGGAAGACATGGCTTGGCAGTTCGAGCTGGACTGTTCCCATGAGGCACAGGGTCAGACTGATTTGCATATAGCCATGTCTGAACTGGGGTGGCAGAGTGGGCTACAGAACGGTGATGGATTAAACCCAGATCTTTTGACTGGGTGTGAGTGTTTGATTGATTCAGATGCTCCGTCCATCACCACCCCCTTTTGTACCGCTTTTGGCCGCCATAAGTGTGGCAGGGTATGCTCAGACGTGAGTCCCTTGTTCACTTTGCCACTGGATTCAAGCAAGCCGGGCTGCAGACGGCTGGAATGCCAGAAACCGGTCCTCGGAAGCTTGTTTCCGGTCCAGGGAAGACATGGCTTGGCAGTTTGAGCTGGACTGTTCCCATGAGGCACAGGGTCAGACTGATTTGCATATAGCCATGTCTGAACTGGGGTGGCAGAGTGGGCTAAAGAACGATGATGGATTAAACCCAGATCTTTTGACTGGGTGTGAGTGTTTGATTGATTCAGATGCTCCGTCCATCACCACCCCCTTTTGTACCACTTTTGGCCGCCATAAGTGTGGCAGGGTATGCTCAGACGTGAGTACCTTGCTCACTTTGCCACTGGATTCAAGCAAGCCGGGCTGAAGACAGCTGGAAAGCCAGAAACCGGTCCTCAGAAGCTTGTTTCCGGTACAGGGAAGACATGGCTTGGCAGTTCGAGCTGGACTGTTCCCATGAGGCACAGGGTCAGACTGATTTGCATATAGCCATGTCTGAACTGGGGTGGCAGAGAGGGCTAAAGAACGGTGATGGATTAAACCCAGATATTTTGACTGGATGTGAGTGTTTGATTGATTCAGATGCTCCGTCCATCACCACCCCCTTTTGTACCGTTTCTACAATCAACATCATAAGATCCCTAGAGCATCGATTAGCGATTAAGGACCACCGTTCTAGGAAATGTTTAATTGTTACAAAGAGACCAGGGATATTTTTTATTTTCAATCCTTGGGGGATAACACCCGCTTTTAAATAATCTAGTATATATTTCCCATGCAGTTATATTTTTTTACACTTTTTCTTGAGGGCTAGAAATTTTGCTAGATCTTCATTATTTATTTTTCCAATGACAATAAATGTATCAAAACCACACACCCATAACCAACTAGGAAGGACAGAAATATAAAAGTTTCAAACCTTACACAGTGGGTAAATCACCCTACCTTGCCTCCCGCTCAGGGCAACTACTCACAAGGTATCTTTCAACCCTTACACAGTGGGTATCCCAACCCACCTCGCCACACACTCATGGCAAATACTTACAAGATATTTGTCAACCCTTACACAGTGGGTATCACATAACCCACTTCGAGCAGCCTCCTTGCTGTTCATCTCATACACTCCAACTGATCCTTCTTCAAGCACAACCACTCTCAGCATTCTAATAACCTCCCCACTGGCTGAGGAGCAAGGCAGAGAACAACAGGGAGGATGCATTATATTAGCAAGTACATTACAACAGACTCCTCGGAGGCTATAAGGGGCACCTACACTCCGCTCTATGAGTTGGATCAGTGCCTGGCTGACATAGCTGGTGTATTTAGGCAGAGACATGAACAACTGCCTTGCCGAAGTGGTATCAGTGAAGTAGCCAACTAGCTGACGGGGGAAACATCCTTTACAACGCAACTTTTACCACGCAGTGCCTTTACGACGCAACTTTTACAACGCAAACCATTACAACGCATTGCGCTGGGGGGCGCTCTAGGATAGGAAATAGATTTAATTTACTATCCAACACCTTCCCTAGTGTCCACGGGGACTGGAGTTGGAATAGTAAATTAAACTATTCACTATCCAGCACCCCAAAGCGCTATGCGGTGTAATGGTATGCGATGTAAAAACCGCGTTGTAAAAGCATGCGTGGTAAAAGCATGCGTTGTAACGTCATACATCCAGCTGACGGCTATCCGCCCCATCCGTGTATCTATGGAGCAGAATTGGGACTCCTACACAGCAACAATGGATGCCTTACACTGCAACATTGTTGCAGTGCTGGTAAGACATCAGTCCCTTCTTAGCGATGTGCTGCCTTCCTTGTTGGAGTAGACAGTTGCTGCTGGAGACAGAGGATACACATCTTCAGCCCCTGTTGTGTGTGGGCCTCCACTGCTGACAACACCCCCTCAGGGAAGGTACCACACACAATCAGAGGAAGAGGATGTGAACTGCAACACTTTCCCAAGAAGTACTGCCAAGTAACAATTGTCTGTTCCACATGGCCAGTTTCTCGTTTGACTTGTGCTTATGATCATGCCAGTGTACTTGTCAACTGGTATTGTCCCCTATGTAATTTCCCACCTATTGATCTTAGCCATTTGTGGAATGTCATCATGGCTTTACTTTCCTAATGGCAATTTGAACTTCCTCCTCACTGGAACACTCCTCTCATCAACATGTCACATAACATGTATCACCAATGGACTTTGTCCGGAAATCCTATGGCTCGAAGTCTATGTTGGAGTTGTTGTTGCAAGGACTGCCACTTGCTCTTTGCGCCTTGGCTCACATGTAAATAAAAACACTAAAATGATCCAGCCTGTTGCTTGTCTGGCACAGATAAGATGAACTTGACCATGGTATTACATACAAAACACTCTTCTCAACATCTTTTTCTAAATGTGCTTCCGAACCTATCACATGCTCGGGTTTGACAAGTGCACCTCCACTGCCACATCAATCTGTACCAAATCACAGTCAAATATTGAAAGTCGTGGTGTGGCAATAACTATTGCTACCTTGCGTGCCACACAGAGAAATAGGTCAGATAATATCCCAACAGCAGAAGTCTACAAATTGCGTCAGTGATGCATGTGAGCCAGAAACACATGCTCACACATCCACATATACCTGGCACAGGTATCATGACAATGTAATCATGCATATATGTCTGCCTCAAAGCTCTAACAGAACCTTACATATTAGAATCATCATAAGCCATCCATTTAGAACATATAAACATTAATGGTCAGACTCCTCCTGTATAGCATCACATCTCTGCTACAGAAGGATGTAGAGGCTCAGTGCTACATCTTGGATGTCAGTAAGCATGAGTTGCAACTACAAAGTAATTTGGTTTTTGTGTTAATTGACAAATGCCGCAGTAAGTCAAGCTGCCATATGTTGGGTCAATATAAGTGCAACCACCCATGACAGCAATTGCACAATGTACACACACTTTAGAAGCCGGGGCACACATCCCTCAATCATGCTACACATGCCATGGGGAATGGTAAAAGTGAGATCAATGTTCACATAACCTAGCAAGTAGTTCCCCCAAACACATGCTATATGTGCCACACTTAGCAGTTAGTCAATGACATGGAAGATTGAAGTTGTCTGGCCAGGTGCGGCCCACTCCCATGGATAGCAACAAGCAAACTACACTGAGGACATGGTAAAATGGTGCAAGGGTGAGGGTATGAGTGGCAGGCACTAGTGTGACCTCACACAGCCAAGAAAGGTGACTAGGGGTTGTGAGAGCCATTCCTACAATACATGTAGCACCACTCACACACACAGTACAACAGTAGGTGCATACCTGTTTTGACCTTGTGTTCATTAACAGCAAGAGTGCCACTTACAGTGCACAATTATGTTTGAATAACTTTTAAGTCACTCCCTTGCAAACTTGACAGGATCTTCTCTATAGGTGTCTCACCTAGTTACACATGTATGCAAACACTGACTGGATATCCAAAAGCATGTTCTCAACGCACCCAAAGCATATAATACAACTTCTAAGCAGTTAATAAGTAAGCAGTTGTATAACTATAAAACATTATTTTTTTAAAAGATCATAAAACCTTTCAAAATCTATAACTCACTAAATTATACTGTCATCTTATATAAACTATGCCTAAACTAACCTATGCTAAAGGAACTACACAACCCTAACTTAAAACTATCATAACTTACCTCACCTTAACTTGTCCTACTCTATAGATATTCCACAACAGATATGTTAAACATCAACCCCCAGCCCCCTTAAAAAATATTTTCACACAGATTACACCTGTACACAAACTACCTAAACATTAAAACATAAACAAAGATTTTTTTGTATTTTGATATTTTTGATTTTAGGGTATTTGTATAACATATCCTAAACATTACCCCACCCCCACTTATTAACCTACCCACCAATATCCACAACTAAAAACAAATAGCTATTAAAATCTATGGAATCACTAAAACTTCACTAACCTATCCCAATGCTGTAACCCATCCTAACCTATGCTAAAATACTACTTGCTAAAAACCACTGTTCAAATCTGTGGAGAGGCAATTTAGGTAGGTTGATATATACTTGTTGGTATGTCAATACTTTGGTAATACCCTAACCCGATTCTAGGGTAGTGTAAAGAGAGAATCCATGGATCAACAAATACTAAAAAGGTTGGGTCGATATGAGTGAACTTGTTGATGGACAGAAAATGATAGTATTATGCATTATGTTAACATGATTGAATATGATACGAGATTATTACACTGTACACTTTGTTATTGTTAAAGAATGCTTAGGTATAAATATATAAAAGTATACATTTTGTGAAGATGATTCAAGCTTATGTATGAACAAATGAAGAAAGGGACTTTAGGCAGGAATGTGGCCGATTAAGCTGATATAAAAGCTCGTGTTTTTTCTAAAATGCTCCGGGCAGTTGTAATAAAATAAAGATGATTTCAATGCAACAGATGCAAAGGAGATAAGGGGAGACAGTGGGGAGTAGCAGAAAAAATGTTATTGAGAAAAATTAAAAGAGCCAGTTTAGCTGTGGCTATAACATATGTTTTATATTCTTTTTTTATTTAGATTGTTTTTAACATGAAAATAGTGTCCTGAAGAAGGTGACAATTTTATTCACCGTAACGCCGCGTCGACAACATTTTCTTCTTATAACATGAATTGTTTTATTATGTATAATGTTTTTTTAATAAATAAATAATGGTTTTTTTTAATGTGATTTAAAAGATAAAGAGAAAACCTGGATAAATAAAATAAAATATGGAACTCCACTTTTCTGCTCTCCTGCCCTTATTGCACTCTAGTGTACCCTGTTGAGAATGTGTTTAGGTTTAGATATTGTATAAATGTAAATTTGTTGATCTGCTGTGAGACTCCCCGCAACACCTTATGGATACTAATATAGTATTCATTTAAGACTTGCTGAGATTTTCTCCTTATCAACGAAGGAAAAGGGATTCTTGTATTTGTCTATTGTAAACCCATACCCTTTTCTTAAAAAGGGTTCCTCCCTATATAATTTTTTTGAATCTACTACAGAATGTAGCACACATTGGTAATGGAAGTGGAATGGAAGTTCTGCTACAACTGCGTATCCGTGCACGCGCGCATGCGCAGTGTTCGCAAGCTGATCGACACAAGTAGGAAATGGGGAGGAAGAGGAGGAGGGCAGCCCTGGGACGCCAGCAGTAGAGGTAAGTATTTATTTTGGGGGGTTTTATTAAAGTATTATTAACTTTTTTATTAGGCGGGGTGGAGGCGGGGGCTGGCCAACTCCGCTCTGCTGTGGAGTAGGAATTTACCCTACACTCCACATTCTATGTGGAACGCAGAGTAGGGAAATCTCTGCACACTTCGCTGACGGAGCAGAGTTGTGTTGCCGGGCTTAGCACAGATGCATCATCGTGTAAACATAGCGTACGGTCTGCGCCGCCTAAAAAATTATTACACGATGGGAGCGTAGCCTGCTTGCAAATGAGGCCCTAATTCTCGCTAGTAATGATTCCACCTCATACATCTTTCTTCAACCACATACACCTTTTTTCTCATTATCTCATGCATGTAGTTTCTTTTTCATCACTGTGCTAACCCTTTTTCATGGTTTACCTATTGTTGGACTTGGCCCTTATGGCAGGTTCACCCCTAATCTTTTTGCTTTTAATCTGTGATACGTATGTATGATTTTCTGGTCTGTGCGCACTTTTTCTCTGTGCCCCAGAGTAAAGTGTGTGCATGTAGTTAGGCTGGCCTGCTCTCCCATAGGGATGCATGGGGAATGTCTGTGTCCCTAGTAATTCCTGATGTGTGGGGAGTGCATGCTCGAGTTTGGTATGTGCGTGTGCGTGGGAATGAATGCTTCGCAATGATGTATGTTGCGTGAGTATGTCATGAGTAGAAATGCCATTTCTGGGACTTAGCATATTACAGTAAAATATGCCTGCAGTGTGATTGGCTGGAGCTGGCTGGTGAGCCTGGCTCCAGGAAGGCTGGATGGGTCTGCCCGGTGGTGAGTGCGAGATTAGCATGCTTGATGGCTTGGGAGGAGTGCCCCTGGTCCCTGATGGGCCTGGACTTTCCCCAGACAATGCTGGCTCCACCCCCTGTAGTGCGACTGATGGCCCTAGCCCTGCCAGTGAATAGAGAGGGTGGTTGGGGTAAACAGAGTACTTCAGAACCAGCTACAACTGGTTTCTCCCCCACCCTGCACCCTGAGACAAAGGGTTTGTCTGTATAAGAAGGGGCTGTGTCCCCATGCAATTTGTCCTGTTCTTGGTTCTGCCTAGGATCTTGCCAGAGGGGGCTGCTGCTGCTGCAGGGGCCAAGAGGACCGCCACTTGGCTGTCTCCCTGCCTGGAGACCCAGTGTGCTGGCTCTGGCCCTGCCTTGCCCCTCTGCCTGCCTCCAGTCCCTGCTGGAGCTTTTGCTTTTTACTTAGAGTGCTTGGGAGCGCTCTTATTCTGATTTATAGCGCTGGGCGCGCTTTATTTTCCTGGTAGCGCTGGGCGCCCTTCTCTTGGCGCTTGAGAGCGCTTTTATCAGAGCCGATTTGCCGATTTTCGGCATAGCGAGTGCCCAACTCGCTTTATTTTATTATTTAAAGGCCGGTGCCACCCGGCATTGCCCCGTACTGTTTGATTTAATTACAAGCCGGTGCCCACCCGGCATTGCCCGTTATCACCGCTGCAGCCCGGGGACGAGAAGAAGAAGCCGCTGACGTCAGCGCCCGGCCGCGCTGGGATTGGCCCAGCCGGCCGAGCCTCCCGCCGCGTCACCAGGGACGCCGGGGATCCAGGAAGCAGCCGCCGAGGCTCCCGAGTAAAGGGGAGCCCCGCCCGCGGCCCCAGCTGAGCTGCCGAGGAGCCGTCCCGCAGGCAAGACAGCCGGTGAGTGCATCCAAGAGGGAGAGGGGCGACGGGACACATTTTCGGTGTCCGCCCCTCCCCCGTAGCGCGATCTTGCGCGCACTACTTTGTGAAGCCCGAGGGCTTCAGGGGGCATTGTATTCTTCGAGCCCTGAAAGGCTCGTGGGCATTACCTATCCTGAGTCCCCCGTGAGGGACTCCAACGAGGCCTACAATAGTGAGATTGGAGCCCCGAGGCTCCTGGGGGCCATTTGTTCATTGAGAGCCCGGCGAGGCTCATTGCCCACATCGAGTTAGAGCCCTGAGAGAGGCTCTGGGGGCATTTTCATATTATCTTAGAGCACTGAGCTCTATTTGCACATTTTGTTCAGTGAGCCCCTGAGAGGCTCCTTGCCCACCTTGATTCTTGAGCCCTCCTGGCTCCCACGTCGTGCATCTTGTTTTACAACTGTCCAGCACTTAGTGGACAGTTGCCACGTTTAGGTTTGTGTGCTGTGCTGCCTGCGCAGCTTCCCTGACATTGAGACTCAGGGCATTCCGCCCCTTTCGAGGCCAGTTGGCCTGAGGGACCCTTTTGAGTGTTGTGCTTTGTGCACCCCGCGCATGGTAATTTCTTGTTATGTAATTCTTGCGCATGTGTTCTAACCTGTACCTTTTCTAAAAGTGACCTGATTAGGTATTCTTATGGTTATCCCCTTTTGCTAAATGTGACCTGCAGAGAGGATTGTTTGTGTTTATCCATTATGCTAAATGTGACCTGCATAGTGAATTGCTGATTCCGCTACCTTTTCTAAAAGTGACCTGATTAGGTATTTTTATGGTTATCCCCTTTTGCTAAATGTGACCTGCATAGAGGATTAGTGATGTTGCATTTGATGTTTAGGTTTCCTTCCCTTGGCTAAGAGTGAACTGCTTAGGTGTTGGTATTCCTTCCTTAGGTCCTGGTTACCTGTGTGATTACCTACAGTGAGTTAGGGTTGCGTAGGAGGTCCTTACTGTTCCAGTGATTACTGGATGTGTGTTGCATTTGTAATTTTGGTGCTACTCATTCTAGGTTTACGACATAAGTGTATATCTACCAGTATTATTTTCTAACAAGTGCCTACCTCTGACAGTGGTCCATGTGGCCCTGTCCTGTACATAATTCCCCTTGTAAATTCTGCCCGTGCCTCTGGCACATTGTACAGTTTGCGTGTGTTATCTAATGTGTTTTGTTTATTATAATACAAAGGCTATTTTTTATATATCCTTGTGTGGAGTCTTTCTTTGTGGTGGGCCTTGGGTGTTGTTGCTGGGGTGCGTGCGCAAATACTTAACTCATACCGCCTCCAAGTTTAGCCTAGACTGCTCGCGCCACGCTACCTAGAGGGCGAGTGGGGGTTGCCTTGGTGTGTGACTCCCCTGCCCTGACTTTAGAGATGGTGATCCCTGACTGACCTCGGCGCGAGTCTTGGCCGGCCAGGGTCCCGTTTCTAACATTGGCGGCAAGCGGTGGAATAAGGATTTGTGTTTGCGCTGTACCACAGTGGCGACAGGCCACACTTCAAAGCTCTGCATTTTTTAGATAACCGCATTTTGGGGATTATTGTTTTTTAGGTGAAGTTCAGTTTTGCTTCTCCTGAAAGGTGTCATTTGTATTTTGTCCAGTACCTTGTTCCCCGCCCTGCTCCCAGAGTTTGGTACCTGTGTCGCTAGTGGTCAGGTTGAGAGAATCAGGGGTGGTAGAAACTGCCTTACCAGTCCGAGGGGAGGGTTGTGTGTGAATGAGTGTGTGTTACGCTGGACAGTGGAGTGCAAGTTCTGAGAGATAGGAATCTTGCTGAATTTTGTGATTGTATTCTCCTGTTTAGCTCAGACCCCCAGGTTCCCTGTGTCAAACTTTTCCCGAGAACGTCCGTCAAAATGGAGCCAGTGTTTGATCTCTGTAGTTTGTTTAGGTACAGTAGATTAGAGCTGGTCAGATTCTGCGAAAAGGGAGGCATAGAGGTGAGTGAGTTGGTTACTCAGTCCCAGCTTAGGGACAGCCTGATCCTGTGGCAAAAGGATCAGTGGGATCTCGAGCACAGAGAGAGAGATAGGGCCCGGGCCGCACGCCATGAGGGTGGTGAGTCTGTGGGGAGCCCTGAAGATTCTGATGAAGAATGTGAGTTGGATGGTGATGAAAGTGGATGGATGTCAGCAGATAGTGATGACCCCATAGATAGGGAGTCCCTTGCTGAGTCCAGTGTCAGTACCAGCGCCCCATCCCTTTCCCTGTCCCCAGAGGAGTGGTTGGATAGGAAGGAAGAGAGGGAGCATCAGCTAGCGATGGAACAGCTCAGGTTGGAGCTTGCCAAGCTAGAGGCCGAGAGGGCCTTGTTCAGGGAGAAGGTAGCCCAAGAGAGTAGGTTACCCCCTGAGTGCATGTGTAATTGTCTGGATTCCCCAGGGAGGGTGGAGTCCAGTGGTGGCAGCTTTTTAAATGTTGGTGTAGACAGTCCCACTCCCAGTTCCCCGAGTATGTTGCCTGTTTCCCCCGCAGAAGAGTTTGGGTTGAAGTTCAGGAGACTTAGGAAACTGCCTCATCAGTCTTGGGAAGACTTTGAGGATGAGTGTTGTGCAGCACTGTTTGATTGGGAAAAGGCTCACGTGAACGACAAGTCTGGCGGATTGTTTTGCATGGTTGTCACAGAGCACCTGCTCAGTTATTGTGTGCCAGAGTTGCGCCAGCACCTGTTGAAGTTTGGATCATTTAGTGCCTGTGAGCTTGCAGCGGAAGCCGACCGATGGGAGAGTGCAAGAGGTTCCTTAGCGCCGCTAGTGAGTGATTCCAATAATAGTGGGTCAGGTTTTCTCCAACCCAGCATGGTGGAGGAGGGTGAGAGTAGCCCAGCTAGGTCTCAGTATAGTGAGGAGGGTGTAGGGGCTTGCTGTCTGTCTCAGTGGAGCGGAAGTGAGTGTGAGACCGAGAGTCCCCAGAAGCCCGAAGCCCTGCCTCAGAGCCTGGATGGTTTCTTTAGGGAACACCAGGGTGGGGACCTATGCTTTCCTGTTAGTCCACTTGAGGGAGATCTCCTAGTGTGTGGAGGACCTGGAGCATCTGTGAGCGAAGCTTCTGTAGTTGTGGAGTCTGGCAGTACTGCTCCAGTGGGGAGAGTACAGAAGTCCAGTGAGATGAGTGATTTGGGAGTGACCTGTGAGTCCTCAGAAGTCCTGGAGTGCCAGGCAGTGATTCCACCAAAGGTTCTAGACCGGAGGTTGGAGGTCCAGGTTCAGGGTTTGCCTGACCTGAAGGGTGGGAGTACTGTAACCAGTATCCTGACCAGTTCTTTCTCCAGAGGTACCGCCCCGGTTGGCAGGGAGCAGGACTCTGGAAGGGGGTGCAGAGGGTGGGAAAGCCCGCCTCTGACCCCGGTACCACCTGAGGGGTTAAACCCTAGGTTGGGAGAGTGGTGTTTAGAGGGTACCCCTCGCAGGAGGAGGAGGAACCCTAGGAGAAGAGGTAAGGGGAGGAGAGCCTTCCCTGAGACTCCTGGTCCACCTAAGGTTGTAGACCCTAGGCTGGAGAACCAGTGGCAGTCTAGCCCTGTCTTGCAGACAGGAAGAGTGGAGCATGGCTGTTATGTGCCAGGGGTTACTACCCCCCACTTGGTGAGTTGGCAGGATCCAGTGGCACCTGGGTGGCCTAGGGCCTGGTCCTCGCCAAGGGCAGCTGGAGAGTACCAGTGGGGTAATCCAGTGAGTCCCTACAGTAGCTTTAGAAAGAACCCTAGGGGTTCACATTGGCGTAAAACAGGAGGGTGTCCCTGCAGTTGCGGGCCCGCGTCCGTGTTTTATCGCCCCAAGCAGGTAAGTCCATCACGGTGGTGATTGGTCTGCCCTGCCTTTTGGCTGGTAGGGGGTTGTGTTGGACTTGGCACTTATGGCAGGTTCACCCCTAATCTTTTTGCTTTTAATCTGTGATACGTATGTATGATTTTCTGGTCTGTGCGCACTTTTTCTCTGTGCCCCAGAGTAAAGTGTGTGCATGTAGTTAGGCTGGCCTGCTCTCCCATAGGGATGCATGGGGAATGTCTGTGTCCCTAGTAATTCCTGATGTGTGGGGAGTGCATGCTCGAGTTTGGTATGTGCGTGTGCGTGGGAATGAATGCTTCGCAATGATGTATGTTGCGTGAGTATGTCATGAGTAGAAATGCCATTTCTGGGACTTAGCATATTACAGTAAAATATGCCTGCAGTGTGATTGGCTGGAGCTGGCTGGTGAGCCTGGCTCCAGGAAGGCTGGATGGGTCTGCCCGGTGGTGAGTGCGAGATTAGCATGCTTGATGGCTGGGGAGGAGTGCCCCTGGTCCCTGATGGGCCTGGACTTTCCCCAGACAATGCTGGCTCCACCCCCTGTAGTGCGACTGATGGCCCTAGCCCTGCCAGTGAATAGAGAGGGTGGTTGGGGTAAACAGAGTACTTCAGAACCAGCTACAACTGGTTTCTCCCCCACCCTGCACCCTGAGACAAAGGGTTTGTCTGTATAAGAAGGGGCTGTGTCCCCATGCAATTTGTCCTGTTCTTGGTTCTGCCTAGGATCTTGCCAGAGGGGGCTGCTGCTGCTGCAGGGGCCAAGAGGACCGCCACTTGGCTGTCTCCCTGCCTGGAGACCCAGTGTGCTGGCTCTGGCCCTGCCTTGCCCCTCTGCCTGCCTCCAGTCCCTGCTGGAGCTTTTGCTTTTTACTTAGAGTGCATGGGAGCGCTCTTATTCTGATTTATAGCGCTGGGCGCGCTTTATTTTCCTGGTAGCGCTGGGCGCCCTTCTCTTGGCGCTTGAGAGCGCTTTTATTGCATTACCGGTGCCCACCCGGCGTCAGAGCCGATTTGCCGATTTTCGGCATAGCGAGTGCCCACCTCGCTTTATTTTATTATTTAAAGGCCGGTGCCACCCGGCATTGCCCCGTACTGTTTGATTTAATTACAAGCCGGTGCCCACCCGGCATTGCCCGTTATCACCGCTGCAGCCCGGGGACGAGAAGAAGCAGCCGCTGACGTCAGCGCCCGGCCGCGCTGGGATTGGCCCAGCCGGCCGAGCCTCCCGCCGCGTCACCAGGGACGCCGGAGATCCAGGAAGCAGCCGCCGAGGCTCCCGAGTGAAGGGGAGCCCCGCCCGCGGCCCCAGCTGAGCTGCCGAGGAGCCGTCCCGCAGGCAAGACAGCCGGTGAGTGCATCCAAGAGGGAGAGGGGCGTCGGGACACATTTTCGGTGTCCGCCCCTCCCCCGTAGCGCGATCTTGCGCGCACTACTTTGTGAAGCCCGAGGGCTTCAGGGGGCATTGTATTCTTCGAGCCCTGAAAGGCTTGTGGGCATTACCTATCCTGAGTCCCCCGTGAGGGACTCCAACGAGGCCTACAATAGTGAGATTGGAGCCCCGAGGCTCCTGGGGGCCATTTGTTCATTGAGAGCCCGGCGAGGCTCATTGCCCACATCGAGTTAGAGCCCTGAGAGAGGCTCTGGGGGCATTTTCATATTATCTTAGAGCGCTGAGCTCTATTTGCACATTTTGTTCAGTGAGCCCCTGAGAGGCTCCTTGCCCACCTTGATTCTTGAGCCCTCCTGGCTCCCACGTCGTGCATCTTGTTTTACAACTGTCCAGCACTTAGTGGACAGTTGCCACGTTTAGGTTTGTGTGCTGTGCTGCCTGCGCAGCTTCCCTGACATTGAGACTCAGGGCATTCCGCCCCTTTCGAGGCCAGTTGGCCTGAGGGACCCTTTTGAGTGTTGTGCTTTGTGCACCCCGCGCATGGTAATTTCTTGTTATGTAATTCTTGCGCATGTGTTCTAACCTGTACCTTTTCTAAAAGTGACCTGATTAGGTATTCTTATGGTTATCCCCTTTTGCTAAATGTGACCTGCAGAGAGGATTGTTTGTGTTTATCCATTATGCTAAATGTGACCTGCATAGTGAATTGCTGATTCCGCTACCTTTTCTAAAAGTGACCTGATTAGGTATTTTTATGGTTATCCCCTTTTGCTAAATGTGACCTGCATAGAGGATTAGTGATGTTGCATTTGATGTTTAGGTTTCCTTCCCTTGGCTAAGAGTGAACTGCTTAGGTGTTGGTATTCCTTCCTTAGGTCCTGGTTACCTGCGTGATTACCTACAGTGAGTTAGGGTTGCGTAGGAGGTCCTTACTGTTCCAGTGATTACTGGATGTGTGTTGCATTTGTAATTTTGGTGCTACTCATTCTAGGTTTACGACATAAGTGTATATCTACCAGTATTATTTTCTAACAAGTGCCTACCTCTGACAGTGGTCCATGTGGCCCTGTCCTGTACATAATTCCCCTTGTAAATTCTGCCCGTGCCTCTGGCACATTGTACAGTTTGCGTGTGTTATTTAATGTGTTTTGTTTATTATAATACAAAGGCTATTTTTTATATATCCTTGTGTGGAGTCTTTCTTTGTGGTGGGCCTTGGGTGTTGTTGCTGGGGTGCGTGCGCAAATACTTAACTCATACCGCCTCCAAGTTTAGCCTAGACTGCTCGCGCCACGCTACCTAGAGGGCGAGTGGGGGTTGCCTTGGTGTGTGACTCCCCTGCCCTGACTTTAGAGATGGTGATCCCTGACTGACCTCGACGCGAGTCTTGGCCGGCCAGGGTCCCGTTTCTAACACCTATATTTAGCTTCTTCTCCTCCATTTTTTTTCTCTACTTGCTCTTGTTCTGAATCAAGCCTGATGATGACAAAAATAAGTGCAGGTCCCTAGAAATTAGTGGTGGGGCGCACCACCTGCAACCACCATCACAAATTAAGCACTGCCTTTCATTAAAAGAGAAAAGGTGCCCTCTCGTTAGGGGCTTGATCAGGTGGGCAGAAAAGTCAAGGACAAATACAGAAAGCAGACTACTCAGCCACCAAAAGAAAGCAGAAAAGTCCTGCCCTTAGACATCGAAACTTTCCAATTAAATCTGGAGTAAACGAAAGTAGAATCATGCTCAGCTTGAATGGAGTAATCAGAATGGGTGTGACTGGAATCTGAACTAACACATGTGTGTCGAAATAGTTTGTCTCTCAGTCAGCTGAGGAGCAAAACAATTTGCAATGACAGCCCAGGTGGAAAGAGAGTAGAATATCCAGTAACGACTGCGGTACTCACCTGTATCTTACCAGCACCGATACGATCAGAGATAGACTGGGGAACCAAAATTAGCCCTGGCAAAAAACACACAAACCAGCCCCACCTTCTTCGAGTAATCGATTTCTTTATGTCCATCCCTTCTCTCTCGTCTTCTCTCCCCAATTGTTCTCCCTTCTGATCACTTTCTCTCTACATTCCCTTTCTCTCATTTTCGTTCTCTCTCGAAGTCTCTCTCCTTGTCTGGTGCAATAAACCTCGCGGAGCTGGGGAAACGGACCGAGGCACCAGGAGCCACCCTGGGCTTTCAAAACCAGCCTCCAAGGGCCCCAGCCCACCGGGAAAGGTCCGGTTGTGCAAAAGGCCTGTTTGCAATAGGTAGGGTGATAATGAACCATCGTGGTTCATTTCACTTCTCTCTCTCTCGAGCGCCTAAAAGCAATTCCGTTTGCAGTGTTCACTATATAAGGTATGTACATAGGTAAGAAACCCTGCTCATTTCAGTGCTGTGTAACAGGTTCTCTATTCTGGGAAAGCACAAGTTGGTTTGCACTATTTGATGAGCTGCTTTAAAAGTCCCTGCCCAAAGGTTTGCCTTCAGCATCAAGCGCATCCGTCTCGTGTTGACAGGTTTTAAGCTCTCCGTAAATTCTTTTGAGTGCATTTCTCAGAACTCCTGACGTGTTACTACCAAAGGGAAATAGTTTATCTGACACGCCCATCATAGATGACAGGAAAGGCAGCAGAATGATCATCTTTTTGAAAATGATATTTTGTTTTAAACTTTGAATTATTATTTCTGGTAGGAACGTGCATTTAAGAAAGTTAGCACATTAGCAGATGTCAGTTATACTGAGGGTTGGAACTGCTTTCATCCTTCCTTGTTCCTCGTTCACTGGCAGTGGCAACTTCCCAGATGTAACTTCCACAGTGTGCGATGCTGAACAGAAAATACAAAAAAGTGCTGATAAGTTACTGACAATCTTTATTATCCTTCTTCATCCCAGTACTTACTGACTGAGGTGTGTTCATGCACAACATGGCCAGCAAAAAACTCTGAAACATGTCTCCCCACATTCCCCTGCCTCCCCTCAGGCTCCTCCAATTACAATGAGTGCCATTTTATGGATTTTGTGGGCACCGGGCAAGAAGTATTTCGGGGGCACCTATTTGCAACAACTTTTTGCAAATTCAAGCCATAAGCTTGCTAACAATATTGAATTATCAGTTAAAGGTTACAAAATGCACATATGTGAGCTAAAGCGGAATTCCACTTTCCTAGGGGGGGGGGGGCCTTGGAAGGTGGAGGTCCTGGACACTTGCCCACTTTGCTCGTGCCTTAAAACATCTCTGCTCACTAAGGGTATAAAGCAGATGGAGACCTCAAGATCTTTCTGTATTCCCACAGCACTAGGGATCAAGATGGGTGTTATGTGATGGGAAGGTGGGCTGAAAGTACTGAGGTGAGGAAGGGTAATCAGAGTAATGAAGATTATGAGTAAATAATCAGTAGGGCTGTACGAAATTCGAAATTACATGTAATTACACGACATGCAAATTGGTCATCTTGCACCATATTTTATCACAAAATGCATCATAACATCTATATTTGCCACAAGGAGGCATTTGCCGCAAAAAAATAAATAAAAATAGTGCAAAAAATAAAAGCACCTCAAGCAAGAGCTACTCATGTTTTGTTGTTCCCATACATTTGTGTTACATTTTTACAGTGAATGCTCCATTCCTGGTAAAGTTTTACCACAGATGGGGCATAGTTACTCAAAGTGGGAAAATGGCGTAATTTAATGAATTTCATATAACAAGTATAATGTGTGATTCCTGCATGAATTGAGGGAACCGCGCCAGCAGTACATATGCGACCTGTGTCATGCGGTAGAGTGGAAGCGATGCCCTCACATAGTAATAGACACCTGCCCACTACGCCGAATCAGCCCATTGGTGTGTAGCCCAGAGGATGTCCTACTTGCCTCTGAGCAATCCTAGGGCTTCACTGGTGCCAAACAGAGAGGTGAGGGGGTCCAGCGGTGGTGGAGCTACTATCTGGAGATGCGTGGGGCCCTGGTTTTGGAGGTGCGGCCTGGTCTCCACCCCAATGGCAGCATGGCACCATGAGCACCCATCTAGCCAGTGGACTCTGGGGCAGGAGAGAGTTGGTGTCCTCCTGAGGGGGCAGTGAGCCTGTCAACCCAGTCACAGAGGTCACCGGGAGGTGCTGGGCCTCAGCGGTTGTGAAGCTCTGTAAGAGGCCATTAGATGAGCGACCTGGAGGGAACTGCCGCCTTATCCAGTCACCGTTGCCGGCTGGTGGCTGGCAAGGGCCAGTGTAGTTGCATGTGGTGCCTGAGTGGTGGGCCTGAAGCCAGATTGAGTGGGGGCCACAAGAGGACTGTGACCTGTGGGGAAAACGTGAGCGCCCCAACCTATATTACGAGCCTGGAGATCGGAACGCTGTGGGGGGTGCTAGTGCAGCATACGGTGTGTGGGGCCCCTGCTGCAGCGGAGCATGAGGCCCTGGGACAGCTTGCCCTTATACTTACCCTTATACTTACCAGCGCAACTCCTGGGCCTGTGCTGCAACAACTCTGTTCAGTGGGATCATGCAGGGGGCCTGAACTGGTGGTCCAGTTGGCTGAAATGCAGAAGAGGGGGGTACTTGATAACAACTGCAGAGATACCTCAGTGGCATTTGTGCAATCCCTTGGTTGGATGTTGTCAGGGAGTCTGCCCAGATGGCACCTTCTGACTGCAGAGTCCTGTCTGGGCTCCAGTCACATCACTTTGTTGGACTAGGTAGAGCACACTGTGCATTGATCCACTGTCACTCCATTGACTGCTGAGATGCTGGCTCACTGGAGGGGGCTATTTATTGTTGATGGTTTAATGGTCTGGTGTGAGCAATCTTGTCACGGTCCCTGATTGAGCCATCCGACTGCCTGCCAGAGGGGCACCCTTGATTTCCTGGGCACCGTGGTTTGCCAACAGTTCTGTACCGGGACGGAGGTGGCTGCAGGACATTGTGTGGGTGTCTCCCTCCCCTCAAGCACACATCAGGGCCTCTGGGGTGCACTTTGCTGTGCACTTACTTCTGCTCATCCTGCCCAGTGTGGCACTGCCTGGACTGTGGTGGTGGCACTATTGTGGGCACCTGAACAGTGAGGAGTGAAGCTGCCATAGGGGTAGACGGTGAAGTGGTGGACCTCCCTAGAGGAGGGGAGTAGGCTCACAATGACTGCCCCAACGGCTGTGATTTGTCAGCTGCTCAGAGCTGGTGACCCTGCAGGGGGTTGCTCTTAGCCATGCGCTCCTGGTGTTATTAGTGATCGGCGGTGCATGCTGTGTCAGTGAATGGGAGGTTAGTGTATTGCACCCTTGGAGCAACTTGGGAAAGGATAAGCCAGCTTGATCAAATCTGGCAAACACTATCACCCACTGCTGCACCCCACCCAACAAATAAGTTGCCAAGCAAGCCAAAGTGATGTGGGGGAAGCAGAACCCTCCTGGGCTGACTTACTGTCTGCGATCCAAGGCTCCAGAACCATATACAAAATCAAAACTGTATCGAATGATGTAAATCTGTTGTGGGCTGACCTGCGGAAAGTTGCGGATAAAGTCACAACAGCAGAGGGTAACATAAAGAACCTGCAGGGTGAGATGGTAACTGGAATGACAATCGGAGGATGTGGAGGGACGCTCCCGGCGTAGTAACATCTGTGTCCTAGGATTTCCAGAGAGAACTAAGGGGTTCCGCTCAAAAGTTCCTGGAGGACAGGTTCACAAAGAACTCAGGCCTCTCCAACTTCATCATGGTGGAACGGGCACACAGAGTGCTGGTGCCACTACTGCTGCCGGAGGCCCCTCTGAGGGTCATAGTCACCAAAAGCCATACATATCAGGATCGGGACTGCATCCTCCTAGTGGCCCATGAGTGGCTGCCTCCCCTTTTGGAAACAGTAAGATTACCATCTACCCAGACTACATTAAGCAGGTGCAGGAGCAATGCAAATCATTCCTTGGTGTCAAACAGAAATTGAGAGCACTCCAACTTCAATATATATCACTGTATCTGGCAAAACTGAAGCTCAAGGGAAGGCATCCTTCGTTGACAGCCCATGAGAGTTGTGGTAATGGTTAGCAATCCGTGGTGAGGCACTGCCACGTACGCTGGACATAGTCAGAAACGCATCTGGGGCACGAGTGCCTTTGGGAAAATCTTGTCTCTGCAATCTAGCAAGAGATGATCCCAACACTGTTCCACTGGTGGATAGGAGAGCTACTGTTCAGGAAGACGGCGTAAAGCAGATCAGCTCAGAGGAGATACAGGGTGCGGTAGAGGATGTCGAGATGATGTCGACCACTGATGGGACTGCAACCAGGGCTCCGAGCACCATGTTAGAATTTGTGCATGACGCCCTGGTTGCACCGGAGGTGGGAAGTTGTGATTTCTGAATGAGACTGTGGACTCTGGTTTTAATTGGCCGCCAATGTTGTGACAGGCGTGCAGCTTGAGGGGATGGGACAGGTGATGGCAGAAGAGGGTGTGGGGATTGACTGCCCTATTTACCTCTGCAATGCTTTGAATTGTTGTTACTCCCACAAGGGCATGATAACCTGTTATATGACCCTCGTAAGGAGTGGGCGCTTGCAGGTGATGCATTATTTGGGATGATTGAATGCATGATTGACTTCCTTAAAGAAGTACGACAGGCCGGGTTGCTGCCCAGAGGGCAGGTTGGGCTGCTGTGCACATCCTGGCACATGCATATGGTGGGCATTGATAGTCGCGTGGTTGTACTATCTTTGTTCGTGGGTGGGGGAGGTAGTTTTGTTTATTGTCATTGCATGTTTCTGTTTTATACTTTGTAGCAGTATGCAGGAACACATGGTGGGGAGGCAAGGAGCTACTACTAGACGCCACGTATTATGATGGAGGCTGACATTAGACTCCTGATGTGGAACATCAGAGTATTGGAAACATACACTAAGCAATATAGAGTGCTCACATTTTTAAATTGCCATAAGATCTCCATAGCCCGCCTACAAGAAACACATCTGGATGATGCAGGTGCCTCGCATCTGGCTAAGAAGTGGAAAGGACAGGTGTTCCACACCTCATACTCAATGTATGCCAGGGGCACGCTGATCTGGCTTGCCCTGTTCTCTCTTACCTATAAGGAGGCTGACATAGGTGGTAATTTTGTCCTGTTGCAGGGGATACTGGATGGATGTGATCTGGCCATATTGAACACCTATGCACTGAACACTGATGACTCTATGTTTTGTCAAAACATACAAGATCTGTTAACACATTTTCATTAGATGACAGGTCATAGACTGCCGTTTGTGAACTCACACATGCAGTGTCTTACAATGACCACTTTAAGCTGGTGCGCTAGAACATCCTCCACAGGACTTATATGACTCTTAAATGCCTCCACCGCATATCCTACTCCAGACTGGACTGTTGCCCATGTTGCAATGCCGGCGGGGAGGACTTCTTGCATCTGGCGTGGCAGTGCCAGTCGGTGCAGGACTTTTGGGGGCAGGTGGTGACGGACTTGCAGAGGACTTACAGAGGGCAAATCATATACAAATTGACTACACTTGATTACATTGTTTGTTGGGCTGTGTTACTAGGCCCAAGAGTCATAAGATGATCTACAAATTTCAGCACATAGTGCAATCCTGGCCTGGCCTAGAGTAGTCATCACTTGGATGGGTTAGCATGCTTCCACAGGTGAACATTGGTATACTGACGTACAGAAGTGGACGATGGTTGAGGAAATGCACGTAAAGCTGAGTAGGCATGAAGAAGAGTTATAGGATGACATCCAGGTATGTGATATGTTCTTAGAGCCTCAGGCTGCCACAGCGGTGAACAGTCACAATATCGAGAAAAAAAATATCGACTGGACAGAATATCAAGTTTGTTATATAGAAAGGACAGAATATCGAATTGCAAAAATATAGTGGTGCAGAATATCGAAATTCATTTAAGAAATATCGATTTTCATAATATCGAAGTTAGTAATATTTAGTCATAATATGGTTGTTAAAAATATCGAATTTTTTATTGTGTTTTAAGTGATAGTATATGTTTTAAAAGTATGTATTATTTTTGAAATGTATGTTTGAATTTTTTAAGTAATGAATTTTATGTTATTTAATTTTTGCGTAATTTAATTCCGTAGCGGGTTGTGGGTTTATAGGGGAACAGGGTGGGAAGTAATGTAATTGTAATTAAGCAATTATGTATTTTTATTTATTGGTATTGATAATTTATTGTTAATTAAATATTAATTGGTAATTCATTTTTATTATTTGGTAATCAATTTTTATTAATTGATTAATTGATAATTATATTAATTGTATTCATTTATTATTCAGAGCGGGTTGTGGGTATATAGGGAAATAGGGTGGGAAGTATTTAATTGTAAATAAGTAATTATTTATTTGTATTTATTGGTATTGATAATTAATTTATTTTTAATTAATTATTGTTTTTATTACTTATTAATTGTTTGTGTCAGAAATTAATTTGTTAATTAATTATTAATATGTAATTCATGTTTAATAAATATTACTTTATGGTATTTATCATGAATTAGTTATTAAATACTTTGTAATTGGTAATTAATTGTAATTATTATTTTATTAGTATTAATAATTAATGTATTTTTATTTAATTACTAAATCATTAATTTCCCTACTTTTGCACTCACTGGAGTGGGAATAGCAATTTTTACCTCTAGGCTATCCAACACTTTCCCTACTGTTGCACTCACTGGAGTGTGATTATTAATTTTTCCACTCCCGCTATCCAAAGCTTCCCCTAATGTTGCACTCACTGGAGTGGAATAGTAATTTTTACCCTCTTGCTATCCAAGGCTCTCCCTACTGTTTCACTCACTGGAGTGCGAATAGTAATATTTTCCCTCTTGCTATCCAATGCTTTCCCTACTGTTTCACTCACGGTAGTGGGAATATTCATTTTTACATACCCGCTATTCAACCCTTTACCTACTGTTGCTCTCACTGGAGTGGGAATAGTAATTTTTACCCTCCCGCTATCCAAAGCTTCCCCTACTGTTGCATTCACTGGAGTGGGAATAGTAATTTTTACCCTCTCACTATCCAACGCTTTCCCTACTGTTGCACTCACTAGAGTGAGAATAGTAAATGTTACCCTCCCGCTATCCTACCCTAAAAATATTGAATATTTTTCAATATTATTAAGTTTATATATATATATATATATATATATATATATATATATATATATATATATATATATATATATATATATATATATATATATATATATATATATATATATATATATATATATTACCTACTGGCGGTCGCCAGTAGGTATATATAGTTAGGATTTTTTCTCTATGGGATTTTTGAAAATTCTATGTCTAATAACTTTGGCGTTTGTGGACGGAATTGGCTGAAATTTTCAGGAAAATGGAACATTTTGTTTCTGAGCGGCCCCTGACAATTTGGGGGGTTTCATCAAGGGGGGGCTGAGAAAAAAGGGGGGTCCCAAAACGCGTTTTCCCATGTTAATTTCCATAGGGCGGTTGGTCTCACTTTTAGCTCGAACGGCTGAATGGATTTGCACGAAACTAGGCAAAATTGTAGGGACTGTTAGCCCGATGTGCTTTTGCTAGGTCTCAATATATGTGCTCCAGTGGATTTTGAGTAATTTAGGTTCAAAAAAAGATATATATCTGGGCGGAGCCTAACCACACATCTGATCTGATTGGCTGTCAGCACTTCATCCAAGAAGTGTTGGCAGCCATCTTGGGACCAATATACATGATAGCACCTCATTAAAAAGCATTGTAGTTAATAGAGGGTTTTAGGACTTTAGTTACATTATAAATCATTTGTTGATGGTACCATACTCGTTTTAGGAATTGTGGTGGGTTCTAAGGTGATTTTACCATGTGAAAAAACCTTCTGCTGTGATATCATGAATATTGTTTGAAAGAAAACTAATATCTCATGATTTTCCCACAGTGGTTTGGAAGGGGATCTATAAGCTAAACTGAAAGCATATTTTCTGTAAATTCACATTATCTTTCTCAGTCATGTGAAAATGAAGTCTGACATTCTCAGTAAAACATGTACATCCAACAAGGACAGAGACTGTCAGTTGATTCCTTTGTGTTCTACTGCAGCCTCCTAGAGTGTTCTAAAGAACAACTAGAGTGCTAACAGTCCTACTTATTACAAAGGTATGGCACACCTGAAGCCATCTTGATTGGAATAAAGTGGTAACTCTTAAAACATTTAATTTAAAAAGAAACAACATGAGGGGGTATATTTTGCCATAGAAAGTATGATTAGTGCTGCAGAATGAAAAATTAGGGCACATTTTGAGTGACTTCTCAAATCCTTTTCTATTTCATTAAAACATTCTGACATGCAGTCTCCCAAAATGGCAACCAGAGACAAAAGAGCCCAAATGTAGCCCAAATATCACCCAGATGTAGCCCAAGTATAACCCAATGACAGAATGTCCCAGAGTGTTCTAAAGAACAACTAGAGCGCTAACAGTCCTACTTATCACAAAGGTATGGCACACCTGAAGCCATCTTGATTGGAATAAAGTGGTAACTCTTAAAACATTTAATTTAAAAAGATACAACATGAGGGGGTATATTTTGCCATAGAAAGTATGATTAGTGCTGCAGAATGAAAAATTAGGGCACATTTTGAGTGACTTCTCAAATCCTTTTCTATTTCATTAACCCCTTCCATGCTGCTGACGGAACGGTTCCGTCATGCACTACGGGTGAGCTGTGCGGATGACGGAACCGTTCCGTCATGACTCCGCCCGCGCAAGGCGGAGTCAGCATGGGCGGGGAATTCCGCCCGCACGGAAGGGGTTAAAACATTCTGACATGCAGTCTCCCAAAATGGCCACCAGAGACAAAAGAGCCCAAATGTAGCCCAAATATCACCCAGATGTAGCCCAAGTATAGCCCAATGACAGAATGTCCCAGAGTGTTCTAAAGAACAACTAGAGCGCTAACAGTCTTACTTATGACAAAAGTATGGCACACCAGAAGCTATCTTGATTGGAATGAAGTGGTAAGTCTGAAAACACTCAATTTAAAAAGGAACAACATGAGGGGGTTAATTTTGCCATAGAAAGTATGATTAGTGCTTCAGAAAGAAAAATTAGGGATCATTTTGAGTGACTTCTCAAATCCTCTTCTATTTCATTAAAAAAATTCTGACATGCAGACTGAAACATGCACTTTGAATACCAGCAGCAGACGTCCCTGGTGAGCAGTAGCTTTACTACAGTGATCTAATGTGCAACTAGAGTGCTAACATTCAGAATTTATGGCAAATGTGTGACACATCTGAATGCCTTCTTGATGGAACCAAAGTAAACAAGCATTGAAAATGCAATAGATCTCGCCCTCGTTTAAGTTAAAGCCATTCTGTTTGTAATGAGGTGGCTTTTTAGCTTTGCTTTTATTAGTGTTTTTTCAACTTTCATGTAAATAACATGCATCTGTATGCATATAAGTATATGTATGCATGCATTTATGTTTGTATTTATATAGATATACAGATGATATATGTTTATATATGTATGTATATATATATATTCACTGAAAAAACCATAGGCTATAGACCATATATAGTTAGGAATTAGCATTTACAAAACCTTGAAAATTCACTGAAAAAACCATAGGTTATAGACCATATATAGTTAGGAATTAGCATTTACAAAACCTTGAAAATTCACTGAAAAAACCCTAGGTTATAGACCATATATAGTTAGGAATTCGCATTTACAAAACCTTATTTTACTCACACAAAACCATTGAAATTCCATATATAGTTAGTTGCACTAACTATATATCGCGCACCCGCAATCCACTGCTGATGATGTCACATATTACATCATTCATGACATGGTCAGTGACATCACTGATGACATCACTGATGACATCTCAAATGACATCACTGATGACATCACTGATGACAACATCCAGTGACTGTATGTTTCTGTAAAGTTAAAATATGTCTTACATATTGAAGAATGAGTGGATGTATAAGTGTCTGGATGAAGGATTTAGTAGGTGCATGACTGACTTTATGAGTGAGTGATTAAATGTGTCTCACTGAGTGCATGGGTTAGTGACTAAACTGTCTTAATTTGTGCATCATTATGTCTGTTGTTCTGTAAACTGTTGCATGTGTTGATAAGTAGCTATATGAGTAACTATATGGGTTATTGATTGGTTGCCCAAGTATTTGTATGGGAGACTGAGTGTGTGTGTGTGGGTGGCTGGGAGGTGTATGACTCTGTGCATAGATGTGTGAGCAGTTGATTCACTAGATGTATGGTTTCAAAAGTGCATGTGGAAACAGCTGTATGGGCGGTTGACTGTGTGCATGAGTGTATTGGTGAGTGAATGGATATCTCAGTGCTACATGTCAAAGTAAGTACATATGTAAAACACAGTACATGTGAGAGTTGACATATATAAATAACTGTGCATAAGAGCCAGTGAATGTGTGAGTGGCTGTATGGATCATTGTGAACTTGTATCAGGGTTTGTATAAGAGAGTAAATATGTGTTAGTATATGTTTGAATAAGTAAAGTTTGTATAACTGTATAGTTGAGGAAATGGAGGTGTGATTGATTCTTTGCATGACTGACTAGGTGTGTGAGTAACTCCATGGATGAGTGACAGTCTGTGAGTGTCTGTTTACACTGATTGTATCTAAGGTTATATTAGAGTCTGAAGAGGTTCATCGTATTATTACATGAATGATATCATCAGTGATGTGATCAGTAATGTCAAATGAGATGTCATCAGTGATGTCATCAGTGATGTCATTTGAGATGTCATCAGTGATGTCATTTGAGATGTCATCAGTGATGTCATCAGTGATGTCACTGACCATGTCATGAATGATGTAATATGTGACATCATCAGCAGTGGATTGCGGGTGCGCGATATATAGTTAGTGCAACTAACTATATATCGCGCACCCGCAATCAGGAGGGGAGGAAACAGAGAAACAAAATTACGCAAAATGGAGACCAACTACATATTAAAGTTTAACAGTAAACAGCCGGGAGGTTTGAACGTAACAGAGGACCTTTATACGTGTTTACACAAATAAACAAACACAAGAGAGAATGAACTGAGGTAATACATTGTCATGAAAAACTGATGAAATATAACAGCATGTATATAGTGTATATAGATGAAATTGAAGGATATTTATTCATATTTATATATATATATTTTATATATATATTTTTGTATATAAGGAATGAAATAGGATTTGTAATTGACAATGGATGAAAATATCTCGACTCTTAAGTATAATGATCAAATCCAAAGTGGATAGTGGGAGACTACATAAGGAAATATCTGCAATATGTTTAAATGGCTGATTAGATACTTATAATATGTGGAATTGGACTGCTGATGCTCGGAAAATAACAACAGGATGTGTCAGAAAAAGTAGTGAAATATGCCTGCAAGAAATGAATAGCGAAGGGTAGCTGGAAAAGACAATCAAGGATGAGAAATGCTTAAACTGAGAGGATTAGAACCTAAGAACAGCTTACAATTTGAAATGATACAAGAATGGGATGTGAAGAAGCTCAGTCCTACTTAGATAAAATGAAAACCTTTTTAATATATGCATATAAAAGCACTTTTACACGGGTTGGGGGAAAAGGCCAAATTTATGGTGCAGGACTTATGACCTGAAATGGAGTATCATGGTTTACAACTAAGGGATTTATCCTACAATTGTGAAAAACAAAGAAAGAAAAATTTATAAAAAAAGATGTGAATAGAATCAGGGATTTAACCTGATATTGTTTTAGAAAATTGTGATGCTTACAAAGTCAAGGCAATACATAATATTTGTAAAAATGTCATGTACTATTTATCGTGAACTTTGAAAATATACATGCACGATATGCCTGTGATTTAAAGTCTGTCTACTATGCCAATGTGGGTGTTTTTAAATGGACCAATCACGTAATAGCACTGTGCACTTTAAATACTCAAGCAAAATGTGGTTACGCTGTAATGTGATCAAGGCTTTGTGCCGAAACGTTATGGGGACAGCTGAATAAAATCTGAACCAGCATCAGATTGGAGTATATATATATATATATATATATATATATATATATATATATATATATATATATATATATATATATATATCTTAAAATATAAATATATACATGCATGTTTATTTTATTTTTTTCACTTACATTAAATATTTATTAATTTTAAGGTAATTTAAGTATTTTTAAGTATGTTTAACTTCACTACATTTATTATTTCATTAATTTTACATTATTTTTAAGACATTTTAAAATTCAATATTTTAACAAAATATATCATTTACAATAATATTTTGGATTCAAATTTTGTGTACTTACCTGTTTCTAGATAGGAATTTGATATTCTGGTAGTCAATATTTTGTCACTGATATTTTTGGAGGTCAATATTTCGCTCCTCGATATTCTGTCAGTAATTCGGCCACAGCGTCTGCTGAAGATGATGATACTGACACAACTGTGGATGAGAACTCCGATTCAAAAGGGGGAGGCGACTGATCCTAGTCATCTTTGTTTACTTAGTATTCAGAGCCTAATGTGTTGCTACTCCATATGGCATAATGGAAATGGCGCAACTGTGTGTTCACTGGCTGACTGCTTGTGCTCTTTATTACAAACAGCCAGGTGCTGTGTATAGTGTTATCCATACTCCTGTTTTTGTTACATAAAACTGAAAAATAACGGTTTTAAAAAAATATATATTGTCACTTAAAGCCTTGTCATTTTTTCAGTGAATTTCTGACTTTTTTTTAATTTAAAGTGAGATAATATTACCATAACCTAACTATAACATTACTTTAAGATTTGTTTCTTTTAGTTAAGTTTTTAGATTTATTTTAGCACAAAGAAACAATATAAAGGAGTTTCATTTTAAGTAAGCCACACCTACTGGCTTTCTCAAAGACTATTGAAATACAGTGGTCTTCAACCATTACTTTCACTTGAACTGAATTAATCAATACATGTTCAATGTTGCCACATAGTTACGGGATATGTTTCTCAGATCAACCCTACACATTCAATGTATTAAATCTTTTACAAAGAAGAAAACAAAATGCAACAGCAGCAATTACAAAATCAGGGGCAATTTTAATTAATTGCGTTTACAACTATCTCTGTATAAGAGGCTTTAAGGTTGCCCAAAGAAGGCGTGCAGGAGATAAAGAAATGTCAGGTGCTTAGTAGAAGAAAGTAGATAAAGACATAGAGATATTTACAATATTATATTCACAATAGATCAGTTGCACAGTTCACCGTCTTACAATAACCTGGCCTATGATATCAGTTTTATACACATTTTTCAATGAATGGAGACATAGCTTCCAAAAACTTATTGCACCAGAAAATGTGTTTCACAATCCAGGCATTAAAAAGGGGGGGAGCGTCGACGTTTTGACTCGTCTTAGGGCCTAAAGGTGAGTTAGACCGTGGCCATGCGAGTCTTCATCAGGACTAGTACATTGGGCAACCCAAGGAGTAGTGTTGGCCCTGAAATGAAGTAAGGATTTATATCAGGCTGTTGCATTAAAATTGCGACCAAAATCAGTCTCGCAAAACCATAGGGCAAAAAAGAATTGCTTACCCTATAATGGGAATGGACCAAGTGGAATGTCTCGACTCTTTGTCCCAAGGTTAATGTTAATTCCTAAAAACATAATAGCGTGGTCAAATGACTCACTCTCTTGTAATTATTCCAAGAATACTCCAAACCAAAGAATTATGGACATGTCATTACCTTATCCACGGAGCGTAGATAGAATACTATGTTCTCATGGTGTAGCAGGCTTATTTAAAGATGGTCCTATGGATGAATAAAGGAACCAAGCACACTTCAATATTCTTGTTGCTCAAGGAATGAAAATAAAAGAACCGAACACAATTCGATATTCTTACATATAATTCATATTCAGTTCATCAGTCCTTTATCTAGGGACTATACTGCCTTGGTCAGGTTTAGGTAATTGAATACACAATGTCGATTATTTTATATTAAAAAAACTGAGAAACTATTCTCAGCGACTAAAATGAGGGCATAGAGGTTGATTCAGAAATTAATTTATTCCAGAAAAAAGCCTTACCCAAAAGTCAATTGCTTTTTGTCCAAAAGTCGTATGTTGCTCAGACCGTAGGTACATGGGCATGTATGGGGACGAATCCGCTGTAAAGATAACGAATGCAGATCAAATTGATTTGCTAGATCTGTAATTATTGGAAAAGAGAATTCTGGATAAGCCCCTTCGAAAAAACGCAGTCGCGGAGACTTACCGAGATCAATCTTTCTAGTTCCAAACGATAGGTGTTCTGAGACGACCGCTGCTCACACGCCGTGTTTGAAATTGCAGGCATGGATGTAGAAAGAGGACTACTCGATCTACATTCACCCGAGGAATCCTAACCAAGAACGATAATTGATTCATCTCGTATGTAGCGGTCGGGGACCTCATAAATAATTGTGAAGCCGTTTACGTCATTTTTTAGAGTGTATTGAAAACCGGCAAAACAATATTAGCATGATGGCAATATGCACTCGAATTTTCAGCTCCGCCATGTTGGAATGGGAACTACCAAGTTCGTTCATAGAACTACAAAGGGTATTTATGATCCAGTATTGGCGTATTAACTTGAGAATGAGTCATACTCATTTCTAAATGAAAAACCATCACGTGCATTCATAAGTTTCGCTGGATCATTTAGGAACTACACGTTAGCGTCTCATGTACCAACGTCATCTTTGGGGTTACAATTGTAGGTATCAGTAAGCCAGTTTCATTATACATTTTGTACAATCAAAACGTAGGTGATAGTTTAATTATACATTTGATACCTTCCAAACATCAAGGAATGAAATCGTAAATGTTATAAACTTTCACATAGAAAAATTATTTTAATCAGTCAACAGTGCTATATGTAACTATAATCCATAAATGTATATACATAGCGCTAGAATTAATGCGTATAATGGCATATTTGGCACATTATTTTACGACAGGTCACTCAAAATACCACAGGGTACTGGACAATAAGTGTGAATTCAATCAGGCAACACTACATCAATCTCAATCCATATATAATGCAGTACATCTTTAAGTTATTCAAACAGTGACTCACGAAGATGGTAAATGATTATATCTATTTCCCCCATATTACAAACGAGAGGTCAAACAGCACCCATTATTGATCATGTACTCCCTCATTAGACCATTAGTAACGCTACCTGAGGGTCATACATCCATACCTATAATTTTTCAGACCAGGTATGAAATGTTACAATTGGCATCATGTACACACTATTGATCAAGTAACATATAGGGGCTGATTCCCAGGATTGACAAAGGTAATGTTCTCAAATCTTAAGGAGAGCCACCTGCCTGTTGATTTCCTCCTGTTCGTTAAGTCCTTTGTTGACTGTATTAAGAGAGTATATCCATTTGCATTCTCTTAGGTTTAACACATTGCCAAAGTCACCTCCCTGTGGATGAAATTCCACCTTCTCTATGACCCACCATCGAAGACTATCACAATCATGTCAAAAGGTGATAAAATGTTCAACCAATGGTGCGCCGGATGTTCTACATCGAATGCGACTACAATGTTGCAGGATTCGGCATTTCACTCTTTGTGTAGTCTGTCCTACATACATGAAACCACAAGGGCATAGGATCGCATAAATCACCCCTGTGGTATTGCAGTTACTGTGGTGCATCAAGGTGTATGTTTTGTTGTTGTAGGTGAATGTGGTGCACTCAGTTGTCAAGGGACATGCCCGACATGTGCCACATTTAGTATGTCTCTTGACCCCAGAGTGTAGTCTGACTTACAGTTTGATTTGTGGAAAGAAGAGATCGAACCAGGTGGTCCCTAACATTCATTCCTTTACGGAACGCATGTAAAGGAGGCGGTAAGCCTCCTAATTCTTCACTGACTAGATGCCAGTGGCGATTGATCGATTTCTTTATTGCATTACTTTTAGTATTAAATGTGGTAACACACGCCAGACGATCCTCATTTTCTTTTTTAGGTTTGGGGACCAATAGGTGTTCACAATGGTTATGCCAAGCCCTTTTTCGAGCCCTTTTCAAGAGTCTCAGTGGATACCCTCGTTCGTTGAGTCTTACAATAAGACTCCTCAAAATAATCCTCCTTCTTAGTACAGTTCCTCCGCAACCTCAGAAATTGACCAAAAGGCATATTATCTCTGAGATTGCGGGGTGATGGCTCGTGTACCTGAGTAGTGTATTTTCCTCACTGCTTTTCCGGTATAGGCTAGTATACAATTTACCTTAGTCTGTCTTGATCTGAATATCAAGGAAGTTGATTGAGACCTTATCCAGTTCCAACGTGAACTGGGTGTCCTCTGAGCAGGTATTGAGCAACTCATGAAATTTAGTCAAACCCTCACTGTTCCTTTCCAAATTAAAAACACATCATCAATGTACCGTGCCCATAGGGCAATGTGATTGTGGTACGGGTTCAACTCATTGAGGACATAACGATGTTCAAAGTCACTCATATATATTATAGATAGATTTGGGGCAAACCTTCCCCCCATAGCTACACCTTTGAATCTGAATATAAAATTGACCTAGAAACATGAAAACATTCTGTGTCATAGCCAATGTGAGCAGTTGAATAATGAATTCAGTCGGAACTCGATGAGGGGCAGGTCTCGCATTTAAAACATTCTCAATACACGTTAACGCTGCTTGCTGTGGAATGTTCGTGTAAAGAGCAGTGATATCCATCGTTGCCAATATATTTATGGCGGGGTCATATGCACGCCCGTCCACTAGCTGGATCATGTTCATTGTATCTCTGAGGTATGTAAATGTCGATATAGCTATTGGTTTTAAGATTGTCATTGTCTTCGATGGTGGGTCATATAGAAGGTGGAATTTCATCCACGGGGAGGTGACTTTGGCAATGTGTTAAACCTAAGAGAATGCAAATGGATATACTCACTTAATACAGTCAACAAAGGACTTAACGAACAGGAGGAAATCAACAGGCTGGTGGCTCTCCTTAAGATTTGAGAACATTAACTTTGTCAATCCTGGGAATCAGTCCCTATATGTTACTTGATCAATAGTGTGTACATGATGCCAATTGTAACATTTCATACCTGGTCTGAAAAATTATAGGTATGGATGTATGACCCTCAGGTAAAGTTACTAATGGTCTAATGAGGGAGTACATGATCAATAATGGGTGCCGTTTGACCTCTCGTTTGTAATAGGGGGGATATAGATATAATCATTTACCATCCTCGTGAGTCATTGTTTGATTAACTTAAAGATGTACTGCGTTATATATGGATTGAGATTGATGTAGTGTTGCCTGATTGAATTCACACTTATTGTCCAGTACCCTGTGGTATTTTGAGTGACCTGTCGTAAAATAATGTGCCAAATATGCCATTATATCCATTAATTCTAGCGCTATGTATATACATTTATGGATTATAGTTATATATAGCACTGTTGACTGATTAAATTAATTTTTCTATGTGACAGTTTATAACATTTACGATTTCATTCCTTGATGTTTTGAAGGTATCAAATGTATAATTAACTATCACCTACGTTTTGATTGTACAAAATGTATAATGAAACTGGCTTACTGATACCTACAATTGTAACCCGAAAGATGACGTTGGTACATGAGACGCTAACGTGTAGTTCCTAAATGATCCAGCGAAACTTATGAATGCACGTGATGGTTTTTCTTTTAGAAATGAGTATGACTCATTCTCGAGTTAATACGCCAATACTGGATTATAAATACACTTTGTAGTTCCATGAACGAACTTGGTAGTTCCCATTCCAACATGGCGGAGCTGAAAATTCGAGTGCATATTGACATCATGCTAATATTGTTTTGCCGGTTTTCAATACACTCTAAAAATGACGTAAACGGCTTCACAATTATTTATGAGGTCCCCGACCGCTACATACGAGATGAATCAATTATCGTTCTTGGTTAGGATTCCTCGGGTGAATGTAGATCGAGTAGTCCTCTTTCTACATCCATGCCTGCAATTTCAAACACGGCGTGTGAGCAGCGGTCGTCTCAGAACACCTATCGTTTGGAACTAGAAAGATTGATCTCGGTAAGTCTCCGCGACTGAGTTTTTCCGCGGGGCTTATTCAGAATTTGCTTTTCCAATAATTACAGATCTAGCAAATCAATTTGATCCACATTTTTATCTTTACAGCGGATTCGTCCCCATACATGTCCATGAACCTACGGTCTGAGCAACATATGACTTTTGGACAAAAAGGAATTGACTTTTGGTTAAGGCTTTTTTCTGAAATAAATTAATTTTTGAATCAACCTCTATGCCCTCATTTTAGTAGCTGAGAATAGTTTCTCAGTTTTTTAATATAAAATAATCGACATTGTGCATTCAATTACCTAAACCTGACCAAGGCAGCATAGTCCATAGATAAAGGAATGATGAACTGAATATGAATTATATGTAAGAATATCAAATTGTGTTTGGTTCTTTTATTTTCATTCCTTGAGCAACAAGAATATTGAAGTGTGCTTAGTTCCTTTATTCATCCATAGGACCATCTTTAAATAAGCCTGCTACACCATGAGAACATAGTATTCTATCTACGCTCCGTGGATAAGGTAATGACATGTCCATAATTCTTTGGTTTTGAGTATTCTTGGAATAACTACAAGAGAGTGAGTAATTTGACCATGCTATTATGTTTTTAGGAATTAACATTAACCTTGGGCAAAAAGAGTGAAGACATTCCACTTGGTCCATCCCCACTATAGGGTAAGCAATTCTTTTTTGCCCTATGGTTTTGCGAGACTGATCTTGGTCACAATTTTAATGCAACAGCCTGATATACATCCTTACTTCATTTCAGGGTCAACACTACTCCTTGGGTTGCCCAATGTACTAGTCCTGATGAAGACTCGCATGGCCACGGTCCAACTCACCGTTAGGCCCCAAGACGAGTCGAAACGTCGACGCTCCCCCCCTTTTTAATACCTGGATTGTGAAACACATTTTCTGGTGCAATAAGTTTTTGGAATCTATGTGTCCATTCATTGAAAAATGTGTATAAAACTTATATCATAATCATAGGCCAGGGTATTGTAAGACGGTGAACTGTGCTACTGATCTATTGTGAATATAATATTGTAAATATCTCTATGTCTTTATCTACTTTCTTCTACTAAGCACCTGACATTTCTTTATCTCCTGCATGCACTCTTTAGGCAACCTTAAAGCCTCTTATACAGAGATAGTTGTAAACGCAATGAATTAAAATTGCCCCTGATTTTGTAATTGCTGCTGTTGCATTTTGTTTTCTTCTTTGTAAAAGATCTAATACATTGAATGTGTAGGGTGGATCTGGGAGACATATCCCGTAACTATGTGGCAACATTGAACATGTATCGATTAATCCAGTTCAAGTGAAAGTAATGGTTGAAGACCACTGTATTTCAATAGTGTATAATACCCAGGTCTTTGACTTTTTGGGTCACCCCATTTTAGATAATGGCTTTCTCAAAGAGTCAGAACATCAAAATATAAAAGGCAGGCCTTTTGGCTTTATCATGGGATCAGCTTATCAACATATATAATGTAGGCCTATTGTCTTCCTCATTAAATCACTACAAGAGTTTATCAATAACAATAATCCAATATATTTCCATGTACATGCATGACAATGACTAATAATAATTATTGTTAATTTCTGTCACATGATTTAGGCCTCAAAAGGCAGCCATAGAACCAACCACAAGGGGTCCCAGCAATCCAAATGATGAGCATACAGCCTCAGATCGGAGTGTCCTAAAAAATATGGTAAGATCGTTTGGGGTCATGTATTCAATAATCCAGGAGACTAACTGCGACTTTTTTAAAAAACGTTCCTAGTGGAGTTGCTGTACTCCCTGAAGCCAACCACAATATATTCCGAAACACTTGGTGATGCCCTGCTCCTTCTAGAGGCACCAGAAAATTAAATTTATAAAAATATATAGCCACCCAGGGCATTAGGAGGTGCTTCTAAGAAGGTGCAGTGAATCTAAAATTATTGGCTACTCCATTAGTTTTAAATTCTTACATTTTGGAGAGAAAAAGATCTCTCGGCAATTGTGCTGTGTGGGACTTACTGGAGGTAACAGGAATGAGTTATTGTCCCCCAAGGACTTTCTTGTGGGCCAACTCCACCTCCTGTCATATTCCCCTCATTCGTTGAGTCTTACAATAAGACTCCTCAAAATAATCCTTCTTAGTACAGTTCCTCCGCAACCTCAGAAATTGACCAAAAGCCATATTATCTCTGAGATTGCGGGGGTGATGGCTCGTGTACCTGAGTAGTGTATTTCGCTCACTGCTTTTCCGGTATAGGCTAGTATACAATTTACCTTAGTCTGTCTTGATCTGAATATCAAGGAAGTTGATTGAGACCTTATCCTGTTCCAACGTGAACTGGATGTCCTCTGAGCAGGTATTGAGCAACTCATGAAATTTAGTCAAACCCTCACTGTTGCCTTACCAAATTAAAAACACATCATCGATGTACTGTGCCCATAGGGCAATGTGATTGTGGTACGGATTGAACTCATTGAGGACATAACGATGTTCAAAGTCACTCATATATATTATAGCTAGATTTGGGGCAAACCTTCCCCCCATAGCTACACCTTTTATCTGAATATAAAATTGACCTAGAAACATGAAAACATTCTGTGTCATAGCCAATGTGAGCAGTTGAATAATTAATTCAGTCGGAACTCGATGAGGGGCAAGTCTCGCATTTAAAACATTCTCAATACACGTTAACGCTGCTTGCTGTGGAATGTTCGTGTAAAGAGCAGTGATATCCATTGTTGCCAATATATTTATGGCGGGTTCATATGCACGCCCGTCCACTAGCTGGATCATGTTCATTGTATCTCTTAGGTATGTAGATGTGGATATAGCTATTGGTTTTAAGATTGTCATTGTCTTCGATGGTGGGTCATATAGAAGGTGGAATTTCATCCACGGGGAGGTGACTTTGGCAATGTGTTAAACCTAAGAGAATGCAAATGGATATACTCTCTTAATACAGTCAACAAAGGACTTAACGAACAGGAGGAAATCAACAGGCAGGTGGCTCTCCTTAAGATTTGAGAACAGTAACTTTGTCAATCCTGGGAATCAGCCCATATATGTTACTTGATCAATAGTGTGTACATGATGCCAATTCTAACATTTCATACCTGGTCTGAAAAATTATAGGTATGGATGTATGACCCTCAGGTAGAGTTACTAATGGTCTAATGAGGGAGTACATGATCAATAATGGGTGCCGTTTGACCTCTCGTTTGTAATATGGGGGATATAGATATAATCATTTACCATCCTCGTGAGTCATTGTTTGATTAACTTAAAGATGTACTGCGTTATATATGGATTGAGATTGATGTAGTGTTGCCTGATTGAATTCACACTTATTGTCCAGTACCCTGTGGTATTTTGAGTGACCTGTCGTAAAATAATGTACCAAATATGCCATTATATCCATTAGTTCTAGCGCTATGTATATACATTTATGGATTATAGTTATATATAGCACTGTTGACTGATTAAATTTATTTTTCTATGTGACAGTTTATAACATTTACGATTTCATTCCTTGATGTTTTGAAGGTATCAAATGTATAATTAAACTATCACCTACGTTTTGATTGTACAAAATGTATAATGAAACTGGCTTACTGATACCTACAATTGTAACCCGAAAGATGACGTTGGTACATGAGACGCTAACGTGTAGTTCCTAAATGATCCAGCGAAACTTATGAATGCACGTGATGGTTTTTCTTTTAGAAATGAGTAGGACTCATTCTCGAGTTAATATGCCAATACTGGTTTATAAATACACTTTGTAGTTCCATGAACGAACTTGGTAGTTCCCATTCCAACATGGCGGAGCTGAAAATTCGAGTGCATATTGACATCATGCTAATATTGTTTTGCCGGTTTTCAATCCACTCTAAAAATAACGTAAACGGCTTCACAATTAATTAAGAGGTCCCCGACCGCTACATACGAGAAGAATCAATTATCGTTCTTGGTTAGGATTCCTCGGGTGAATGTAGATCAAGTAGTCCTCTTTCTACATCCATGCATGCAATTTCAAACACGGCGTGTGAGCAGCGGTCGTCTCAGAACGCCTATCGTTTGGAACTAGAAAGATTGATCTCGGTAAGTCTCCGCGACTGCGTTTTTCCGCGGGGCTTATTCAGAATTCGCTTTTCCAATAATTACAGATCTAGCAAATCAATTTGATCCACATTTGTTATCTTTACAGCGGATTCGTCCCCATACATGCCCATGAACCTATGGTCTGAGCAACATACGACTTTTGGACAAAAAGGAATTGACTTTTGGTTAAGGCTTTTTTCTGAAATAAATTAATTTTTGACTCAACCTCTATGCTCTCATTTTAGTAGCTGAGAATAGTTTCTCAGTTTTTTTATATAAAATAATCGACATTGTGCATTCAATTACCTAAACCTGACCAAGGCAGCTTAGTCCATAGATAAAGGAATGATGAACTGAATATGAATTATATGTAAGAATATCAAATTGTGTTTGGTTCTTTTATTTTCATTCCTTGAGCAACAAGAATATTGAAGTGTGCTTGGTTTCTTTATTCATCCATAGGACCATCTTTAAATAAGCCTGCTACACCATGAGAACATTGTATTCTATCTACGCTCTGTGGATAAGGTAATGACATGTCCATAATTCTTTGGTTTTGAGTATTCTTGGAATAACTACAAGAGAGTGAGTCATTTGACCATGCTATTATGTTTTTAGGAATTAACATTAACCTTGGGACAAAGAGTGAAGACATTCCACTTGGTCCATCCCCACTATAGGGTAAGCAATTCTTTTTTGCCCTATGGTTTTGCAAGACTGATCTTGGTCACAATTTTAATGCAAACGCCTGATATACATCCTTACTTCATTTCAGGGTCAACACTACTCCTTGGGTTGCCCAATGTACTAGTCCTGATAAAGACTCGCATGGCCACGGTCCAACTCACCGTTAGGCCCTAAGACGAGTCGAAACGTCGACGCTCCCCCCCTTTTTAATGCCTGGATTGTGAAACACATTTTCTGGTGCAATAAGTTTTTGGAAGCTATGTTTCCATTCATTGAAAAATGTGTATAAAACTTATATCATAGGCCAGGTTATTGTAAGACGGTGAACTGTGCTACTGATCTATTGTGAATATAATATTGTAAATATCTCTATGTTTTTATCTACTTTCTTCTACTAAGCACCTGACATTTCTTTATCTCCTCAATACCCTCTTTGGGCAACCTTAAAGCCTCTTATACAGATTTAGTTGTAAACGCAATGAATTAAAATTGCCCCTGATTTTGTAATTGCTGCTGTTGCATTTTGTTTTCTTCTTTGTAAAAGATTTAATACATTGAATGTGTAGGGTGGATCTGAGAGACATATCCCGTAACTATGTGGCAACATTGAACATGTATTGATTAATCCAGTTCAAGTGAAAGTAATGGTTGAAGACCACTGTATTTCAATAGTGTATAATACCCAGGTCTTTGACTTTTTGGGTCACCCCATTTTAGATAATGGCTTTCTCAAAGTGTCAGAACATCAAAATATAAAAGGCAGGCCTTTTGGCTTTATCATGGGATCAGCTTATCAACATATATAATGTAGGCCTATTGTCTTCCTCATTAAATCACTACAAGAGTTTATCAATAACAATAATCCAATATATTTCCATGTACATGCATGACAATGACTAATAATAATTATTGTTAATTTCTGTCACATGATTTAGGCCTCAAAAGGCAGCCATAGAACCAACCACAAGGGGTCCCAGCACTCCAAATGATGAGCATACAGCCTCAGATCGGAGTGTCCTAAAAAATATGGTAAGATCGTTTGGGGTCATGTATTCAATAATCCAGGAGACTAACTGCGACTTTTTTAAAAAAACGTTCCTAGTGGAGTTGCTGTACTCCTTGAAGCCAACCACGATATTTTCCGAAACACTTGGGATGCCCTGCTCCTTCTAGAGGCACCAGAAAATTAAATTTATAAAAATATATAGCCATCCAGGGCATTAGGAGGTGCTTCTAAGAGGGTGCAGTGAATCTAAAATTAATGGCTACTCCATTAGTTTTAAATTCTTACATTTTGGAGAAAAAAAGATCTCTCGGCAATTGTGCTGTGTGGGACTTACTGGAGGTAACAGGAATAAGTTATTGTCCCCCAAGGACTTTCTTGTGGGCCAACTCCACCTCCTGTCATATTCAGTAAGTCTCACACTGCAGGATTACTGAGAGGTCTTCATGGCCTTCCCTCTTCATCTACCAATCTTCAAACACACCTCCTGGTGCACTACTAGTTGGGGGATGAAATCCTCTTGGCTGCTAAGGGTTCGTGGGGGCTAACACCCCCTCCTGTTACCTCCAGTAAGTCTTACACAGTGCGAATGCTAAGAGGTCTTTGGAGGCCACACCCGCTTTCTCCACCACTCTGCAAACATGTTTCCAGATGCACTAGTGCTTGGGGAATGAAGTCCTCTTGGATGCTGCGGGACCTTGGAGGCCAAGAAGCTCTCCTGAAACTTTCTGTAAATCCTACACATTGGGACTCCTTAGACCTGGTCAGTGACCCGCACCCTTTCTCCACCACTCTGCAAACACCATTACTGCTTAAAAAACATGAAGTTCACTGAAAAAAACAATGGTTACAGGAACGTTATAGTTATGAAGTGTAATAAAAACAACTTAGAAATTCACTGAAAAAAATAAAGGTTACAGGGATGTTATAGTAAGGCTCAGGTTTCACTCGTACAGAAGGAGTGAAATTCAGCAGTTATAGTTAGCTGAGCTCGTGCCCCCTCAATGTCCTGCTCATGACCTCTCATACTACATCACTCATGACATGGTCAGTAACATCACTGATGACATCAATGATGACATCTCAAATACCGTCACTAATGACATCACTGATGACATAATCCACAAAATCACCAAAGTGCCCACTCACACCCCCAGAACATTTCATACACACACAATCTGACATCCACACAACTATTTCACAAACCTATTCACAGACCCATACCAGTAATTACAGGCCCACTCACTGATTCGTAGTTCTTAATGCACATCCACTCACTCATAGATACACCCACTCATACACCTACTCACTCACTAAAACAGCCATGGACATATCCACTCATACATCCATGCATCCATTCGTGCACTGAATCAGTCACTCACAGAGCTACTCACCCACCTGTCCAGTCAATCACACAGCCACTTACTCACCCATACAGTTACACACACCTACCCACTTACTCATACAGATGTTATTGTTATGTTATTTAGTACTTATGGAGCATAGCTTTCACTCCGAGGTGCATCATAGCGCAGAGCGGATCCCTGGCGTGCACAACAACTAGAACTACAAGGGTTAGATGAGTGATCTACATAGAGCGTTTGGGGAAGAAAAAATCCAGGTTGTCAGAGCCTTCCTAAAGAGGGTCTGAGTTTGAATGAAACAAATATTATTAGAGAGCAGATTCCGAGCTTTGGTCCCAAGTACCTCAATAAATTTCCCACCCTTTGTGGTATACCTGAAATCAGGGGGCTTCAAAAAATTTGTATTGGACGACCTGAGTGTGCGGTTTGTAGGGGTGGGCGGAATTTGCGTAATCGCGTTAAGCAAATCTTCACGAAAGAGCCAAAAATCTCTGCAAACACGCAGAAATATCGCGAAGATGCGTAAATGCTTGCCCCGCCTGTTTGCAATGTTTTTGCATGATCGTGTTGGAAATGTGTTGCCAACTTGCCCAATTGGGCGCTAATGGGTGCAGCCATCTTGTTTTCACTTGTCCCACCCGCTCCCGATGCTTATTTCCTGTTCCTGCATTGCATGCTTGCGCCCATTCGCGATAAGTATTTCCTGTTCGGCAACGCGTATTATGTGTTTATGATGCTTTCTGCATGCTTGGGGGGAAATATCGGACAAATTTGCCCATGCGGTCGCAATAGGGTGCGGCCATCTTGTTTTTCACTCTATTGCTATGGTTCTGGGGCCTGCTTTTCAATCATCCCTCTATCGTTTCAATCATTTGTTTCAGAACATTTAAAAAAAAAAAAAATTTATTTATTATCTTTCCGTCCATTTTCTTGATTGTATATTTTTTGTCTTTGTCTACTTTTTGTGTGTTTTTGACTACTTTTTCACTCTTTTTCTATTACCTGCTTTTTTCATTTCTTTTACTTACTTTTTTAATTTTTACCTTTTCTTTTCCGCCCCGCATACCCAGATCCATGGCAAAGGGCCACAGGGCTCGTCGCATCCAGAGTCGCATTGCCCACAAGGGTTGCAGGCACAGGGCTTATTTGGGGAGGCAGAGTTAGTTGCACTGGTTTTTTTGTGCCTCGCCACCTCCCCTTAACCCTGGCAGCGGGCGGCAGGCCTGGGTCTGGGTACGGGCTCTGGGAGCGTTGGCAGCAGTGGGGAAAGGTGCGCCGGGCAGTGTTTCGCTGGTGTCCGGTGTCCGGCGCACCCATAACCAGTTGACCCACCGGTGGTCCGATATCCTGGACCGGGAGCAGGACCTGCTGGATCTGCTAGGAGTGGAAGTCCCGGGGCTTGGTAAGTACCTATTTAATTATTACTACTTTGTGTCTGTTCTTCTGCTCTGTGTTATATATTGCGAATATATATTTTTTCTGACCATCTAGAATGCTGCTGCTTACAGTACGGGTAAATTACGTTTAAAAGTCTTCTGTGATTGTTATGACACAGGTGCTCTGCGCTACTAATCTTACCTGTTTGCAACTTTGCATTTGCGCTCGCTTAGCGTGATTATGGAAGAGTTTATTTTAGGTAATGCTAGAGTGTCTCTAGTCTTTCTTTTGTCCTGTCACTAAGTGATAGTGGTGGATTGATACTTAGGTTTACTTTCTTATTAGTTCTTAGTATGAGTTTGTAATTGTTTAGTGGTCTGCGTGACACCCCCTCTGTTTCGTTATGCGCTGCTGAGTGCTGCTAGTGCATACCCCAGTCCTTAGTT
The DNA here is from genome assembly GCF_964263255.1 of Lissotriton vulgaris. Classification (NCBI taxonomy): domain Eukaryota; kingdom Metazoa; phylum Chordata; class Amphibia; order Caudata; family Salamandridae; genus Lissotriton; species Lissotriton vulgaris. The sequence continues at coordinate 416,842 of NW_028252743.1, forward strand.
GAACATTTTGTAGTTTGTTCAGTGAGTGGTAATAGGCTTAGCACTAGCAGAACATCAGCCAGCAGCAACCAACCAACAATTTGGTGTATGCAAAAATGTAGGCATGTGTCCTCCTTTTATGCATTTTTGAGGACTAAAGGAAGTGGAAATGCATACTTAATGAACAATTGGCACACCTGGAATAGGTGGGCTAGGCCAGGTGGTACTTAGGCTTTTTAATTTTTTTATTGAGATGGATTAGAATAGCACTACAAAAAAGAAATACATTCATACATATAATGGAATGTCAGCTGGATAAGTAGATAAGTACAAAGATAAGTACAAAAATACACAAGGATTTAAAAAACAATTCATCACAATTCATCAATAAATAAAACAAGTCACCATCTAAAAGTAATTTACAAACAGGCAGAGGTTCAATCAATTCATCCTCTTGTTTCCCTCCACTTACTAAGGGGTGCCCAGATTTTTTCCCCAAAAACTCTCTTCTTCTGTCCCTTGAATTTATATAAGCATTCTTCGATATTATGAGTTCCAAGCAATCTAGTCAACCAAACCTGGAATGAGGGGGCAACTGAATCTTTCCATGCCGCCGCTATTAAAATTCTTAACACTGCAACACAAAGAAAGACAAAAGCTTCCGCTTCATGTGTAATTTTCAGATTTTCATCCCTGCCAATTAACACAGTCGTTGGGGATAGAGAGATTTGTCCCTCTAGCAGCCCCGATAAAAATTTCTCCATTTCGGTTAAAACAGGTTTCAAGTTTGGACAGGAATAAAACATATGAGTTAAATCTGCCGGACTTTGGTCGCATCTCGGGCATTTATCTGTGTCCCTTTTCCCCCATTGGAACAGCTTTGTTGGGGTGTAGTATAAATTGAATATCATTTTATAATGTTGTGTTTTTAAGTTGGTTGCTCTTAATATTTTCTTGTTCAATGCTAATGCATAGTCCACATCTACATTTGGATCCCCACTTCTAAGAGCCCATGCGTTTTCCACTTGTACCACGTCGTCTTCCAGACTCTGCAACAAGAGACCATAACCTATTTTGATCTTCTGACCTCCATTCCTTATATATTGAACAATTGGATTCATCTCCTGGATAGAAACCCTAGGTCTTATGGATTTCACCAATTGTTCTAATTGATTGTACAGCATCCAGTGATTCGCTGAGATGTCATATCTTTGTTGCAGAGTCTCGAATCCCACCAACTCTTCCTTACTCATTACATCCCCCAGATAACGGATACCCAGCCTCTTCCAGAGGACACTATTCCTATTCTGTCAAAGATGTTTAAATGGGGTTGAATCCCAGAGGTCTAAAATACCATTAATCTTCGGGATCTTAAGAAATTTCAACGTTTGCTTCCATACACCCCATGCGCCTAACATCAAATTACTTTTACTCCTCTTATAAAATTGCACATTTACTTCCCGTATTAAGATCCCCTTGGCATTTTCACGTATTACTAATTCATAGATTGTGGGAATTCTTGAAAGGCCAGGCTGGTCTACCGGGGTGTTACAGCATAATACCTGTTTCATATGCAACGCTAAACAGACCCAGTGATATAGTCTGAGATTAGGGGCTGCTAGCCCTCCTCTCTCTAAAGGTAGTGACAGTTTAGCTAGCGATCTTCTTACTTTGCCATATTGCCAGAGAAACTGCGAGAAAACTGCTTCCATTCTTTTTATCAAAGTTTCTTCAATTAATAGGGGAATTGCACGAAATAGATACAGCAGTTTCGGAAACATTGTCATTTTGAGAACATTAACTCGCCCAATCAAAAATAAATGTAAAACATCGATTCTTCTCAAATCTTTCTCTATCACCACCAATACTGGCAAATAATTTTCCCGAGTTATCTTTCCCACATCTGCATTAATTTTAACTCCTAAATAAATTGCAGCGTCAACATATCTTTGATCTCTTTTCTGGATATTCTTTGTACAAATTATTATCGTTTTCTCCGTATTGAGTTTATAGCCTGAATATGCCCCAAACTGATAAGCCAGATTATTTAATTCCTGTATTGCTATATCCGGATTATTAGTTACAATTGCCAGATCATCCGCATACGCTAGTATCTTAGTGGTATGACCATGCGAGATAACAGGAGATATTCTATCTGAGGCCAAGATTTTTCTAATCAACGGATCTATATATAACGCAAATAATAAAGGTGAGCAGGGACAGCCCTGGCGTGTGCCTCTTTTGATTGTTACCTCCTCTGATTGAAGCCCCATAATGGTAATTCTGGCCACTGGATCCGCATACATAGCCTTAATACCTTTCCTACAGTTTTCTCCAAAACCTCTTTTATCCAACACATCCCACAAGAAATCCCATACTACACGGTCGAACGCCTTCTCGGCATCCAATAAAATCATAGCCATATCGCTTCCTGTCATAGTAGCAGCATCAAATAATGAAATAGCCCTTGCAGTGTGTTCGGTGGTACCACGCCCTGGAACAAACCCATGTTGCCAGGGTGATACAAGTTGATCTATAATCCCTCCTAATCTTTTAGCCCAAACTTTTGAATATAATTTCGCATCTGTATTAATTAAAGAGATCGGCCTGTATGAGCCGGGGTTCTCCTCCAGCTTTCCTTTTTTGTGGAATACCACAATATTGGTCTGCTTCCAACTATCCGGAATAACACCTGAACATGTGACACCATTAAAAAGATCCTCCAGTATTGGCAGAATTTCTTCCCTCAGAGCACTATAGATCTCGATCGGGATCCCATCTGGGCCTGCCGCTTTGCCTAATGCTAGTTCACTCAGAGCGTTTTTTATCTCCTTCCTTGTTATACCCAATTCCAGTCGATCCCTATCTTCATCCTCCACCCTTGGTGTTATAAAAGATTGGTCTTGTATAGGAAATACCGCCCCTGGATCTCGATCATAAAGTTTTTGGTAAAAATCATGAAACGCCTGTATTATAGAGTTCGGGTCCTTATATTCTCTCCCATTGTAGTTTATCTTATTGATATTATTTCTATTCAAATCTTGTCTTATACGCAATGCTAATGCTCTGCCCGCCTGCTCCCCAGTCTCGTAACGCCTTGCTCTTTGCGTTTGATATGCACAAATCTCTTTCTGAGTGATTATTTTTAGAGGGTCACCCTTAATCCTGGCCATATTTCTGGTAGTCTTACTACTATCTTTACCGGTTATTATTTCATCGATATGTTGTCTCTCTGTTTCAGCCAGAGCTGCTATCAAATTATCTATTTTACTCTTGTCTTCTATCCTAATTCTTGTTGCGCAGCTAATCGTCTCCCCTCTTAATGCAGCTTTATACGATTCCCAGACTCCATTTCTGGATGCACTATATCTGTTAAGATCGAAGAATTCTTTTGACCACATTTTCATATGATTTAAAAACCTTTCGTCGTTTAATAATTTCCTGTCGAAGGTCCATCTAGAGGTTTTCCTTAATACACTAGGCACTTTATATGTGAGTACCAGAGGATTGTGATCAGAAATTATTCTTGGTAACTTCTGAATGCTTACTTTCCCGATCTCTCCGATTGTAATAAAGAAATAGTCTAACTTAAAATACTTTTGTGCTGGATGGGAAAAATATGTATAACCGCTATCACCTGGCATCTTATCTCCCCAGATGTCTACCAGGCCGTGGGATTGCATCATGGAGCTTATTGCTGCCTTAACCTTTCGTTTGCGACCTGTATATATACTCCCATGGCGCCAGTCTGCAGTAATATTCATATCACCACATACTATCAGCGGAGCATCCCAATTGGCCAATTCTTCTTCCAACTTATCAAACATCATAGAATCATCCTCATTTGGACCATATATTACACATAATGTGAACCCCATATTCATTTCTACCAATAGCCATCTGCCTGAGCCGTCTGTTTTGATACGTTTCACTCCGCCTAGATGATTCTTGGCTAGTATGGCCACTCCTCTTATCATTGACGATTGGGTAGAACAGCCAATCAAAGTATAGCCATACATTTCCAAGATCTTCCTTTTATTCCAGGGAATATGAGTTTCCTGAATGCAGACTATATCAATATTATTTGTTCTGACTAAATGGGTCAATCTCTGCCTCTTCTTCCAATCATTTAAACCCCCTGTATTAATACTGCAAATTCTAATGTCTGACATGTTTTACATATTTGCCTTTCCTCCCTTGATTCTTATCCATAGACCTGATATCATCCTGCAGACTATTCCTTTCCATCTCTTGCTTTTTCCAGTTTTTCACCCCCCCTTTCACCTCCACCCCCACCCTCTCCTCCCACTGTGCTTCCTCCCTCCCCCTGTCGAGCTCCAAGTTGGAGCCCCCCCTCAACCCTCCCACTTGTCTTGAGGCGCTCAGACCACTGGTCTGTGCACGTGATGGTTACAGCTTGACGTGAGGAGAAGTGACAACTACTGTAACCTTTTGTCCCCATTAGTTTTACCCCCCAGCAAATGTTACATTAGCAAAACATGCTCTCATTGTGATCCCCACCTTTTACCAAACCCTCCACCATATGTGTTAACTACCAATTAGGATCAACTGTTCCCCCTACTCTGATCACTCCCCACGAAAATATTGTACTACCGTATTCCCATTACCATTCCCATTCACCATTAGGGTCATCATTTAATCATTCTTTTGAGACACCAATTATGACATCAAAAATTCTTTAGCTTTGATCTCTGACGAGAAATAAATTGTCTTTCCATCCCGTATTACTTTCAACTGGGCGGGGTTGATCAGGTAAGCCTGCATACCCTTATCTTGGAAAGGTTTGATCATCTGCCGTAATCTCCAGCGTCTTTCTACTGTAATATGGCAGAAATCAGGGCGAACGAAAAAGGTATATTCATCAACTGTTTTTTTTTTATCAGGTCTCGCCCTCTCAGAAATTGCTTGTCTCAAATTAAAGTTGCCCAAAAAAATCAAGATTGCCCTAGGCTTGACTCCCTCTTTTGCCTTTTGGTAAATGTTTGCCGGGGTGCGATGTGCTCTCTGGATCTCCCTCTCAAAATCCCAATCTTTCAAATCCTTAAAGGCGGTCACGAAGAGCTTGACGATGAATGCTTTCATATCTGTCCCCTTGGCCCCTTCGGGAATTCCAAGAATACGAAGGTTGTTTTGTCGTGACCTATTTTCTAACGATTCCAGTTTCCACTGAACGTCAGTAAACTGTTTTGCTTGCATGTCGACTTTCTTGACTGCCGCTGCTGAATCCGCTTCTGTGGATACTACTCTATCCTCCAGATTTGTCACTCGCTCACCGAGGTTGACACATGCCTTTGTCAGCTTTCTCACCTCCCCTTGTATTTTCCTCACCGCCGCCTGGGATTTCCGACTATCTTGCCTTGCTTCCTCTCTGCGAGCCAATATCTCCTGGTGAATAATCTCCAGGAGCGACATTTGTGCTGAAGCCCCGTCGGGGCTGTCTAAGGGTGCATTCGAAGGCAGTGGCTCTCCATTCTGATTAGGTATTTTTGCTCTCACCACCATTTTCACCGCTGTGCTAGGGGGGGTACTTTCCTCAGGTTCTGAATCACTGCCAGTCTCTATATCGCTGATTTCTTGCTCCAAGCTCTCATCTCCTTCCTCGGACCATTCGCCACCCTCCGATACCGAAAAGAATGCCTCACTTTGGGCTTCTTTTTTACTACAGCTGCTCCCCCCTGTATCATCCTGCAAGATCCCCCCGTGCCATGATGTAGAGATTTAACGTCACCCAGCTGATCTTCAACCGGAGTTTCCCTTGCAGTTCCCTTTCTTCCACCAATACTACAGAATCCAACTGTTCTGCAAGATCCTCAGATATAATGCATGAAGGTACCTCTTCGTTACCATTACCATTATCCAGGGGAACCTGTGTATCATCCTCCTTATGCTCTTTCATATCTTTAGTGCCTTTATTTTTATTCAATTTCTGGAAGATGTCTGATATAGGAACAGTGCACAGATTATCCGAGTTCCCCTTGCTAGCACCCTGCTGAGCTAGTTTTTTTATTTGAGGGGAGCCTTGTCTCTTCCTTTTACTACCTTCATTATCTGCCATAGACTCTGCAAGCGCCGCTGCTGCTTTCCTCCTGGCTGCTGCTTTAGCGCTGGCGCTCATTTTAGGAGCCATGATTGCCCTTCGCCTCTCTTCTGGCCCAAATGTCTCCTTACCGCCAAAAGTATCCTCGTTTTCGTCACTCTCAGCCTGCACAACTCCAATGCCCTCCAGATTGTAGGCTCTCTGCTCCTCACCGTCTCTTTGAAAGTGAATATCCAAACTCAGTAGCTTCTTAGCACGGGGCTTCCTTCTCCGCTGGGATTGCTGTTTTTTGAAGCGGCTCCGCAAGGCTTCGACCCTGCAGGCTAACTCCGCGAACTCTGCCGCCTCCACTAGCAGCCTGGAAGCAGCTCCGCCTCCGCCCCTGAACCACCGCGTCAGCTGTGAAACCTCCAGTAGCCGCCGCTGCAGCGGCTGACAGCACGTCAGTATCATGCGCGTCAGTTTCACCCGGCCGTGATTACTTTCCGACTTCTTGCCGTTCTTTTGCACTTTCTTTCGCCTCAATGTTACAGATCCTCGTAGCTTCCACCCGGCATTCGAAACACAGCTTCTGTTAGGGGAAAAACGGGGTCATTGATCCGACATTACTCTCCTCCTCACGCGAGCTGTTTTCCGACCGTCTCACACGGCCGCCATCTTGCCTCCAGGTGGTACTTGGGCTTAGTTAGTATTCTAGAACCAGAATCGAACACTGGATTAGTGTTGATAAATATTAGCTAGTTGGGCTGAGAATCCCCCAATACTACTTGTTGACCAGATTAGATAGGTCAATCAATGTTTGTCTCTTTCTTTCTTATATCTTTCATGATCAGCACCCAAGGGCAAGAAGACGGGTCGGAGTCTGCAGAAGCAGTTGATTACCAGGGACAGGAGGACCAAGGTGAGGGCTCTTCTGCTGGCCTCAGTAAGCCTTACTGTTTTTAATATTAATAATTCTTATTCCCTAACTTTTACTGCACCGTAATTTTTCCGAAAGTTGTTTCCTTTTCCTAATGCTATTTTTTACCAACAATTATCCTTTGATCTAGACTATCTGTTTCTAAATTCTTGTTATCCCTGCCACTAACTGCCTCTGCTATGACTCACTGTACTATTACTATTAGTCTGTCTGTAGCTAAGCGTGCCCAGTTGCCCACTCTTTATTTAAAAGGGTTTAAATAAAACTCAGATTCACCAGTAGCTCTAGCCATTGAGTCCAGTCCTTTGGGTTGTCCTCTTCTACTACTTCTAGCCTTCTTAATCTTGAGGCTTTCTTAATCTTGAGGCTTTTCGACAATTCCCACCAACAAAATGCCCAACCAGATTTTACTATTTTGATAGGATAGGTCATACTACTACTGTTGTAGGGATTTTGCACAAACAGAACTTTGCACAAGAAAATAGGACGTTGGTGATGGGAGGTTGGACCCTCCTCACACCTCAATCAGAACCCACCACAATCCCCTGCCCGACTAGTTATAGTAGTGTCTCATAACTATTAGCTCTCCAAACCCCCCAAGATACCCAATAAATCGACAACCCAGAACATAACACTCAGTTGTGGAAGCAATGCACATGCACACCCTTCCTTTTGCTCACTCACTCGTGTAAGTCCACACCAAATACCACTGAGTCTATGTAAGTTCAAAAGGTTTATTTTCAAACATTGTTACACTTAGTTACAACTACAAGTCCATAAAACAAAGACAAACAAATGTGAAATCATGATAACTGAACAGTGGTGGAAGCACCACCATCCTCTTGGTAGGAAAATAGTTTATATAAAATTATAAATGAAGATCTCTGAGCGAATTCCGGAGACCCCTCACCTTAGAAGAACCTAGTACCGGTTACATCATAAGCTCTGCAAAGCTCTGGTTTGTAGAAGGGAATCTTCTGTCTGTTATGAGAAAATGGTGCGTGTCAGTATATTGCAAGCATTTCTCAGTCATGCCTAAAAGTGTAGCATTTTTATTGATAAGCAATAAGGACTAACACCAGAACTCCATAACAAAGTCGCTTGTTTTGTACGGCCTTGTACCCAGCGCTTAGACAGTTGCAGTATGAGCTCACGTGGGCTCAAAGGCGTCTCATAACAAGCTGCAAGGTAACGTGCGCAAAAATAAAAAACACAAAGGTAAAATGGTTACATGGCTCGGGCTAACTAAGCAAAGACTAGGGACCACTCCTGTCTACTCTACTAGCTGATTTGTACTTGTGACGTATGTTGTATATGTATATATTACTATTAACTCATTTTTCAATTGTGCTAGTGAAAAATAGGGGGAGGTGTATATGACATCTAAAAAATGTGTAATGTTTTTTCTAGGTGCACTACCGACCACCAGTGCCGGGGCCAGCGGCAAAGGCAACGCGGCTGCTGACGGAGGAGAGGATGTGACAGTTGCAGGAGGAGCTGCAGAGGGTGAGCCAGCAGCAGTGGCTGGCGGTGGTAAGTTAGATTCCTAATCCTTATTTATTGGCATTACACTCACTGCAAGGGTGTACTGTATACTGTACTGTTGAGACTTACTAAGTAAGAAGTTGTTGTGAACAGTTGAAGACACCCTTTACTTTGCATTATTAAAAGCATTAGCGGCGGGAGTGTTGAGTAACCAATGGCCTCTTCTATCTGATTTTAAATTGGCTGTGAAAGTTTTATGGAGAAGACTAAAAGTCAGATTAGATGACCTTAATGGATGAGTTGAATAAAAAGGGAAAGAAAGGAGGAAGGAAGAAGGATGGGCGAGATATAATATTTTTGACTGGCAGAGAAGGATACGTGGGATGCATGCATGCATAGGTGGCTGATAGGAATCAGATGCATGGTTGGTTGAAGGCCTGAAACTCCCACAAATGTTAAAGGCCAAGGAAGTGGGAGGATAGATACATATCACAGATTTTATGTACTGTGCTTGCTAGTGCTACTGTGCCACTATGTGTAGAATTAGTTCTGCTTACTGCTTTGCTAAGAGTATATTTTACAATAGTCTTGTTTTTTCTTCTTGATATATAGCTACTCCTTCCAAGGGAAAACCGGACAGGAAGGAGTTGGCAGCCAAGGCCTGGTGTCGGAAGGTGGAGGCCATACACCGGGAATACAGTCGGCTGTTGGTTCCGGCAGAGGAGGAGGGGGCAGCAGCTGCAGCCTCCTCCAATGCCCCGGGCCCCAGCCACCCCCTCCAGTGTTACAGCAACACCGTCTGGCAGCCGCCCACCACCGCCCCTCCTTTAACATCACTGCTGCCCCCCCTGTGGATTCAACTGCAGCGCATTGAAGCGCCGTTTTTCCCGGATAGAAGAGCAAGTACGTGTCCTCCAGGGGAGCCAAGCCCGCCGAGCATAAGACCGTGTTCATTGCACCTTTTTTATTTATTCTTTTGGTGGGTGGGAATCAGGAGTTGGTGTTTCTTTGGACAATTGGATATCAGGTTGGACTTTTTCGTTAAGGACATAGGTTGGGGTTAGGGAGAGGGGTGGGTCAGGTGTTGTTGTGGGATTTTTTTACATAGTTTATTTTTGTTAGGGGATTAAATTATATATTTATACTTTACATATGATGTTGTTGATGTTTTGTGGGTGGGGTACTGTTTTACATCATACTGTTTCTTTGCTGGTGCAGGCCAGGGCCACAGCGAGTGTTTGATTTAAATAATTGGCTGACTTTGTAAGACACAAACAGATAGATGCGGCACCCCTCACTGAGTGACTTGTCCTACTAGTACTGTCAGTATCTCCTAGTCTATGCATTCTGCAACTGGACTCAAAGGGGTGCGTGAAATTGAATTAATGAAAACATGTCCATTATTAATTATGCCTCCCCAAAACTTCTCTTACCTTTGCTTGATGTTTAACTTAGGTACAGCGAAAGGGGGGAAAGGTTTGACAAAGAAAAACAGTATGTATGGAGAAACAACAAATGACACAATCTTTGTAGTCTCCCATATCCGTATCAATCTCTTAAGGGAGAAAAAGGAAATGCATGCACGATGATGATGAGGAGACCCGGATTACATACAGTTTGTGTTCAGCTGTACTGGGCTTACTTTTAAAGATAGCAAAGAACATTTTAAAATATCTGTAGGGATAAATTATAAACAGAGAACAAACATAATTATGATAATAAGAACACACTGTTGTAATGATTGTAGACAAAAAATGAATCAAATTATTTAAAAGATGATGAAAGTTGATACTGTTGCTGTGTTATCCTGGTCAAAATGGGGAGTTGCATCTCGGCATTCCTCTTGGTCCTCCCATCCATGGATGCTCCATCCATCAATCTTGGGTGACGCCACTGCCTGCCTGGCAGATGTAGATTCATTGGTAAAGTAAGTGTGCATTGTTTTCCCAAGTATAGCACAGTTAAGGCCCGGCCTGTATTTGTAGATGGAAAAACAAAAGGGATATTGAGAAACCAAGTCGAACAAAATGCACAAGTTATGGTGTAGTGTAACAAGAACACAAGAAGAAGTTATGGTGTAGTGTAACAAGAACACTTTCAGAGGCGGCATGGATGCATCATGTCTACTCTAGTCTGCATCCAGCATTAACCTACAACAACAACAGGACAAAGCAGGCCCACGGTGACGGCACCCTTTGCCCATTCTCTATTTAGCATACATTTTTTGAAAGAGTCGGACAAAGCACGTATCCAGCAACATAGCATTTTACAATTTCAGTGACAAAAACAATGCACCACAGTCATACCACCGCTACACTCGACTCCACCGCTACACAGACATTTAGGTCTGCTGTGGTTGTTGTTGACTTGTTTACCTTTTATGCCATTGATTCCATCAATCATCTCTGATCCTTGTACTGAGTGAATGTGAAGATACTATGTCACTGTAGTCATCCTGATGGTGTTGTTCAACTCAGTCTGCAGTTTACCAAGTGAGTCCAGATTCCATATTCAAAAATGCAATGGATCGGCCTGCAGTAGAAGTACAATTTTGTTATTAAACAACAAGAGTGGAAATATTGACTTGAGTCACTGTTAGTGTGTAGAGTAAATACTAGTACACTTTAACTTCACTTCATACACAACAAACAACAACAACACAAACACCAATCACTCAAGAGTAGGTGTCCAATGCATGCCATTGATAACCTGTTCCTTCTCATCTTAAGTGAAGGGACCAGCTCTCTTGCCATCATCATCATGGTGCTGTCCTATTCAGTGTGCAGTGTACAGATTGAGTCCCCTTCCTATATTCAAAATGCAATGTATCGGCCTGCAGTAGAAGTACAAATGTCTTGTTATTAAAAATACAAGAATGGACATATTGCCTTGAGTTACTTTTAGTGTGTAGAAGATTACATATAGTACACAACAAACAAATAACAACAAAATCACTCAGTCAGCGTCTAATGCATGGCATCATTCATTACCTGTTCCTTCTCATCTTCAGTTAATGGGCAGTCTCTCTCGGCTCAGAAAGGAGGATAGCTATAGTCATCATCCTGTTCCACTTCTTTTGGAAGGACTAGGATTTATTTTATTTTTTTCCTATTTTGCATCATCCAATCATCATCTGGCTTGAGGGCAATGGATTTAGTGAGATTCAGGAATTTGGAGGAGCAGGATTCGGAGGAGTGGAATGTGAAATGCAGAAAGCTGAAGCTCATATATGGCTGTAAAAAGACTAGAAGACGTGGTGATGGATTTGTTGTGATTCAAAGTTTCTAACCGGAAAGACAGACACACAAATAAAAGAAAATAAGTGAGGAAGACAGTAAGAAGTACAGTAAGAAGTACAACAAACCTAATTGTCAGGGAAGTATAGCTCATCCTCAAACTCTGGAGGTTCAACCAGAAGTAGGTAATCATCATCTAACACACTACTTCTGTCATCTGAGCCGCTGTCCTCATCTTCCTCCCTCGATTCACGTATTGTGTAATTCAGCGGTATAAAGTGCTGATTCATTTTGATCATGGCTGACCTCACCACGTTTTTTTGCGAGAGACTGGTCCTTCTACTGTTACAATAGAACCAGAAGCACTGAAAACACGTTCAGAAGAGACACTTGCGACAGGGCAAGCCAGATAGTTTATTGCCAGCCTGCTGCCATAGGCCCCTTTTCCCATACCATTACCGCAATGGGTTTTGATCAATGTACACCTCTTTTGGGTGGTCCAGATAGGCCTGGACCCTCCACTCAATATTCAGGGGTGCTACACTTTTTTCAGGCTCTTTTGTCTTTGCATCAGCACTAGACCTACCAATGCCTTGCTGTAAATACCAATCTTTTAACGATTTTACTGGGCCTAATGATCCAGTTGTTGCTGTTGTCGATAGTGTTAGTGAGTGTTCTGAGCCCAAAACACTGCCTTCAGGCTCCGAAGTTGAACTTGATGCCAGATGCCCTGCTGGAGTACTTGTTGTGGGTTTATCTAGCGGGCTTTTAATTAGCAGCCGTTCATTTTCCAACTTACTGGCTGACTCAGCTATCCAAGTTTAGTACCGGACAACATCCATTTCTGAAAAAGGAATTCATGTCTTACTTTTCAGTGCCCATTTTGCCCGTGGATCCAGAATTGTTGCACAAATGTAATGTTCTTGTGACAAAATCAGATTTTGCACCCTTGTATTGTCAGCTAAGTGACAGGCTAAGCTCTCCACTCATATGCTTCTTTATTTTCCTCTACACCTTTGTATGATTCAGACACCTCTTTGAGCTGATGCTCTAGCATTTACAACAATGGGATAGCTTGGCCCATAGTACTGTTCTTGCTGACTTCACGTGTGAAGATCTCGAAAGGAAGAAGCATCTCAGTCAGGCATTTACCTAGGCACTATTGGTCCATCTGAAGGGTCATGCCTTTCACAGTAGCATCCCCTATTTGCATGACGAATTCATTGATTGGCCTGTACTGCTCAAACAAACGGTCGAACATGTAATAAGTTGAGTTCCAACATGTTGCCATCTCCTGGATGAGTGCTTTGACTGGCGTTCTATAGTCACGTTGAATGATCCCCAGCTGCTTCCGAGCTTTAAAAGAATGGCTGAAATGGGTGCATATTCTCTGGCAGGTGGACAGTAAGTTGCTGACTATGGCTTCTTTTTTCAGTAAGTCTTGAACTATAATGTTAATGCAGTGCACCAAACACGGGACCCTGAAATAGGAACCAAGCGCTGTGGCCTTAAGTACATCACAATTTAAAATACAATATAAACCCAGGCAAAATAATATATCTAGCACAAACACATAAAAGATAGAATCAACAAAGTACTACGATGTCATGATTGATTTAATTTGAACTAATAAAAGTAGGCATGAACATATTCATTAACACATTTTCTAAATTATTGGAATAAATGTTTAAAAATGATTTTTTCCACGTTCTATTTCATACATAAGATTCAAAAAATATATGTGGGCATCAATTGTTATCAGAGATGTAACGGATGTAACTGAAAAGAAGTCCCAAACTGGGGAGGAGAACTTTCTGGCGCTGCTGGAGATGTGTCACGTTCAATACCAGATGAGCTGGAAGGTGTGCTTGGAATGTGACTCTGTGCAGCTACACTGTGACTTCTACCACTACCTACTGAGGTGGTGGTTGAGCTGGATGTAGGTCCCTGCCGGGCCTTTGAAAATGCAAATATGGAAGCTGGAGGTCGTGTTGGTATTACCTGTGTTGGTGGTATCCGTGCTACATCCCTCACAGCCATTTTGGATAGGGTAATATTGTTGGTCTCCATCTCCTTTGGGCCGGGAGTTATGTTTGTGATGACTGGCTCGTCACCATCATCATCCCCCTCTAATACATCTACCTCCATAACTCTAAGGCTTTCTGGAACCTTTCACTAGCCTTGTCTTGTGGCGTGCATCACTCTCAGACTGAGCTGGTGGCTTCCAAGTGGTATCTCGATCATCAGAAGCGGGGCTTGAAGAAGAAGATGATGGTCTAACCCTCCTTTTCTTTGCTCGGGGTCTGGAAGACAATGGGTCTTCTGAAACTGTGGCTTGCTCTACTTTGTTTGCAGGAAGCTTGATTTCCTGAAATGCCCCAACTTCAGGAAGAACAACTACTATTGTGGGCTGTTGTTGTGGCAGCTGCTGTTTTTCTGGCTGATGTTGTTCTTGCGGCTGCTGCTGTTCTTGCGGCTGCTGTGCTGTTCTCGTGGCTGCTGCTGTTCTTGCGGCTGCTGCTGCTGTTCTTGTGGCTGCTGCTGTTCTTGCGGTTGCTGCTGTTCTTGTGGCTGCGTCTGCTGCTGCACACTTATCTGCTGAGTTTCCGTCTGCATTGATTGTGTACTACTTTGCGATAATGACATTTCAACATCGCTGCTCATTAGTAGACTGGCTACCTCTGTGACACTTATAGGTTTGGGCCTATGTTGGTGGGGTTGGCCCGCTGGTGTGGAGGTGCTATTCCCAGCTTGGTCCCCAGACAATGCTGCTGCAGGCATAATTCTTTTTAGTCCCACAAAACACATTGACCAGCACCTCAGTTGTGGTAATTGCCACTTCTTTTTTTCTGTTCCTTCTTCTTCTCACCGGCAACTTTCTTGGTACTGGAGGACCTGGTACCTTTCTTTGGGGCCATCTTCTTCAGATGTCAGGCACAAAGCAGGTGCACAAGTTGCAGAGATGTCTGTGGTCACACGTGGACGTGATGTGGTGCGCCACAGGACTTCTGACTGGCAGTACAACGGGTGATGATGATACCTCGTCTTCTGTCTTTTTGTGCACATAAAAGCAAAGAAACCAGGAGAAGAACATCAGTGAAATTTTAAACTAGTACAAACAAACAAATAAAAGATTAACAGCCTGATTCATGTAGCTAAATTGCACTCGCAAAGGGCCAGATTCTCAGAATCTGGCCCTTTGCGAGCGCAATTTTTGCATTTGGTATTCATGATACCAAATGCAAAAATCGCTATTTAAGAATTCGCATATTTGCGTGGAATGGCATTTAAGGAATCTCTAATAGAGATTCCTTAAATGCTATTCATGACACACAACAAAATAGCGATTTTGGACTTTTGGGGCCGCTATTTACCGACAGGTCAGACCTGTCGGTAAATAGCAAAAACTCAGAAAAATGCTTTTAAAAGCATTTTTCAAAGTTGCATGTAGCACACACACATGTCCTTTGGACATGTGTGTGCGCAACACCTGTCCAAAAGTGCATTTTAGGGGTGCTACAAGGCGTCCTTTGGACACCCCTGTCACCCTTAAAATCGCTATCTCAGTTGCGAGTAGCAAATTGCTACTCGCAAATCCCCATTCATTCCAATGGGCCTCTTGGCCCATAGGAATGAATGGGGAGTATTTGCGAGTAGCAAATTGCTACTCGCAAATAAAGAACATGTAGGAATCGCTATTTAAGTAGCAATTCCTACATGAATGCCGTTTTGCGTGTCCTCAATAGCGAATCGCTATGATTCGCTATTAGGGACACGCAAAACGGCCCGTACATGAATCAGGCTGATAGTGTAGCCATTTGTGAGACTTTGTCAACAAGGGCTATGGTATACTACTGTGTACACACTACACTCGCAAGAAGGATAGGAAAGAATAAGAACAACAACCAAAATAAAAATGTAATGGAAGTGGACCCTGTTTGGCATTAAATTATCTGATCATCACATCATTCAGGGAGTTGCTGCTGGCAAAGGGGATGGATGGAAGCAGTAAGCCAATAAGAAAACCATGCAGGCCTATAGGGCAAAAGCAGCACCTTAATAACTCCCACTAGAGAAGACCACCAGCCACATGGACCCTCACAAATCAAATCACAAGCAACAAACAGGAATCCTGGGAATCAATGTACTGACAAAAGGCCTATAAAAAGCCAGGCAAAGGATGCATGCTAAACCACACTGCTTTGCCTTTTAATGCAATAAAATGCAAAAAAGAAAACCCACAGGGCAAAACAAGGTCTGTAGGGTACACACCAACACACTAGACAGACATAACAAAGGCATTTCTTTAACACACACCCAAAAACAGAAATACCCCCTAAAAATACATTTTTCAACTCAATCCAATGCCATCCATGCCCTAAATGATGTTTAAATTCAACAGAACACACAGAAACACTTGTTTAATGCACCTGTGGCTACCTGCTCTGAGCCTACTGGATGAAAGACCTGTTGACAGACTAGGCCACACAAGCCTGCAAGCCTATGGCAAAAGCACACTACTGGGCTTCAGAATGGCCACCAGCCACATGGCCAGGCCCACACAACTACAAGAAACTGAAGACAGACAATGCAGGCCTATTGCAAAAAGCACCCTGCCTGTCTTCATAATGGCCAACAGCCTCATGGCCAGGCCCACAACAAGAAGCCTAGGCCACGAAAGAATACCATGATGGCCTATATGACTAAAGCAGCACACTAATAACTCCCACCAGAAATGGCCACAAGCCACATGGACACTCACAAATCACAAACAACTAGCAGGAGGCCTTGGAAACAATGTACTGACCAAAGGCCTATAATAGCTAGGCAAAGGATGCATGCTAAACAACACTGCTTAGCCAATTTTTAATGCAATAAAATGCAAAAACGAAAATCCACAGGGCAAAGCAAGGTCTGTAAGGTACACACCAACACACCACAGGCACACACACCAAAGGCATTTCTTTAACACACACCCAAAAACAGGAATACCCTCCAAAAACCCATTTTGCAACTCAATCAAATGCCATCCATGCCCTAAATGATGTTTAAATTCAACAGCACACACATAAACACTTGTTTAATGCGCCTGTGGCTACCTCTGAGCCTACTGGATGAAAGGCCTGTTGGCAAACTAGGCCATAAAAGCTTGCAGGCCTATGGCAAAGTCACACTACAGGGCTTCAAAATGGCTACCAGCCACATGGCCAGGTCCACACAACTACAAGAAACAGAAGACAGACAATGCAGGCCTATTGCAAAAAGCACACTGCATGTCTTCAAAATGGCCACCAGCCTCATGGCCAGGCCCACAACAAGAAGCCCAGGCCACAAAGGAATACCATGAAGGCCTATATGGCAAAATCTGCAAAAAGAGGAAGTAGGTCGGGGAGGATAAATCAACAATTACCTAAATCATAAGGGACTCCAAATTCCCTTATATTCCGAACATTAGTCTCTCCATCAGGTACATATATACATCAATAATTACATACCTAATACGAAAACTGGATTATCAATTTTATTTATGATAATCCATCTAGCAAGTCAATGCTTGTATAAGATTCAACAATAACAATTCATTTACACATATATACACAAATATCTACATACAATCTGTACAGGCGCGTCAGATTGGAGTGAGGAGAGAGTGCCGCGACCGGAGATGCTGTGCTTTGCAGGTCTGGGAAAACAGCGAGTTATAAAACAATTGAAGATATGATACTTGCCGCCAGAGGAAGAGTCTTGGTCGGTGTTCGCTTTCCCTTGTATTGAGCTTTTGAACCCATGAAGTATTCATGTGGATTTACAATCCAGACTTAAAGTTGGATGACAGATACTTTGATTTCATCCTCGTCCTGAGGAGGACAAGATATCAGAAGGCCAAAACGTGTCCGCGTCGACATGCTTAAAATCCATAAGAGTAGTCTGAGGATATCACAATTTTGGGTCATCACAATTGTTGATTTTTTGTTCTTGATTGAGTAGAACTTATTGTGTTGAGACAGGACTTCCTCTTAGTGGACTCCCTGAATTATTAGGGGGGCACGTTTCTCTTTTTTGTAATACATATTTTGGGTGAAAAGTGTTTATGTATCTAATGAAAAAAATGTATGCGTACTTGTTTATTGTTAGCTGTACAGATTGTATGTAGATATTTGTGTATATATGTGTAAATGAATTGTTATTGATTGAATCTTATACAAGCATTGACATGCTAGATGGATTATCATAAATAAAATTGATAATCCAGTTTTTGTATTAGGTATGCAATCATTGATGTATGTATGTACTTGATGGAGAGACTAATGTTCAGAATATAAGGGAATTTGGAGTCCCTTATGATTTAAGTAATTGTTGATTTATTCCCCCCCGACCCACTTCCTCTTTTTGCAGTATTGTATTCTTTACCCAGGTTCGGGTGGGTTATTTGGGTATACCCCTATAGTTGCTGTTTCACCTATGTGGCAAAAGCAGCACACTAATAACTCCCACCAGAAATGGCCACCAGCCACATGGACACTCACAAATCACAAGCAACAAGCAGGAGGCCTGGGAAACAATGTACTGACAAAAGACCCATACTAGTCAGGCAAATGATGCATGCTAAACCACACTGCTTTTCCTTTTTAATGCAGTAAAATGCAAAAACAAAAATCCACAGGGCTAAACAAGGTCTGCAAGGTACACCAACACATCACACACACAAAAAAGGCACCCAAAAAACACATTTTGCAACTCAATCCAATGTCATCCATGCCCTAAATGATGTTTGAAATACAATCAACGCACACCAAAGGAACAGTTGCTTCATCATGCACCCACCCATGACTAGCTCTGGGGCTACTGGCTACCCACAACAATTTAAAAAAAAGAATGATAAGTACCAAAACTGTAGTTGCAGCAATTGCAATGCCCCCATCCAAACACACAACACCAACTTACTTGTAAAATATCAAATTCAAAAGTCCTCAAATCCTTTTTTTTTTTTTTTTTTAAATATCTTTATTCAAGAAATGTTTTCCCCCCCTCCTTTTTTCTGTTACATCCAATGTGTTTTTAAGCATTTACATAGTCTTTTACAACAAATACAGATTTGTGTTGCTAAATAATAATAATATGCAGATTTAGAATACTAACACCATGAAGATAAGTATGACACATCATACAACATATCTATTAATCTTATAGACTCAACAAATTTCTCAGTTATTGCCACCCGTAATTTTCCTATATTTCCAATGCTCAATGGGCAGCCATATCTTACACCCCATAGCTTTTGTCTTCCTTCCTTTTCTGTCATATATGGCCTTCTCTAAATTATATGTAGATAATAATCTTGCTACCCAAGTCTGGAATGACGGTGCTGTTTTCTCCTTCCATGCTTTTGCAACAATTATCCTGTATACTGCTGTAACCATGAATAAGAATTCTGGATACATTATATTTTCCTCTGAGCTTACCCCCAGTATTATCAGCTCCTCAGTTAATTTAGTTTTTATTCCCAGTGATTTCTCCAGAAACTCTTCTATTGCCAATTTTAAGGTGTATAATTGCGGGCATTGTGCGAACATATGTGTAATATTAGCCTGTGCTGAATTACACCTTGGGCACGTTATTCCAGTGGAGCCACCCCAACTGGCTATTCTAGCTGGTGTATAGTATAGTGAATAGACTGTTTTATAGTGTTGGGTTTGGAGTGTAGCTGAGCATAAAATAGTTCGACCCAGATCTAAGGAAATTTGTAGATCTTCCGGTCGTGCCTTTACCTGTTCTCTCCATTTACTACTGTATTTCTCTCTGTCATCTGTTTTGTAAACTTGTAGCTCTGCATACAGCTGTCTTATTGAGCATGAGAGGCTGCTTCCCAGATAATCCATTATCTTGCATCTCACCATCCCTCCTGCACCCCCCGTTTTTGTCTGGAAGTAACTCCTCACTTGTAGATATTTGAAGAAGCTATGTCCAGCTATTTTATACCTATGCTGTATGTTTTGGAACGTTAAGATTGCTCCCCCTTCATCCATTAAGTCCCCCAATTTCTTGATCCCTTTCTCATCCCATTCTTTCATAGCTGTGTCCCAAAAAATTTCCATAGGGAGATTATCATTCATATAGAGCCTTAAGTACCGATTATACCTTCCCAGTCCCAATTTTTTCTTTATTGCTTTCCAGACTTTATATATCGCACTCAAAGTCTTAAATCTTGTATGCTTAAAATATGCATAGTCCACCGTTGTTACTAAAGCGTTTTCTGCCGCTTTACCTAAGAGTGCTTCATATACGTTCGCCGGACATTTTCTCCCCTCGTCCTCCTGAGCACTTCCGCCTAATAGTCCTTTGGAGTATTGTAGAGCTGTTGCCCAGTAATAGAATCTAAAATCAGGTGCTCCCCAGCCTCCCCTCTCTCGTGGTAGTGTTAAAAACCGGTACGCTCTGCGTGTCTTCCCCTGTGCCCAAATTAATTTATTTGCTACTGATTCTATTTTGTTAAACCATATCCCTTCAATAAAAATTGGAATTGCCCTGAACAAATATAAAAATTTCGGAAAAGTAACCATTTTAATAAAGTTAATTCTACCCATAAGAGTCAAGTGTAGGTTATTTACCCTCTCCAGGTTGCTTTTAACCTTGGCTAGCAATGGTTCCAAATTTATCTCTACTAATTTTTCTAAATCTGCCGTCACCCTAACACCCAAATACTTTGTGTCTGAGACAACTCTTGCGTCTGCAAATGTGGTGTGTATATTCTGAACAACCTGTGTTTTCCCCCTATTTATTAAATATCCAGACACCTCTCCGAATTTCCCTGCCTCCTGTTCAATTTCAGCCAATGACTCCTCTGGTGTCGGTGTTATGACAGCCACGTCGTCTGCATAGGCAAATAATTTATATTCTTTCCCGTGTAACATAACTGGAGTAATCCTCCTATTATTTGTGAGCCTTCTCAGATAGGGGTCTAGATATATTGCAAATAGTAAGGGTGAAGCTGGGCATCCCTGCCTAGTCCCCCGTCTGATCTGCACTGCGTTAGAGTATGATCTATTAATACGTATCCTAGCACTAGGATGTTTATATAGTGCCTGGATTGCAGTTATGTATCCTCGACCTATACCAGCCCACTCCATAGCCTCCCAAAGGTATGCCCAAGAGACCCTGTCGAAAGCCTTCTCGGCATCCAAAAAGATAGCCGCGACAGGGTCACCTGAGGCCGCTGCAGCGTCCAATATAGTAATCAGCTGTCTAGTGTGTTCAGTAGTTCCTTTCCCTGGTATAAATCCATGTTGTGTAGGGGAGACCACCCTCTCTATCACCTTGCTCAGTCTGTTGGCCAGTGCCTTGGAGAATATCTTTGCATCAGCATTAAGCAATGTAATGGGTCTATAAGAACCCGGCTCAGTAGGGGGTTTATCTTTTTTCAATATCACGATTATATCAGCACCCGCCCAAGACTGAGGAACAATTCTGCCTCCCTGTGCCAAGCAACAGATTATCCAAATGTCTTTGGCTAGTACCTCCCAAAAAGTTTTGTAGAATTCTACCGGGATCTGGTCTTGTCCCGTTGCTTTGCCAGATGGTAAACTGAATATTGCATCTCTTATCTCCTGTATCGTTAATTGCGTATCTAGTTTATCCCTTTCTTCTATGCTCAACCCCTCCTGTAGGCCTTGCCTTAGGTATTCCAGACTTTTTGCCTCTACCTCCTCATCGTTTTTATCTTGTTCATATAGTCTCTCATAGAACCTCCTGAACACCTCCTGCACTTCCTCCACTTTGTTAACAATTTTCCCATTGCAGTCCTTAATTTCTTTAATTTCCCCTGCAGCTAGCGTTTGCCTCGTTCTAATTGCGAGCAAATGTCCCACCCTCTCGTTGCATTCGTAACATTTCTCTTTATGTGCTAGGTATTTTCTTGCTGTTTTTTGTGCCAGAGTGGACCCTGTTTCTGACCTCTGCATCTCTATAGCCACTAAGATCTGTTCAATAGGTTCTTGTCTTTCTATTGCGTCCACTAGCCTTTTTTCCAACACCATCAAATTTCTAATCTCCTCTTCCACCTTTTCTTTTTCCTTTTTACTTCTTACCAAGGTATAGCTTAGTGTCTCTCCCCTTACTCCTGCTTTAAAGCTGTCCCACACCATATCTGCTGAGGCTGAGTATCTATTTACATCCCAAAACTGTGTCATCCATTCTTGCATCCTTATAATATACTCCTCCTCCTTCAGCAGGCCTCTCTCAAACGTCCATGTCGGGTTTATTTTTTCTGCTTTTTGTAATATTGCTAGGCTTAACACCAGCGGATTATGGTCCGACATTATCCTTGGGAGACATTCTATTTTAGCCCTGCTGACTAATGAGCTAGAGATAAAGAAATAGTCCAAACGGGCAACTGTTTGATGTGGTGCTGAATAGAAAGTGCTACCTGCACCTATCGGATTAAATTCCAACCATATATCCACCAGCGCGTTATGTCTAGCAAGATTTTGTATTGCTTTATGCACCTTTTTTTTCCTTCCTTGATATCCGCCTCCACATGCACCTATTACTCCATTCAGCCCGTTGATATTAAAATCCCCACAGCAGATCACAGGCTCTGGCCACAAAGCTAGCTCGCTATCCATAAAATCTAGTAATTCCGATTCATCTTCGTTTGAACCATATAGTGAGGCCAAGGTACATCTTCCCGCAGCTGTTTCTATGTCTAGCATCACCCATCTCCCTTCGGGATCCTCTTTTTTCTTTTTAATTTTAGCAACACCTTTTCTGGCCAGGACTGCCACCCCCTTATTTCTCCCTTCTTGACCTGTGCTAGCAAGAATCTCAAATCCCATCTGGCCAAGCAAGAATTTATCTTCAGCTGCTACGTGCATTTCCTGTAGACAGGTTATATCAATTTTCCAGAATCGCAGCAGCGCGGATAGCTTCTGTCTTTTCTCCATGTTATTTAGCCCACAGATGTTAATCGTCATTATCCTAACTGCCATAGTTCTAGATTAGCTTTTACCAGCGTCTCAACTACTTTTTTATCTTTTTCTGTGTATTCTTTTTCTGCATTACTACAATCTTTACAAATCTGTATTAATTTACACCACCACCTTTTACCCGTGACTTCTTCCCTTCCTTCCCCCCCCCCCTTTAAGCCCCCCCACCCCGATTGCTGCCCCTCCCCCCCAGTAACGGGCAAATAGGTCATCCCTGACCTATGTGTGTCCGCTTAGCGTTGTAGAGTCGCTCCCCCTCTCCTCCCCTCTTATCATCTACTACTTTGAACTGTCAGGCTTAGTACATTATCCGACATTTGTAGCTACTTGATTTTGAGTTTCTTCTACTCCCTTCCTTGACTATTTCCTTCGGGCCCCCCCTTTCTCTTTTAACTCTGTCAGAAATTCCCCCGCTTTTATTTCAGAGAAAAACATTCTAGTGCGACCCGCTATGATGACCTTCAGCTTTGCTGGAAACAATAGGTATGCCTCTGCTCCTTGGGACTGAAATGCATTAATCAACTGTCTTAGTCGCCAGCGCCTCTCCACTGTTATGTGACAAAAGTCAGGTCTTGCAAAGAAAGTTATCCCTTCCACCGTCTTTTTGGCATCAGGTCTGGCTCTCTCCATTAGCTCTTGCCTTGCAAGGAAGTTTCCGAAAAATACTAACATAGCCCTGGGGAGCGTTCCTGAGCCTTCCTTGTGAGTTTTCTTTACAAAAAGTGGATATCTATGGGCTCTCTGCACTTCTTGTTCCCAGTTCCATGGTACCTCTGGGAACGCACCCTTTAGCAGCTTGACAACAAAGCCTCTAGGATCTTGGCCTTCAATCCCTTCCTCTATTCCAAGGAGCCTGGCATTATTGCGCCTCTGGCGATTGTCCAAGTCCTCCACCTTCCACTGCAAATCCTCCATGACCTTAGTCTGACCCTCTCTAGATGATTGCCACTCAGTTGCTTCGTCTTCTAGACGACCAGTTCTTTCCTCAACTCCAATGATTCTTTCCTCAACTTCTTCAAACTGACAAGATGGCCGCCGAGGCGCTGTGGGAGTAAGTCGCACTCAGACCCCTCTCCTGAAGCTAAGCAAAACTTCAGGCGCTAATGGAGATGTGAAAGCAGCATGCAATCCGCCGCTTTGATTCAGCACAGAGGAACTATCAATTTTGCAAGTTTACTGGAGAAAGCGAAATTGTGGTATTCCAGGCTCCGTAAAGTACTGATGGCAGAAATGGGCACTCGAGGAAAGGAGAAAGTGCAGCAACAAATACCCATACCGGGTGTTACAAACAAGGACATCACACAAAAGGAAGCGGGTAAATTGGGCGCTATCCCGAAAACAAAAGTGCCACCTAACAGCAAAAAGACAACCCCCACGGTCTCCACCCTTACGAAAACACAGCTACGCAAACTGGAGAGAGCTGGCGAAAAGGAGAAAGCGCTGATTCAAAACAAAGACATAAGAGGTGCTTGCACTACAATAGCGGCGCGGGATGTAGCAGAAAAGAAGAAAAACGATACTGTATATCGGCAACCCTCGGTATCCGAGGTCTTCGGAGCCAAAATCCAAGCGTAGGCATCAGGAGCTTCAGGACCATCGGGAACCCTGCAAAGCACGACAATCATGCCGCCCGCAGGAGCTGCTCAGAGCGTCCTCGAGGACGCAAGCGGAGGCATTGCTAAGCAACCGGGGATTACGGAGCTCACGCTTCCCGCGGAGCTCCGAGCGGTGAGTCATGCAACAGCTCAGCCAGACGGCGCTGTATCAGAACAGGTACAGACGCAGACCCAGGGGATGCAGGACGAAAACCAAGATCCGGACCCGGACAAAGAGGTGAGAGAGGCCAACGGTGGGGGTGAGATGTTGAATACAGGGCAAATGCTTGAGGCCCTTAATGAGGTGGAAGCCGAAATTCGTGAGGAGCAAATGCAAGCCAAAAAGAAAGAGAACGCTGCGCTGGGGGCAGATAATGAAGGATATAGACTATCTAACATTCTGGCAGAAACGGCTTGCACAGATGGGGCTGATGGAGATAGGTTTTTTTCTGTCCCTGAGGAATCAGAATCAACATTGGCAAGCAGCGAGGAAGAGAGAGACTTCTCTGACTCACTCTCGAGCTCAGAAGCTAGCGACAGTTCTAGGGGGAGAGGCACGCAAAAAAAGCGCAAAACAACATCCAGAAGAGCAGGCTCCCCCCAGAATAATCATAAGGGAGCATATAAAAAGCTAGTATGGGATTATTCCGCTACCTCCAACATATATAAAGAAGATGAGACACAAAACGATGGAGGGAAATTGGACTTAATGTTTGCCACGCTGAAACAGATACAAATGGAGGCAAGGACTGAAAGTCGGAGGGCCAGGCATGATACGAAAAAGATCCAAGCCTCAATCAGGAAAATAAACAAAAGTCCTCAAATCCAATGATAATGATGCAGCAGACACAAAGAGTGATCCTTCTAGTTTAAAATCCAAAGACAGAATGAACAGGAGATGGACAAAGCTCTAGGAGTAGCCTGCTGGACAGGAACAGGAAGTTGGAGATTATGAGGCACTTCCTCCCTCTCCCCTCAAAAAGCTTTTTTTTTTAAAAGAACTCCTTGCACAAAAAAGGACAGCCAAATGTCAATCTGCAATTATTTTCCTAGACGTGCAGGGGAGAAGATAGAAAAAAATGTTAAGTGATGTTATCACAGCTAGGGATTGCAGACAAAAGGAAAATGCTAAGACAAATTTCACACCCAGGCTTTTTACTACCGTCACTGTTTTATGGGGGTAGAGGGAATCTGTGGGCCACCATAAGCTGGGGGAGAAGATATTAGATTTCTCTAGTGGCATGACTTCCCTTTTTTTCTGAATTACATTTTAAGTGATTAACTTTCATCCAGTGAAACACCACAGTAAGACACTGTTGAAGATTTTCTTCACCTAGTGAGGTGTTTTCATCTAGTACCAGAATTAATTATCATCTGTGTACGAAATTGTCTGAATGTTAAAAGACAAAATCAGACTAATGCGGGGGGCCATGTAGGTGTTAAAGAACACAGGGCTGAGCATGGACTCCTGTGGAACCCCAAAGAGCCAGGGGTTTTCTGCTTACTGATATTGGCCAAGAATAAGAACTTAGCTACGATTTTGTAGAAATTACTTTAGCCAAGCCAAGGCAAGATGAGAAATGCCATATGATTTGAGATGGCCCAGTAGGATGTAATGTGAGATTGTGTCAAAAGCAGGTGATAAGTCTAATAAGACCAGCACAGCATTTATTCTGTGGTCTAATGAAGATGTAAGGGCTTCAGCGCTGTACAAAAGCGCTGATTCTGTTGAGTGCTGATGCCTGAAACCTGATTGGTTCGGATGTAGAATGTTCGCCACTTCTTGGTATGTCATCAGTTGAGTATTAATTAGATTTTCAGTGATTTTACTAAGGCATGGATGCAGGGAGATGGGACGCAGATTAGTAAGAGTGGAGTGATCTGAAGGTTATTTTTTCTGGAGCTGTTTGACTGCTGCCATTTTACATTCATTGAGACTTCTGCATGAAGGAGAGAGGAGTTTAATATGTTATTAATGACTAGATTTATAATGTCTATAATAGCATGCATAATCTGAGGGGACATGGGTCAAACAGAGAACCTGATTTACCTGCAAAAATGGCCTGGCAGGATTGTTCTAGGCTAACAACTTGAAAGGCCTGGAGTGATGGTATATCATCTTCTAAATTTAGAGGGCCGTTCCATAGGTGGAACAGGTTGTGCTGGAAAATCTTTTTGCCGCGATTGGACTTTCTGTTAAAAAAAGTCAGCAATGCGGTCGCAAAGAGACTGTGAGGGGGGAATCTCTTGTTGAAGGTTTATAGTGTTGGTGAAGAAATTTACTATCTTAAAGATAGTTTTTTGAGCTGGCCTGGCCACAATAGGTAAGTTGATAAAATAAGATTTATTTTCAGCTTTGATCTGTTAGTGGTAATTTGTAAGGACCACTTTAAACAAAGTTCTTTCTACCTGTTTGTAACGTTGCCACCATCTGTCTTCCAGTTTCCTGCAGTGGCCATGTAGTTCACTTAGGGTTTAGGTGTACCAAGAGGCAGAGGGTTTCTTAGGTGAATGATTTTTTCGGTAGGATTGAAGGGGCAAGGTTAGTTCTAAGAGTGGATAGCCATTGATTAAAGCATTGATTATCCACTGATGGGTCCCCTAATCTATACTCACTCAACCATACAGTCACTGACACAAGCATGCACTCACCCACACAGCCACTCTAACATTCACTCACTCACATATGCAGTCACTCATCTACCCCTTCACTCACCTATACTGTCTTTCACAGACCCAGTTACTCACCCATATACCACTGAAAGATCTACTCACCCACACAGCCATACACACACTCACTCACCCATACAGGCATATGCACACTCACTCACCCATACAACCTCTCTCACACACAAACACATACACATACTCACTAACCAATACAGCCACTGATTCACCCACTCCCTTAACAAAATAGGCAGTCAAACACCCAATCACACACCCACACAGACACTCAAGACAACCATAAAGGTGCTCAGACAACCATTCACTCACCCATACTGCCACTCACATACCCACTGACACACACATGCAGCCATTTAAACACCAATTGACAGAATGATATAGATAATCACACAACTAGTCACTCACCCATGCATTCACTAAGACACCTACAGTCAGTAAAGCACCCACTGAATCATCCATACCAGCATTCATAACCCCACTGATTCATCAATACACCTTGGTATATATATTTAACACTCATAAACCTTTCAAACATACTCACAGTCACTGGATGATGTCATCAGTGGTCATTTGAGATGTCACCGACCATGTCATAAGTGATGTAATATGTGGGGTCATAAGTAATGAATCGCAGGGGTACGAGGATTAGTTAGCCCAGCTAACTATACCTGCTTAGTTTCACTGGTTTTTTACAAGTGATACGTCAGCCTAGCTATAAAGTCTCCATCACCTTTTGCTTTTTCAGTGAATTTCTAAGGTTTTTTTTAATGCTAATTCCTAACTATAATGTCCCTGTAACCTTTGGTCTTTTCAGTGAATTGCGAAGGTATTTTGTATTTTATTTCCTAACTGCAACCTGCAAACTTTGAGAGTGTGTGTGAGTGCCTGTATACGTCATGACTGTGTGTGTGAGTGGCTGTATAGGCCTGTGAGTGAGTGTGTAATGTCTGGGTTATTACGTCAGTGCATGAGTAGTGCCTGGGTAATTGTATGATTGCATATGTAGTGCCTGTGTGATTCTATGTGTGTAATTGCCAAGGATGCACTACAAATACTGGGTATTTTTGTCAAACTGTAAAATACATATATAAACATATTTTACATAGCGCTTCAGTGTAGCTATTTAGTAAGATACTAATTTAACTTTCCCCTTTGTATTCATTTGTTGAAATAATTACATCTAAAATGCATTTTCCATCTACTCAGCAACACCAGAGGTTGCAATGATGTCAGTAGTCAGAAATACAAATGACAAAGTGTAAAACAGATATATAGATATATTTTACAGAAAGCTTGAGTCTAGCTGTTTGGTAACATAATGGTTTAACTTTATTTTAACAACACATTTGCAAAAAACAACAGCTTCAGAAAAATAACTTTCAACACTGGAACTCAGGAATAGAACATAACTACCAAACAAAGAAATGTATTGGCTTACACATTTTTAGACCTAAATTTGCGCAGTGCACAATATGTAACAAAGCATTGTCAAGGGGTACAAATAAAAAAAAAATTCTTGCGAAACTATGTCCATGCTTTACTATCTAAAAGCATACCATGACAATCGCATAAAGAAGCAAAAAGGCAACGCGAGGCCGAAGGTTCCTCGATTTAAATAGCAGCCGTAACAGCACTGGAGCAGAGAGTCCCTTCAAAGGTCAAACCTCTCCCAACTTCAAGATTTGGCTCCAGAGTTTTTCTGGATGGCATCATACTGCATAGATTGTGGAGTTGTAGTGAGTACTGAAGAGCAGTCCATAACAGCCCTTCGCAATGCTGCAAAGAATCATAAATATTTATGTATTTTTTTATTTTGGGCCCTTTATAGTTTTTTTTACATTAGCAGGCATTTTATTATCTTCTAATTTATTGTAACTGTACTTACATATAACTTGTCATATGGACCAGTCAAAGCGTTCCTCTACAAATAAATACACAGATAACTTTTGCCAGTTATCATTATTTCCTTTTTAACCTTTTAAATACAAGTCAACAGTCCATGTTTGAATTTTGTAGTGAGTGCGTCAACAACATATACAAACATACTCTGTTTTTTCAGACAACTCTGTATTACATTTTGTAATCTCTTCTTCAACACTACAAACTGTAATATCTGTGCCCTGTTCTGCAACTCCTCCCCTTAACAACTCTTCATTTTCGCTAGTATCCTGATCAGTACCAAAGAAACGAAAATGCACATAATCACAAACATTTTCTGTCTACCACAGTACCATGCAAAAGTGCTCTTCTAATTTCTCTTAAACATAAAACAAGAGTTTTCACACAATACAGCCTCCTGATTAAAGTTCGCATTGTTGAGTGATGTACAGCTAACATCCTAAAATGATGAAAGGTGCTTTGGCACACTTTCTGATAAAGAAGTTAGTGAGTGTCCCTTAAAATATGTATGATTTCTAATCTTGCAAGGATCCAATCCTTGTAAAGTACTTATTTTGTGTTTTAAACTTCGCTTTGGAAAGATATGTAGACATTTCCTTAATATGTCAATGGATTGCTGTTGAATGCTACAAACCCCACTGATTCCATTTGAACACAGGCACCTGACTCCACCTTCCTTGTACCTATTCTTAAATAACGTCTTCTACATTTCATTTCTAGGCACCATCACCTCTTTCACTATAGGAGTGCCTTTCTTAATTTCATAACCTCGTCCTCTGTAATCAATAGCATGAGCTAATCTATTATCCTGAAGATTGCTTTCTTCATTAAAGAAGAAATGCTCTGTACTAGAAGTATGTATCCATTCTGTACTAAAAACTGTACAAAAGTTACTTCTATTCACTAATCTTTTTCTCTGGTTTGACTTGTCATGCAGAACACTATTTTGTGAAGAGTCTTCATTCTATTTATAATCAAAATGAAAAACTTCCTCTTCAAAGCAAAGGCTTATCAACTACTCTCTCAACTCGTTCTTTCTGTTCTAGTGCCTCTCTCCTTCTTCTATACTTTTTCATAGTTCTCAGTAGATTTATACCTACTCTACTACAAAACATCCTGGCTCTGGTTTCCTTTAACTGCTTCTGTCTCCTGGTTGAGTTATGTCCATATTTAATACATTCTTTCCTTTTCTTGTTATATAGATTGTGGTTACTGTTATTCTTTCTCATAGTTTACATTTTATTGTCATTATTTTGTAATCTATGGAAATGTCCACATATATTTTCAAGAAATGACTTTGTCCTCTTACCAGTAGCTCTTTTTTTCTTTTACCATTTTTTCTTCATTTTTCTCTTTTTGTGCCTCAGTTCTGTATAGATACTGTAGTTGCTCTGTTCTGTTTTTCTCCAAGCCAGTGTAGGCATTCCGTCTGTAGTTAGGCAGATATTGTTCTGTAAAAAAAAAAGTATATTTGAAATGGTATACTAGCCACTACTTTACTACTGGCTTATCTATACTAATATAATAAAGAGAGAGCCCAAACCTTTGAGGCGGGTAATCTCAGGAACCACAGAACCAATTCCAACACCCAATACAGCATTGGAAAGGGCAGTTGCAGCAGAAGGACATAGGCTATGCAGACGTCCACCATATACATTTAAAAGGTAAAAGAACCATGCCAGCAAAGTATTCCCTTGTAGGCGTGTCTGCGTTGTGCTGTGGGAGTGTGCTGGCGGGCGTGACAACCGCTGGGGGTGTGTGGTACGTTCCGCCCTTCATGCCATGTATCATATCGTGTGCTAATCCCACCCTGCTCCCTTTAAATACCCCTGCACCCCATAATCATAACCCACCCTTACTCCTTAAAATACCCCAACACCTTTAAACACTAACCCTTCTTAACCCTATAAATATACCCTGTACCCCAAAACCCAAACCTATCCCTAAACCCTAAAAATACCCTTTGTATCCCAAAACCCAAACCTAGCCCTGAACCCTATAAATACCCCTGTACCTCAAAACCCAAACCCACCAATGAACCCTAAAAATAACCCTGTACCTCAAAACCTAACCCTGAACGCTAAAAATACCATGGTACCCCAAAACCCAAACCTACCCCTGAACCCTAAAATACCCCTGTACCCAAAAACCCAAACCTAGCCCTGAACCCTTACAATACCCCTGTACCCCAAAACCCAAACCTACCCCTGAACCCTAAATATACCCCTATACCCCAAAACCTAAACCTAGCCCTGAACCCTAAAAATACCCCTGTACCCCAAAACCCATACCTATCCCTAAACCCTAAAACTACCCCTGTACCCCATAACCCAAAACTATTCCTGAACCCTTAAAATACCCAAACACCCCAAAACATATACCCCAGTACCCCAAAACATATACCCCTATACTCATACTTACCTTATCAAAACATTTAAAAAAACATGCTTTTACCATTCATGCATTTACAACGAATTTGTAAATGTTTGCGTGGTAAAAGCATATAAAATGTAATACCATGCGTTATAATGGCATTGTGGAGTCATGGTACTTTCGTAATGAAAGTATGCAGAGTGATGGTATGCGGAAAGAAAGTTGCGGAATAATGGGTGTTTACCCTCCCCCGGTAAGTACATTGGTGGCACGGCAGCCCACATCTCCAGCAACATACTCATATTTTTTCACCACCCATTTAAAAAATGCAAAGGTCTCTCTCATTGATGGCCAGCACCGACATACACTTTTAGACACACCTCCCGCCACAAGTTCTAGAATTGCGAACTTTAGAGCTGGGGAGCTACGTTCGAATCTCGGCATCAGCTCAACATTCTGTGATTCTAGGCAAATCGCTTTGTCTCCCCGTGCCTACCACAAATGAATGTGTTCTTCTGTAATGTAAATGTTGTCATGCCATGTTGTCGAGTTCGCGCTATATAATATTGCAAGGAAAAATAAAGTAGGGAAACTCAAGGTCACACACAACTGAACGCGCACTCTTAAGTGCATCAGCAGTGCACTGTGAATCGGAGCGTTTCACAGGCCTGTCACAGATAAGAAATGCTATCAAAACGAAATCCTACAAAACAGTATACTACTGGCCGGCAGCAATTCATACCCGTACAACATCGGGACGGGCTGCTAGCACATAATATAAAAACAGTTTTTATGTTCTGTTGTAGTTTTAAATCTATAAATGAACCTGGCAATATAACTACAAGCACTTATTTCAATGTACCAAACCCAAAGCAAAACACAAAACTTAATTTATTAGTTACCTTTTGTTTTTATTATAGCACTCTATCCTGCAATACAGCTGCACCATAGCTCAGTTCTCACATATACATGCTAAAAGAACACGTTATCCCTTTTGTAATATGTTTTAAAATAAACATCAACCAAAGTGCAAAAGTAGATACAGTGTCTCCATACTGTAAATCTGAAAACACAACATAAGAGCTGTTTCTGTGTCTCTCTACCACTGTGTTACTATTAGATTTAGTGTTACAGTACTTTTCTGCTTAGATGTCTCAGATTGAAATTTTGAGAAATGCTGCATATAAAAATCTGCCCATTAACCTGCATCAAGCATATAGCTCACTAATTCTTCAGAGTTCATGCAAACAGTGTGTGACAGGTTACATATATACTTCACCGGATGGTTCTAAAAGAGTACATGTTCCTCCCTAAAACTTGTAAATACATGTGTTGGTGGTTGAGTACAATAATACTCTCTGGATGATAGGATGAGTGCATAGATACTGTCTAGGTTATTCCCTCAGAATATAGGTAGTGCCTGAATGATTCCCTGAGTATGTAGGAAATACATCAGTGGTTCCATATCTGCATAGTTAGTGCCTAAGAATTCCATTGACTATAATGTTACTATCTGGGTGTTTGGATGAGTGCATGAGTACTGCCTAAATGATTTGATATGTGCATAGCTACTGCCTCAGTGATTCAATACATGCATAGATAGTGGTTAGATGTTTGAATGAGTGCTACTCTAGTCCCTGGGTGATACCAGGAAAACATGCAAAGTATATTCATGATTTATTCAGAGCATGCATAGTACGTACGTCATTCTTTAAGTGCATAAATAGCACCTGGCAGATTGCATGAGTAGTGTTTCGGTGATTGAATGAGTACCTGACTGATGCCATGTGTTTTTGTTTAATTGAACAGGTAGTACCTGGGTGATTGCAAAACGACATGTGTATTGCCTGGATAATTGAATGACTGCATCAGTAGTGCCTGGCTGATTACATGAGTGCATGACAAATGTCTGAGTAATTGTATAAGTCCATTGTTAAAGCTTGAGTGATTGGATATAAGCAAGTGTGCTACTTTGGTGATTACATTGTGTGAGGGTATTACCTTGGTAATTGGATAAGAGCATAAATACTGGATGGGTGATAGGTTCACTGCAATGGTGCTTCCTGCACAATTGGATGAGCGCATGACTAGTACGTAAATGTTTGGATGAGTAAATGGGTTATGCGTCAGTATTTGAAGAGTGCATGGGTTATAAGTGAGTGTTTGGATGAGTGCATGGGTTTTGCATGGGTTTTTGAATAACTGCATAGGTACAGCTGTGGTTACTATATATGTGAATGGTTAGTCCCTGGGTGATTGGATGAATGTATGGGTGTTGCCTGTGTAGTTCAATGAGTATATAATTAGTACCTCCATGATTGAAAGAGTGAATGTGTAGTTCCTGGGTGATAGAATAAATGCGTACGTAGTGTGTGAGTGATTCGATAACTACCTGAGTAGTGGCTGAGTGATTGGATGAGTGCCTGAGTAATGCTTGGGTGAGTGTAAAGTATCTCCATTGCTGTTAGATGCATAACAGTTGTGACTATATCTGTAAGTCATTGTTTAACTCATTCTGTCAGTATAAAAATATCTGTTTTAGTGTATCTATCTTTTTCTAATGACCTATGTGTCAGTATAGTCCAGATTTCACACTACAAATAGAATTGGATACAAGCCTCTCTACAAGCATACAGAGAACCATGTAAACATATATGTGATTCCATAATAGATATACACCTTCAAGCGATCTTTCAAAAAATGTATAGTTCTCTACATCTTTAAATAAACTCAAAAATCCCACCATACATATAACTATTGGCAACCACTAAAAAAAACCATGGCATCCAAGCATATGCAAACCACTCATGTAAGTAAAAAACACATTTACAAACACTTCCTAATACATACCTAACAGATATTACTACTTTTTAATATTTATACAGGCACAGAACATTTTCTTAAGTTCTACTTGTGATTATACTACTCTTGTTTAATAATGTGACAAACAGTACTGCAACTCCCATAATGCAAATAACATAGATGTATATATTCTGCACATAATGCTTAGACATTTAAAAAAATCTTAGTTTTAAATGCATTCCTCATTACAACTTTGAACAATACTATACTGTTAATTTTCTATAAACCGCACCCTGGAATAAAGGAGCATTCATTTTTTTCTTCTCTTATTTCACAAACTATTTCATGCTAACATCTCAAACACAAACTCTCTGATAGATACAGTTCATCCAATATATTTTCAATCATATTACTCTGATACTCTTTTTTAATAAACACCTATATCCATATTCATTTCTAATGTATTTTTAAATACCTAAAAATTATGCAAATACCAGTAAATTCAGTCAGTAGATTATATTGTTATTTTAGCTCGTTTTTAGTTTTGACACAGATAGGATTTGTAAAAACTAAGCACAAGAATGGCTCATCACTCTCATACAAAACAATCATAAAATGGCAACCTCTTCAACTTTCCACTCTATGTCATAAGAAAGGCAACTAATGAAATCATGCCTTTCATTTAAGCCTAGCCTATCAGCACTTTTGAAGGTTAGCATTTGTTAACCCGTTCCCTCTCTTTCAAAATGATGTTCCTGTCTCCGTGTGCTCACAATCTTTTCATGATGATCCCAGAGTAATCGCAATAAAAAAGAAAAAGAAAAAAAAGAAAACTCCTCCATTTTAATTGCTTTTCATTTTAAAAACTACCCGATTCAGCTCCAGCGTTCTCTGACTGCTATTGCTGCTTCACTTCAAAATGAGTGTGGATTGTTGGCCACAACAATGTCTACTGGGCTAAAGAGGCTGCAAAAAAGAAAGGTATTGACGGGGACCTTGGTTTGCCAAATGTGGCAATTACTTACTTTGGCCAAAGAGGTTTAAATTTCATCAGTTGCTGGCTTTGGTTAAAAACATTGGGGATTGCCGAGCTCATCACCTCATGATTGAGCCAGGCACATTGACTTGGGTAGGGCTGGAAATCCTAATGAAAGATACCTTTGCATAACTGACGTCGCTTTTCCATCACACTGTCTTAGCAAACTCTAATATATGCCAAAGACAGAAATGGAAGTTGCCAAATCAATTCTGTCCACAAATTGAGAATGCCAGGAATCATGAATCATGAATTATGTAATATGTGACATCATCAGCAGTGGATTGCGAGTTATAGTGAGTACAACTAACTATAACGGGGGAATTTCAATGGTTTTGTATGAGTAAAATGACCAACTAACTATAACTGGTGTGAAACCTATGGTTTTTTCAGTGAATTTCAAAGGTTTTTTAAATGCTAATTCCTAACTATAACATGTGGAAAACCTATGTTTTTTTGGGGGATTTTGCAAGGTTTTTTAAATGCTAATTCCTAACTATAACGTGGCTGAAACCTATGGTTTTTTCAGTGAATTTCAAAGGTTTTTTAAATGGTAATTCCTAACTATAACGTGGCTGAAACCTACGTTTTTTTCCGTGAATTTCAATGGTTTTGTAAGTGATAATTTTTAAATGTATTAATTGTTATAATTTTTTTACTGATTTACTACATTATTATAAATTATTTATTTTTAGATATTTTATTTTTTTAAATTACATTACATATTTTGAATACATATTAAAAAAAAATGTTTTTACACCACTCTGCAACGCAGCCCCCTGGCGCGTTTGCAGAGGGGGAAATAATTCCCCTTGCATACTGGGGGTCCCTGGGGCAAACTAGCCCACCTGGAACCTCCAGTATGTGCCAGGGGGCTGCATTGCAGAGAGGTGTAATGAGGCCACATCCTTTTTTACACCTCTCTCCAACGCAGCCCCCGGGCATTTTTGCAGAGGGGGAACTAATTCCCCTTGCATACTGGGGGTCCCTGGGGGCCAACTAGCCCACCTGGAACCTCCAGTATGCGCCAGGGCGCTGCATTGCAGAGTGGTGTAATGAGGCCACTCCCTTTTTTACACCTCTCTGCAACGCAGTCCCCGGGCGCGTTTGCAGAGGGGGAACTAATTCCCCTTGCATACTGGGGGTCCCTGTGGGCCATCTAGCCCACCTGGAACCTCCAGTATGTGCCAGGGGGCTGCATTGCAGAGAGTTGTAATGAGGCTATGCCCCTTTTTACACCTCTCTGCAACGCAGACCCCTGGTGCGTTTGCAGAGGGGGAACTAATTCCCCTTGCATACAGGGGGTCACTGGGGGCCAACTAGCCCACCAAGAGCCTCCAGTATGCGCCAGGGGGCTGCGTTGCTTTGCCCTGGGGGTGCCGGTCCTAGGGGCAGTGTGCGGAAGATTGGGGCCCCCCCACACTTCTTTATCACTATGCCCCCGCGATTTGGTCCCCCCGGGGGGTAATTTGAAAAAAACAGACCGGGTTTAAAAAAAGAAAAAAAATTAGGCCTTGGGGTCCTTGTGGGACCACCTGGGCAGGCCTAGGGGGTCAGGGTGTTTCTACCCTGCCCCCTTTATGTGTTCTTGTTATAAACAAACAGTGGTCCTCAACCTATAGATTCCAGTGTTTGATTTAATCAATGATGAATCAATATTTAGTAAGGAGCAACAATGATCAGTCTGCTCTATAATACTCAAAGGCTTTGTTATACTGAGAAGAACCTTACACCACGGTTAAAGAAAATATATTCCTATTTTATTTTTCTGTATTCATATTTTTACAATATATCTTTTAGTCAGTAAAAACACATAGGTTGCCCCAAAACAGGAGCGTGCAAAGAAAAGGCGTGATCAAGAAAGTGAGACAAGTGAAAGGAGAAGGAAATACACAGCAGTGGATGAGAAATAATTCACATTATCTTACAATCAATAACGGACATATAATTCGCCGTATTGAATCCCTTGCCAGAAATGTAGTTTATGTTATTGCAATCAAAAACATTGTAGTACATGGGCCTATATATCCTGTGTTTTGCACTGTATACAATGCTGATGAACAATTGGTCCAAGGTATGTATAATGAAGGTGTCGACGTTTCGACTCGACTTATTCCCAAACGGTGATTTAGACCTGGGGATTGCGAGTCTTCATCAGGACTGTAGGAACAAACGGGGCAACCAAGGGATTTTTTTTTTATTAACCCTAAAAAAGAAGAATTAAGGAAATTACTATCCGTGGTGAAGATTAGAGCCTATAACCCACAAGGGGTATTGAGGTTTTTCTAACCCTTCGTAATAGAGCAAGCGATGTGAGTAGATCCAAGTTTACCACATCCCAACAGATATCCTGTAAGAACAAATTGAAATCCAGATTGTATCTAGATCAACTAGTAAGCAATTCACTAATCATTACTACTATGGCAGAAGCATCTATTTACCTTGAGCCCATATCTTTATCCATGTCAGGAAGACGATACTTCATATATATAACATGGTGAATGGGTACCTAAAATTAATTAAGGTAACATCAGTATACCATATCCAAGCAAAATGATTGGTACCAAAGTATTCCCATAAGGGGAGGTATCAATTACCTTGTTACTATGAAATCAATGCACCCAAATCGGTGGGTCCTAATTTTCAGACTTCCACTCCAGGATTCGAATCACTATGGAAATGATATAAACAATGAATCGTCATTCATTATATGCCACTTGTTCCACTGTGTTGGATTTTCAAGGTTTATTTAAAAATTAAGTCAAAAAACTTAAGTCAAAAAAACTTAAAAAGCATACCTGGATTTTAATGTACTGTTTTCCAGGCAAGCTCATGGCAAAGGTACTCCTACTAAGCATGGGCGGAAAATCCGTTCCGCTCGCGGATTTTGCGGATTTTCGGGAAATCCGCAATCCGCGAGATTTGCGAATTTCCCGCAAAATCCGCAAATCCGCGAGCAGCGGATTTTGCTCGCACTGCTCGCACTGTTCGCGTGAGTTCGCGCCCCGCGAATAAGTGCAAAATTGCAGAAATACGATTTTAGCAAAACTGAAAGTAACTACTTACCAGGTTCAAAAGTTCAGGCTCATCATTAGTAGCCATTTCCTGGAGTGCTTCCTGAGGGGCCCCTCCAGAGTTCAGTTGCCAGTTGAAACTATTATGTGACCCTGCTCTGAACCTCAGAATAGTTACACATATGCCACAAAGGTCCTGAATTACAGCTAAGGGAGACAAGCAGGAGCCAGGCTGGAAGTTAAAATCCATTAATCAGCCCCTAATTCATTATTGTCAGTTGGGGCAGGGCAGGTGTTGTAACTAATTTTGCAACAATGAAAGCACTTAGCAAGTGCAAAAGATCACTAATCAGGGCGCACTAAGGAAGCAGGTGCCAGCTAAAAAAATATTCTGTGACACATGAATCAGCCCCAAATTAATTCAGGTCACTTGAGGCAGGGAAGGTGTGCTTTGCTTTGCCGAAAATAATGTACACTGGACAACCAGAGGGTGTGGTGATGAAACAGAGGGTGGCATGGGTGGGCCAGAGGGTGGCATGAGTAGTCAGAGAGTGGCAGTGGTGACAGAGAGTGGCAGTGATGAAGAAGAGTGTCCCAAACAGGTTGGACACGTAGAAACAACAAGTTCGCGAAACTTGCGACCCGACAGGTAAGTTCGCAATTTGCGAAAGTGTACAAAACCCTCGCGAACTGGCAGAAACACGGGCGAACACAAAAAAAAAAAATCCGCAAATTCGCGGGAATTTGCGGATTTTGCGGATTGCGAATCCGCAAATCCGCAAAATTCGCGAACGCGAGATCCGCAAAATTCGCTCATGCTTAACTCCTACTCATTTTTGAAAGGAGCTGTATTAAGGGAGACACAAAAATCACTAAAATTCGGGTCTCACTCGGTATTTAGAAAGTTTAAACTCAAAACGTGGTTGTGTATCAGTTAACCAAGAGGTTAAAGTGATCTACACCTACCCGCTATTCCGGTGAAATGATCGTCTACATCCGAGCCTCACGATGCTTCAGGATGCCGTCAAGAACCGCTAGTGTCCTTCCGCGTTTGTAAATACCCAGGCTGCCTCACACAGCCTGCATAGAAAGGGGACTAACTTGTGGTGCGCCTCCGTGAATAGACTATGTGGCTATATTCTTCCACATTGTTAGAGTTACAGATGTAACATGGTATTTTAAGCTCGCGGCGCTACTAATTTTCAAAAAACGGCAATGTCTTTAAAAACGGTGATGTTTTTTGAAAAAACTGCGATATTTTTAATAGACGGAAGGAATTTTTAAAATATTAAATTACCACTAGAAGTTATTGGTATCACCTTCCGAAATTGATTTCGGAGGGTACTAATCAGGTAGATTCGATTCATTTGTAAAAAACAAGGGGAACCAAGAGATCGAAAATGGTGCTGCTGAGTAGAGATAGACAAAGGACCAAGGTCCTGAATTTTAATTAGCATAGATAAACTGTGGACCTTCGAGGATGTTTAGGGTGTGGGCTCGAATGCTGTAAATTCATAAACATGATGGCAAATTGTGATATGCAGTTACATAATTCTGAAAACCACGATGGACAACTGATACATGTACAATAGCAGGATATTTTCCTAGCTACATAGGTGGCTTTTCTATTGTGTTATAGAAAACATAAAGTTGATATATCATTACATACTTATGCAAAACATGATGGACAACTGGATGTTGCTTATGATGCAGTGACAGAAGACTTTCATCGCTACATAGATGGCTTTTCTTTCATAAATAGTGTTAACAGCATTATACAGTTTTTTGAAAGAACATATTGTACAATTAATTGTTCAAGGCATGACAGAACACTTAACCGCATAATGTGACGTATTCATATTCCCAACAGTGCCACTTGTTTGTTCATTTCCTCAAGCTCATTCAGCCCCTTGTTAACTGTGTTCAGAGTGTATATCCATTTTCGCTCTCTTCTATTTAAGATGTTATGTAGGTCACCTCCTCGAGGGTTAGCTGTTATATATAACCCACAGGCTCTAATCTTCACCACGGATAGTAATTTCCTTAATTCTTCTTTTTTAGGGTTAATAAAAATAAATCCCTTGGTTGCCCCGTTTGTTCCTACAGTCCTGATAAAGACTCGCAATCCCCAGGTCTAAATCACCGTTTGGGAATAAGTTGAGTCGAAACGTCGACACCTTCATTATACATACCTTGGACCAATTGTTCATCAGCATTGTATACAGTGCAAAACACAGGATATATGGGCCCATGTACTACAATGTTTTTGATTGCAATAACATAAACTACATTTCTGGCCAGGGATTCAATACGGCGAATTATATGTCCGTTATTGATTGTAAAATAATGTGAATTATTTCTCATCCACTGCTGTGTATTTCCTTCTCCTTTCACTTGTCTCACTTTCTTGATCACACCTTTTCTTTGCATGCTCCTGTTTTGGGGCAACCTATGTGTTTTTACTGACTAAAAGATATATTGTAAAAATATGAATACAGAAAAATAAAATAGGAATATATTTTCTTTAACCGTGGTGTAAGGTTCTTCTCAGTATAACAAAGCCTTTGAGTATTATAGAGCAGACTGATCATTGTTGCTCCTTACTAAATATTGATTCATCATTGATTAAATCAAACACTGGAATCTATAGGTTCAGGACCACTGTTTGTTTATAACAATATACACCCAGGTCCATACCTTATGGGCTACCCCATTTTCTTAATGGTTACCTTTGTGCAGCACGACTGCGAGGGTTGTTTCTGTCTTTGTTTTTTGTTAAAAGTTTTCTGTTAAATGTGTTGCAATCTGCCATCAGAACTTTGCCAAAAAGTTTAATATACTTACCATACTATGTCCGAGAAGGAAACCCTCACATATAGTGAAGACTATATTAATAAACTCTTAGAAGAAGAGGGAGGGGTAACTCTCATAGCTGGGAGCACAGTTTCTGGTGACCTATCTCTCAATTAAAAAATCTCAAAATTAGAGAGACTCGAAAAAAAGTTAATAAGAACTAGGCTGCATGGTCACACACTGGTCAAATATCTACGTTCAAACGTAATTCCCATTGGTCTCCAAGTAAGAAAGGAACCTGCTATTTTCCTGGAAAATCCCAAATTTAAGGAGAACTTCAGCTTTGTGTCCAACACGTGCTCCAGACATTGGATGGTGTTGGGCATAGAGACTGCTGTAGAAGAAGTCGAGAGACTCACAAGGGAAATAGCAGATCTACGGAAAGAGATCATTGATGACAAGGCCCTTGTGATTGCCAAAGAAGCCCTATACAGGCTAGAAAAAACAATAAAGGATTTTGAAATATATACACAAGGTATCAAGTTGGAAAAAGTGACAAAAGACATAAAATCTTACGATAAAAAGTTCACGTACCCTTACCTCCAGGAGGGATATTTTGAAAAAGACCAACGAGGAGGTTGGTCCAGTAGGGGGAGAGGTGGTTATAGGAGGTATAATACCTTCTCTGGTTCATCAGGAGGCAGTGGTTCAGACAGTGACTCAGAACCCCCCAGTACGAGTACTGGCTCAACAACCAATCACCCCCCTCATAACCAAAACTATCCAGAACAACAACCTTTTTTAGAGGAAGACCAATGGTGGGGTTCATCTACGAGAGGCCGTCCCTGGGGGAGGCCCAGGGGCTCGAGATCTCGCCCGTGGAACAGGGGAGCGGGACGGGGGAAAAAACAAACCCACTTTCAACAGAACTCCCATGGGGAAATCAACACGAGAAGGCAACAATACAAATGGTGAGAAACGAACCAGATAATTCTATAATCAACATATCTGATTATCAATTATCCCAGATTGAACAACAGGTCCTATCAAAGGGACTGTCTTTTGTCCCGACCAACATGCCTAATGATTTCAATCTTAGAGTTGAATTGCAACAATTCTTTCGAAAAATTCGCCGTAGGCATTATTTTCAAAAAATCCCACTTAACCCTACATTTTCGGGTAGTGGACTACAACCACCTTCTAAGTTTAACCCCCCTACACACTTGATTGACAATAAGATACTGGCCTATGAACAAGTAGTGTTAACCTCTTCGCCGCTAATGACAAGGGTAACTCGTCATGGACTTTCCATTGATTTCAATGGAAAACAAATGAGCCTAACAATAATGCCTTAGCAGCCAAGTGGTTAAGGGATGTTAATGAGACATTAACCACAAGGCAGTATGTTCCATATAACATAAGTCGGGATGAAAAGACTGCATTACAATCCTTAAAAAACAACAGTAACATTGTTATAAAGCCCGCCGATAAAGGTGGAGCTATTGTTGTACAGAATTTGGAGAATTACAAATCTGAAATTTATACACAATTGGGTAAACCAGGAAATTATGTACATTTGAGAAAAGATCCAACCAAAACCATCAGTGAATCTATTCAAAAATTGACCAAAGGAGCGTTGGAACAGGGTATTATTAACAAACATGAATATGAGTTTTTAAACAACAAGAACCCAAGAACACCTACTATATACACCCTCCCTAAGGTGCACAAAAGATTAGAAGACCCCCGGGAAGACCAATAATTTCAGGGTGCGGGTCCCTTTTGGAACCTTTGTGTAAGTATGTTGATGTGTTTCTGAAGCCCATAGCCACTGCGACTCCAACATATGTACGGGATACCGCACATACCATTCAATTGGTGGAAGGCTTCAATTATGACCACAACACGTGTATATTGGCTGCGATGGATATCACATCCTTATACACTAACATCCCTCAAAATGAGGCATTGTCCTGTGTAGAACGTGCTCTCAACATGAGAACTGCCCCTCATAGAGCACCGACAGACTTCATTATTCGTCTTTTGGAAATTGCGATGACTAAAAATTTCTTTGTATTCCAAAACGAATATTATATTCAAACAAGCGGAGTAGCCATGGGGGCGAGTTTTGCCTCGAATCTTGCCATCATTTATATGAGTGAGTATGAGAGCAGGTTTGTTCAAAATCAATATAATCCTTACCTCAATAACATTTTATTGTGGGTAAGGTATATTGACGACGTTCTCTTGATTTGGCACGGTGGGCATTCTGAACTTAAGGACTTTCATAATTGGGTCAATACCTGTTCCAACAATATCCAATTCACTCTGGAATCTAATTCACTGTCCATTAATTTTCTGGATTTAAAAATTAAGACTGCGGATGGAAAGCTGTGCACCACCTTGTATAGAAAGAGTAGTGAATGAAACACTCTCCTCAGGTATACTAGTCACCATCCACGCAATCTCAGGGACAACTTGCCCTTTGGGCAATTCCTGAGGTTGCGTCGGAATTGCTTCAGAAAGGATGACTACCTAGAGGAATCTGCGACCCTGATGTCGAGATTGAGTGAGCGTGGTTATCCCGTTAGGCTCCTCAAAAAAGCTAGAAAACGGGCCTGGCATAACCATCGGGAGCACCTACTTCACACCACTCAAAAACCAAAGGAAGAAAGGTTGGTCTGTGTGACGACATTTAACACAAAAATTAATATCATCAAAAAATGTATAAATCGCCATTGCCATTTAATCAGTGGTGAATTGGGTGGCATCCCACCACCTTTACATGCATTCCGTAAGGGTAGAAATATCCTGGACCACCTAGTGAAAGCACTCTTACCACAGAAACAACCTTCGAGTCAACCGACGATCTGGGGTGTGTCACCAGTAGACGGTCACAGAAAGTGTGGGAGTTGTAAGGCTTGCCCCCTCACACTAGAGTGTAACAAGTTTGATCACAATGATCGGACATATAAGCTCACCCAACACACCAACTGTAACACATCTTGGGTAATCTATGCGGTTTAATGCCCTTGCGGTTTTCTGTATGTGGGTCAGACCACACAGAAAATAAAATGTCGGATTCTGCAACACATGAGCCGCATAAGGTGCAAAGTTCAAGGTGCTCCTTTGGTGGATCATTTCAGCAGATTCGAACACCCCAAGAACAGCCTGCGGTGGTGGGTCATTGAAAAAATAACAGCTAACCCTCGAGGAGGTGACCTACATAACATCTTAAATAGAAGAGAGTGCAAATGGATATACACTCTGAACACAGTTAACAAGGGGCTGAATGAGCTTGAGGAAATGAACAAACAAGTGGCACTGTTGGGAATATGAATACGTCACATTATGCGGTTAAGTGTTCTGTCATGCCTTGAACAATTAATTGTACAATATGTTCGTTCAAAAAACTGTATAATGCTGTTAACACTATTTATGAAAGAAAAGCCATCTATGTACCGATGAAAGTCTTCTGTCACTGCATCATAAGCAACATCCAGTTGTCCATCATGTTTTGCATAAGTATGTAATGATATATCAACTTTATGTTTTCTATAACACAATAGAAAAGCCACCTATGTAGCTAGGGAAATATCCTGCTATTGTACATGTATCAGTTGTCCATCGTGGTTTTCAGAATTATGTAACTGCATATCACAATTTGCCAACATGTTTATGAATTTACAGCATTCGAGCCCACACCCTAAACATCCTCGAAGGTCCACAGTTTATCTATGCTAATTAAAATTCAGGACCTTGGTCCTTTGTCTATCTCTACTCAGCAGCACCATTTTCGATTTCTTGGTTCCCCTTGTTTT
Organism: Lissotriton vulgaris; assembly: GCF_964263255.1. Classification (NCBI taxonomy): domain Eukaryota; kingdom Metazoa; phylum Chordata; class Amphibia; order Caudata; family Salamandridae; genus Lissotriton; species Lissotriton vulgaris. The sequence continues at coordinate 461,519 of NW_028252743.1, forward strand.
TTACAAATGAATCGAATCTACCTGATTAGTACCCTCCGAAATCACTTTCGGAAGGTTATACCAATAACTTCTAGTGGTAATTTAATATTTTAAAAATTCCTTCCGTCTATTAAAAATATTGCCGTTTTTTTAAAAAACATCACGTTTTAAAGACATTGCCGTTTTTTGAAAACGGGCGAATTAGTAGCTCGGCGAGCTTAAAATACCACGTTACATCTGTAACTTTAACAATGTGGAAGAATATAGCCACATAGTCTATTCACGGAGGCGCACCACAAGTTAGTCCCCTTTCTATGCAGGCTGTGTGAGGCATCCTGGGTATTTACAAACGCGGAAGGACACTAGCTGTTCTTGACGGCATCCTGAAGTATCGTGAGGCTCGGATGTAGACGATCATTTCACCGGAATAGCGGGTAGGTGTAGATCACTTTAAACTCTTGGTTGACTGATGCACAACCACGTTTTGAGTTTAAACTTTCTAAATACCGAGTGAGACCCGAATTTTAGTGATTTTTGTGTCTCCCTTAACACAGCTCCTTTCAAAAACGAGTTGCCATCGGCTTGCCTGGAAAACAGTACATTAAAATCCAGGTAAGCTTTTTAAGTTTTTTTGACTTAAGTTTTTTGACTTAATTTTTAAATAAACCTTGAAAATCCAACACAGTGGAACAAGTGGCATATAATGAATGACGATTCATTGTTTATGTCATTTCCATAGTGATTCAAATCCTGGAGTGGAAGTCTGAAAATTAGGACCCACCGATTTGGGTGCATTGATTTCATAGTAACAAGGTAATTGATACCTCTCCTTATGGGAATACTTTGGTACCAATCATTTTGCTTGGATATGGTATACTGATGTTACCTTAATTAATTTTAGGTACCCATTCACCATGTTATATATATGAAGTATCGTCTTCCTGACATGGATAAAGATATGGGCTCAAGGTAAATAGATGCTTCTGCCATAGTAGTAATGATTAGTGAATTGCTTACTAGTTGATCTAGATAAAATCTGGATTTCAATTTGTTCTTACAGGATATCTGTTGGGATGTGGTAAACTAGGATCTACTCACATCGCTTGCTCTATTACGAAGGGTAAGAAAAACCTCCATACCCCTTGTGGGTTATAGGCTCTAATCTTCACCACGGATAGTAATTTCATTAATTCTTCTTTTTTAGAGTTAATAAAAAAAAATCCCTTGGTTGCCCCATTTGTTCCTACAGTCCTGATGAAGACTCACAATCCCTAGGTCTAAATCACCGTTTGGGAATAAGTCGAGTCGAAACGTCGACACCTTCATCATACATTCCTTGGACCAATTGTTCATCAGCATTGCATACAGTGCAAAACACAGGATATATAGGCCCATGTACTACAATGTTTTTGATTGCAAGAACATAAACTACATTTCTGGCCAGGGATTCAATACGGCGAATTATATGTCCGTTATTGATTGTAAAATAATGTGAATTATTTCTCATCCACTGCTGTGTATTTCCTTCTCCTTTCACTTGTCTCACTTTCTTGATCACACCTTTTCTTTGCACGCTCCTGTTTTGGGGCAACCTATGTGTTTTTACTGACTAAAAGATATATTGTAAAAATATGAATACAGAAAAATAAAATAGGAATATATTTTCTTTAACCGTGGTGTAAGGTTCTTCTCAGTATAACAAAGCCTTTGAGTATTATAGAGCAGACTGATCATTGTTGCTCCTTACTAAATGTTGATTCATCATTGATTAAATCAAACACTGGAATCTATAGGTTCAGGACCACTGTTTGTTTATAACAATATACACCCAGGTCCATACCTTATGGGCTACCCCATTTTCTTAATGGTTCCCTTTATGTGTTCTACACGTTTGTTTTTCTGCTTTCTTGTGCCTCGGTCTACCGAGAACAAGATGGCTGCCAACACTTCCTGGTTTGGAGTGTTGACAGCCAGTTGACAGCCAATCAGCATGCAGCTTGTGCTCGGAAAGGTACGCGTACTTACGCGTACGGTCCGCGGACCTGTACGCGTACAGTACGCACCTATAGATATATTTATATTTTTTCTTTCGATTTTCTCAGGAACTACTGGAGGGATTTACAGCATTTAAGCAAAAGCGTGATCGGCGAATCAGACTCTACCATTTTACCAAATTTCTTGTAATTTCGTTCAGCAGTTCGGGCTGTAGCCGTGTTTAATCGTCCTATGGAAAATAACTTGGGGAAAACATGTTTTGGGACCCCCATTTTTTCTCAGCCCCCACTTGACAAATCCCATACGTCTACTTCCTCAGAGCCCCTCGCTCCCCAGGTCGGTGTCATTGTAAAGCGTCTCTGTGGAGGGCTGAAAACAGTCCCAGGGCTAGCTCCGCGGCTCAGGCATGCCGCTTCAAATCCAAACTCACAGTTGCCTGCAAAGAAGAGGAGCCCACGAGCAAGGTAAGAATTCAGCTTTAATTCTTTGTTGGAAGCAGCAGCGAAATGGATGCAAATACAGCAACAGCATGAAAGTCCAGCCTGACACGTTTCGTATGTCTACTTTCTCAGAGGCACGAACTTGAACTCAAAGGCAAACATTTTCTGGCATCTACACCGCACTTAAACCCCCACCTCAGTGGGCGTGGCCAATCCAGTGGCCTCATGGTATATGTAGTGTCATCTCCTCCTTCAGTGAGTTGCCTGCCTTTGAGAACACTCGTCAATAAAAATAAAACCACAGTGGGGTGTGATGCACCACACCTCAAAGCGTAGCTGTCCATTACCTTTCAACAAAAGCCCCTCGCTCTCAATGTCGGTGGCGTTGTAAAGCATCTCCGTGGAGGGCTGAAAACAGCCCCAGGGCTAGCTCCGCGGCTCAGATATTCACTGAAAAAAACATAGGTTTCAGGCATATTATAGTTGGAAATTAGCATTTAACAAACCTTAGAAATTCACTGAAAAAACCATAGGTTTCAGACATGTTAGAGTTAGTTGGACATTTCACTCATACACAACCATCTCAAATGACATCACTGATGACATCATCCAGTGAATGTGTGCTTGTATCAAAGTTTAAATATGTATTATATATATGCCTAGGTGTATTGAAGAATGAGTGTGTCTTACTGAATGCTGAGTGACTGATACAGTCACTAAGCTTAGTGACTGATACAGACATTCACACAGTGTAGTTTGTCAGTTGGTGTGTAAGCAGTTGCATGGGTTGGTGAGTAGCTAAATGAGGATTTATATGGGTTATTGATTGGTTGTCTGAGTATCTGTATGGGTGCCTGAGTGTGTGTGTGGGTGTGTGGGAGGTGTGTGAGTCTGTGCATAGATGTTTGAGTGGTTGATTCACTGTGTGTACAGGTTCAAGAGTGCATGTGGAAACAGCTGTATGGGTGGGTCAGTGTGTGTATGGGTGTGTAACTGAGTGAATGGATATCTCAGAGGTACATGTCCAAGTAACTACATATGTAAAAGGCAGTGTATGTGAGAGTTGGAGTTATAAATGATTATATGTGAGAGTCAGTGATTGTGATAGTGGCGCTGCAGAGATGAGTGTTTTCTTGTATCACTGATTGTATAAGAGTTTAATTATGTGTTTGTTTCTATTTGAATAAGTGATCTGTTGTGTGTATAACACTATAGGTCAGTAAATGGAAGTGTGATTGATTCTTTGCATGACTGATAGGTGTGTGAGTAGCTCCATGAATGGTTGGCGCTATGTGAGTGTCAGTATAGGTGTATGAGTGCATTTGATAGTGTTGTATTCATGAGTGACTGCATTTATGAGGCACTGTATGGGTGAATGAGTGGATGTGTGTCTAGACCAAGGAATCAGTGAGTGCGTATGAAGTAGCTGGTATGGGTGTGTCAATGGTTTTGAAAATGATACTCTATATTATAGAGTGGATGTATCAAAGGTTATATTAGAGTGTGAGGAGGTGCATCAGATTTTCACATGGATGATGTCATCAGTAATGTCATCACTGATGTCATTTGAGATGTCATCAGTGATGTCATCAGTGATGTCACTGACCATGTCATGAATGATGTAATATATGACGTCATCAGCAGTGCATTGCGGGGGCGCGAGTTATAGTTAGCTGAACTAACTATAACAGGGACATTTCTATGGTTTTGTACAAGTGAAATGTCGAACTAACATGTAACCTATGGTTTTTTCAGTGAATTTCTAAGATTTTTTAAATGCTAATTTCCAACTATGACGTGCCTGAAACCTATGTTTTTTTCAGCCAATTTCAAAGGGTTTTTAAATGCTAATTTCTATCTATACGTGCCTGAAACCTACGTTTTTTTTAGTGAATTTCAATTTTTTTTAATGCTAACTTCTAATTTTAATGTTCATTTAACATATAGTTTTTTCCAACACCCAAGAAGGACACAATACCCACTGCCACAACACTCAGGACCTCCCCATCGTACCACCCCTCTCCCTACTACCACCAAGGCAGTGCAGAACAGGACAGCAAACCCTCCAAAAATGGCAGGGTGCCTCAGCCATATAATAGACTTATGTTGGAAAATGTGGCAATTGTTTTTTCAGTAAATTAGAATTTAAAAAAAATACTAATTTCTAACTTTAATGTTTCTGAGACCTATTTTTCTGTGAATTTCAAAGGTTATTTAAATACTAATTACTAATTATAAAGTTCAAAAAACCTATGTTTTTCTCAGTAATTTTGGGGAAAAAATTATATTTTGTAACTTTAATATCCTAAAAACAGTTTTTGTAATGTTTTTTAATTATTATTTAAACTATATATTGTCTTCTTGTTTTTTAAAATATTACACGTGGTGCCACTAACCCTGTTCAACATAAGATGATGCCATATGTGGAAATGTGTCGTGAGTCATGAATGGCAGTGACCCCAACTTCGTGGCAGCGACCATAACACCAGACTCCCTTCGATTAGTGAGGCGTATTTGCATATGGAAGGCCGGCGACATGTGGTGCCACTGAACCTGAACTATGCAGGCTGGTGGGGCCACCAACCTATGCACGTGGCTGTAGGTCCTTGCTCACCGCTACCTCTGGCCTATACTGAGGTCAGCAGAGCTCACAATTAACCCTGGATGAAGCACTACTCTATGCTTGTGTAGTTTGCGAAGTTTGCGCTACTTAGCACTACGTGAATTGCACGTAGCACAGTGTAAACACGCATTGCGTAGTGTAGTGCAGTGCAGCGGTCATTTTTTGCTTGCTTGCGTTCCTCAACAGCAAGTCGGCGACCGCAAGTGAGCAAAATGACATCCCGGCGAGACTTTTTCCTCGTTCGCGATCAGCAACATCAAGTTGCTGATCGCGAGCGTGGAAAATAAACCTCCTGGCGAGATTTTTAACACAGGGAGGTCAGGTTTCTCATTCCGAAACTACCAGTCCGCGTTGAGAAAGCTGCCGCTCAAGTAGAAATCTACTCGTGCAGCAGAAAACAACCTCTAGCACTGTGCAAGATGCAGTTTGCTCTGCTTGCACAGTGAGGACAAGCATTCAGCACTGTGCAATCAGTGCGAACAGCATTTTTCACAGTGCACTACGCAGTTTGAGTAGCTACGCGTAGCTCCCGTAGTGTGCAGTGCACTTCGTGTAGCTACGTGTAGCGCTACTACATGAACTACGCCCAGGGTTACTCACAATTCAGATAGTCGCGATTGCAGATGACACAGTCCCGTAGACAAGAGCCATTGCTCCAGTGCACCCCGTCCGCACAAAGCATCATCACAGGCTCATACAGTCTCAATGCTTCTGGTTCCACTAACTGTGTACCTCAACTCCACGCCACGTGGCTATGGAGCCTTGCTGACCACTACCTTTTGCCTACACTGCGATCATCAGGGCTCACAATTAAAATTAAGTCTTGATTCATTAATTACAGAGTCCAGTAGGCAAGTAACTATCACAGTCCTACACCCTACATAATTTCCTTGTAGTATCCTTGCTACAAGAACTTATTGATATCAGTTATAGCTTTAGTACAATGACCACATTAATCTTCAAGTGCAAACGAACACTTAATAGCAGTCTACACTGCGGGCAGCAGAGCTCGAAATTCGAATTTTATTTATTTATTTTTTTTTTTTATTTTTTTTATTGTTCTTAGCAAAGCCAAACTGCAAACAAAATCACAAATTAATGTACATCACATTAATCATCAAATAAAAAGGTCCGAATTTTTGCTTTCAAGAGAGAAAAACTCATGATTCGTAATAGTCCCGAAAGGCGCTCCAAATTTTGATACCCAGTCTCTTTTTCCTTGATCCTTTAATTGAAAATAAACTCCACTCCAAATTATATAAACTCAGCATTTTAGCACGCCATTGATGAAAATCCGGTGATTTTTCCTGTAGCCATTCCATGGCTATACATAGACGTGCAACAGTCATCGCAAAGAATATAAAATGTCGATATTGAAAAAGTGTTTCCATGTTATTATCTTTATGGATTTTACCTAACAGCATCACTGCTGGAGAGATAACAACCGTTGTTTTAATCACCAAGGAAATACATTTTTCCAAATGCTCAATAAATCCCTTCAGCTTAACACAGCTATAAAAAATGTGTATCGCCCCAGCATCCTCATCCCCACATCGAAAGCATTTACCTTCATTTCCAGCTCCCCATTTTGCCATTCGCTTAGGCGTATAATATAAATCATATAACGATTAAAAAAACTGAGCTTTCAAATTTGCAGACATGAGCGCCTCCTTTGACAAAATTAAAATATCCTCTATGTCAATCTCTAAATCTCCTAGAGATTCTCTACATTTCAGCTGCACTTTCTCAACATCATCTTTCTTAGCGGAGACCAAGGATTGATAAATCACTCCAATTTTATCTGATCTGCTGATTTCTTCAATGACTTGGTGTTGAATTAAGTTCCTACCCCTTCGATTTAAATAGTCCCGAATTTGTAGGTATTTAAAAAAAATACCATCTGGGCAGTGAGTATTCATCCTTGATCTCTGCAAAAGATTTACAAATCCCATTCTCGTTAACAATATGTCCTAAAATCTTAATGCCTTTCTGCTGCCACTTATTGGTCATTACATCAGAGAAAATTCCAGGTAAGATCCTATGTGTATTGAGCGGAGTATAATATGACACTCTTGGTAAATCCATATGTTTTATAAACCATTTCCAGACCTTAAAAGCCCCCATGGTTACCTTAAACCTTGTTCGCTTAAAATAGCTCCCATCAATCTCTTTAACTAGGATATGCTTTGCATTTGGCCCTAGCTGTATATCAAAGATATTTGACATATTAGCATCATCACTTTCATGTTCTCCTGTTATCAGAACTTTCATTTTCAGTAAAAAGCAAGGTATGTAATAGAGAAAAAAGTCAGGTACCCCCATTCCTCCCCTGAGAACTGGCAACGTCATGTAATTCATTGCCCTTCTAGGTCTCCCAGGGCTCCATATGAATTTCCCACATTTAGATTGCAACGCTTGTATTTTATCTTTAGTTATCTCTAAAGGTATAGATCTAAATAAATACAAAACCTTTGGCAATATATTCATTTTTATGACATTTGATCGTCCAATAATAGTTAAATACAACCTCTCCCATCTATCCAGAGATTACATGATTTTTGCCATTAAGCTATTCCAATTGGCTTGCACTAATTCCATTATATTTGCCCTAATTAAAATTCCCAAATACGTCACTTCTGTAACCACCCTGCTGTCTTGCCATTTAATCGTATCAGAACAAAGAATTTGGGTTTTTGACTCATTCAATTTATAGACGGTTATAAAGCCAAATACCTGTGCTAATCGTTCTATTTCCTTTATTGCTGTTACAGGATTAGTTGTGGCCACTGCAATGTCGTCAGCATAGGCAAAAACTGAATAATAGTCCTGAGCTTTGTAAGGGGGAATCATGATGTTCCGGCTCAGTAACTCAATAAAGGGATTTATATAAAGGGCAAATAAAAGGGGGGAACAAGGGCAGCCTTGTCGTGTACCGCGTGGTATAATGACAGTTTCAGAGAGTTGGCCCATTACTGATATCTTTGCCACAGGATTTAAATATAGATTGAATTGCTCTAATAAATTTAGGCCCAAATCCCATTTTTTTCATTAATTCCGAAAGATACCCCCACTGCACACGATCAAACGCTTTTTCTGCATCTAACAGAATCAGCGCTAGATCATTCTTGTTCACCGAGGTAGTATCAAATAAAGAGATAACTTTATTGACGTGTTCTACCATCCCCCTTCTGGGGATGAATCCATGTTGGTGCTGTGATACTAAAGGGGTAATACAATCAGACAGCTGATTGGCTAGTATTTTAGAATATATTTTATTGTCGGCGTTTAACAACGAAATCGGTCGATATGACCCGACACGTTCTGGTGGTTTAACCTTTTTACAGAAGACTGCAATGGTAGCTTCTGTCCACGTTTTTGGTGGATTTCCCAGCTGGGCTTCTCGCACTGTTTTTAATAGTTCTTTTTTAATATCATGATAAAATTGTACATATACTTCACTGGGCAATCTATCAGGGCCTGAAGCTTTCCCTTTAGCTAGACTTTTAACAGCCCTATCCAACTCCTCCTCTGTGATTATGTCCTCTAGCCACTGTGATTCAATTGAGTCCACCCTTTTTAAGCCTTCTGCTAATATTATATTCCAGTTTGATCCCGGAACATATGGTCCTTCATATAACTCAGAATAAAATTGTTGGAAAACCTTGAGTATCTCTTGTGGTTCCGATTGTACCACCCCGGCAGAATCTATCATTTGATCAATATTTCTAGCCGATTCTTTAATACGTAGTTGAATCGGTATACAACCGTTACCACGCATCTTTTACCACGAAGTACTGTTACAACGAAACCATTACAACGCAAGGGTATTTACAACGCATGTATTTACAACGCATTACACTACAACGCAGCTACTATTACAACGCATACCTTTACAACGTAAGTATAGGTAAGTTTATCTTTTTTAAATACATTTATTAGGGGTATTGGGTTATGGGGTACAGGGGTATTTTAGGGTTCAGGGATAGGTTTGGGTTTTGGGGTACAGGGGTATTTTTAGGGTTCAGGGCTAGGTTTGGGTTTTGGGGTACAGGGGTATTTTTAGGGTTCAGGGCTAGGTGTGGGTTTTGGGGTACAGGGGTATTTTAGGGTTCAGAGCTAGGTTTGGGTTTTGGGGTACATGGGTATTTTTAGGGTTTAGGGCTAGGTTTGGGTTATGGGGTACAGGGGTATTTTTAGGGTTCAGGGCTAGGTTTAGGTTTTGGGGTACAGGGGTATTTTTAGGGTTCAGGGCTAGGTTTGGGTTTTGGGGTACAGGGGTACTTTAGGGTTCAGGGCTAGGTTTGGGTTTTGGGGTACAGGGGTATTTTTAGGGTTCAGGGCTAGGTTTGGGTTATGGGGCACAGGGGTATTTTTTACATATATATTAACAAATTCTTAAATAAAATTTTATTTAATTAATAAAATTATTAATTACATTATTTTAAAAAATTATATACTTACCTATACTTACGTTGTAATGGTATGCGTTGTAATAGTATCTGCGATGTAATGTCATGCGTTGTAAAGGTATGCGTTGCAAGGGATCCTTCGTTGTAAAACTTGCGTGCTAATGGTATGCGTGGTAAAAGTATGCGTGCTAACAACATATATCCAGTTGAATCGCCAATTTTCTCCCAATTGCCTCTCCATATTCATGTTTATCCATCTTAGAAAAAAGATATCTCCTAGCATTTTTTTCTGCCCAGATGGCTGATATTTTCGCTCTGTCCCTGGCCACCTTATCCTCTAATATGGTTAAACCGTCCCCCTTATTGATTATCCCTTGCATTAACAATGTTTCAGATTGAATTAGTTGCTCGTATAGTCTATCTATCTCTTGTCTAGCTTTTGTTTTATTCCTACAGGAAAACTTGATGCATTCTCCCCGAAATCCAGCTTTAAAAGTATCCCATATTATTGCCTGTGAACTGGATCCATTATTCTCTCAAAGTATAGTTTCATCCACTTCCTTATATGTTCTCTAAACTCCACATTAAAGATTAATTTTCTATCAAATGTAAAGCTGGTTTGTCTAGGTTTATTTAACATCATATAGATTTCTAGCAGTAACGGCGAGTGGTCTGATGAGATCCTAGGATATACAGAAATTGTTGCACCTTGAGTTACTGAAACAGGGGTGAAAAAATAGTCAAGTCTAACCAGTTTTTTGTGAGGGTAGGAATAAAACGTATACCCACTGTCTTGTGGTCTTAAATGTCCCCACACATCCACCAGCCCATGATCCTGCGCTAAACTTACCAAAACCTTATATACTTTTGGTTTACGGCCCTTATACTTAACCAGCCCTTCCTTCATAGCAGTATTAGTCAAATTGATGTTCATGTCCCCACAGATCACTATAGGTTGGGACCAAGTAGTTAACTCCATATTTATCTCTACTAAAGCCTCTGAGTCGTCTAAGTTCGAGCCATAAATATTACAAAGCGTTAGCTTTTTACCTTCTACATTAAGTTCAGCTATTGCCCATCTTCCATTTTTATCGGCCAGAGTTTTACCTAATACTACATTGTTACCCTTACACATAATAGCAACCCCCGTATAAAACTGGTTTCGCCTGTTGCAATCACAAGTGTAAATCCAAGTTCTCCTAGGACCCCTCTATTAGACCAGGGTATATGGGTATATGGGTCTCCTGTAAGCATACTATGTGTGGTGCTATGTATCTTAATTCAGCAGCATCTTTCTGTCTTTTTATCACATTGTTCAGTCCTGATACATTTAGAGAACACATTTTTAATCGCCTAGTTGCCATTATCTTTTATATCGATTCTGCCAAGGTAACCATGGCCATATTCTTCCTTTTAATCTTGTCTTTCGACTTATATTCAATATCCAAGTTATTTCAAACCAGTCAAATACAATAAAATACAAGGTAATCCATACCAACACGAAATCATAAATGGTCTTCTCAATATGCAGTTCACTGTACCCAAGAACTATTTTTTCCCACATTTTCTCCCTACACCTCCCCACTGTGCCCCCATACACCCCCCCCACCAGCCAAGTGTCCCCCTCCCCCCTACCCAACCCTTTAATGAGGCTTTAGGACTTATGGTCCTCTTGATGCGAGCTTGCCCCATTCTACCTGCCTTCGCCCGCGAACTTAATGCTAATTTGAAGAAGAAAAAAAGAAAATCATACGCGTCAACCTACTGAAAAGAGGCCTATGCCGTACACAGCAATACCAGTCTCATAGATAATCCTTTAAAGTTGTTATATTCTCATTTCGCTAAGTAAGCTTATATAATGACCAAAGCAGGTTACATTGAATCCAAAAAAGTCTTAGCTGCAAGTGATGTTGTAAAATAATGAGTACGTTCTCTATAAACAACTTTCATTTTAGCGGGTAACATAAGGTAGACCTGAGCACCCATAGATTGAAAAACAGGTATAAGCTGTCGCAATTGCCATCTCAAGTCTACCGTTTGTTTACAAAGATTAGGACAAACAAAATAATCACAGTCAAGAGCTCTAATTTTCTTATCTGGTCTTGCCTTCTTAAATACTTCCTCTCGAGCTAAGAAGCTATTGAATGCCACTAGTAAGGCTCTTGGTTTCTGGTCACGCTGTTCCGGATAATTTGATCTAACTTTAAAAGGAAACCGGTGCGCTCTTTTCACTTCCCGATCCCAATCCCATCTAGTTGAATCTGGAAATGAGTTTTTCAGGAGCTCAACTATGAACCCTCGAGGGTCTGACCCCTCCTTTCCTTCAGGAATTTGTAGAAACCGCAAGTTATTTCTACAAGAGCGATTCTCTAAGTCAATAACTTTCCAGTTAATCTCGTCTTTATGGGCCAACTGTTCAGCTATCACCCTGTTCTGTTGTGTTACCACGTCCTCTAATGTAGATATGCGCGTTTCAGCCTCAGTGACTCTGCCCAAAAACTCTGAATGCGACTTAACCAAGCGCCTGACTGCATTTTGAATTTTTTTGCATGAATTCTGCACTCTTAAGCTGTCCTGTCTATGCTCCTCTCTGTGCAGCATCATAGTCTTATAAATAAGATCAAGTGATATTTCTTCATCTAGCTCTTCTTCAGACAGAGGTGCGGCTCCTGTGCGGTCATAATCTCCTTCCTGTGTCAGCCACAATCGAGTACTGTCTGACCATTCGTATGCTCAGTCCCCCGCTCTTCAACCTCATAGCTGCTATTAAGACTTCCTTCAGCCATACTCATCTGCATTGCATACTGTTGAGCAAGATCCTCAGTGGATGACATGGAATGCTCTGAAAGAGAGTAAAAGTCTGCCGAATCTATGCTTTCAATGTACTTGGCGGGAGGGGTGCCAACAGTAAAGTTACCGTTAACAATCATCTCTTGTGCCGAGCCTATCTCTGCTGGCTCTATCACGTTCTCTTCAAGCTGGTGCCTCATTTAACACCAAACTGCCAGAGCCTCCTTGTAGCCCCTGCTCAGTCTCAACACGCTCTATCAAAGCATCGACAGACTCTAAAGGCACAGAATCTTTAACAGTATCTTGACTCAAAATATGCTTAGTTCCTTTTGAGACCTCTTTATTTTTCATCGAATTAAAGAGTTCAGGAATACCTTTAGATACTCTTGCAGTCTTAGACGCCTCATGTGATACATTCTCCTTCTCCTTCTCTTGTGGTCGAGGATTGCCTTTTCCAACTCTTTCAGATTCTTTAACCGATGCCTCCGCTCGATTAGTGCCTTTTTCGCGGTATTGCGCGTAGGTGTTGCAGCAGCATTATCCGCTCCAAGGTTCTCGTGCTCCCCCTGCATCTCAACTCCGAGGATAGCCTGCCCCCGGCCCCTCCGTCCTTTGGGAGGCATTTCTTGAGTGTTTACTGAGTCCACCGAGCTCGCCGTGTCTATGTTCGCGTTCGCGTTCGTGTTCCAGTCTGAAGTGCCAACACCCGTTCTGCAGCTGCTACAGGTGTGCCGTCTTGCTAGACCCACCCACCGTATCCAGCGCAGCCGCTGCAGTCTCCTCAGCCCAGCTCCAGCCGCAATCAGCGCCGAGCCCGAAGGTGAGCACATCAGCGTGCAAAACTAAGATTTCGGAGGTAGTTTTTAAATACAATCCTCAAGTCCTTCAATTTTCCACGAAGTGTGTTTCAATCATCCGGTAGCAGACCAACTATTCCAGCGGATTTTCAGCCTCCCGTATCAGCGGTCGGACGCCGAAGTCCGCGAGGTCCGGCAGGAGCAGCTAGCTCACGCAACCATTGCGGTCGCCATCTTGCCCCTTATCCAACAAAATTCGAATTTTAAATGCTAATTTCTAACAACAAGATTGTACTCAGAAAATACACTTCGACAGTGTATTCTATACATATTTCATCTTTTCATGACACGCTTACACTGCGGTCAGTAGGGCTCACAATTAAAATTAAGTCTTGATTCATTAATTACAGACTCTACTAGGCAAGTAACTATCACAGGCCTAAAACCTACATAATATCTTTTTAGTATCCTTGCTTCAAGAACTTTTCTTATATCAGTTATAGCTTGAGCACAATAACCAAATTCATCTTCAAGTGCAAACGAACACTCAATACAAGTCTACACTGTGGGCAGCAGATCTCGCAATTCGAATTTTGGACACGTGGTGCCACTAACCGTGTTGAACACAAGCTGCGACACGTGGTGCCACTAACCTTGTTCAACACAAGCCGACGACACGTGGTGCCACTAATCCAGTACAACACAAGCCGATCCCACATGTGGAACTGTATCCTGAGTCCTGAATTGCAGTGACCTCAAGTCTGTGGCAGCGACCACAGCACCAGACTCCCTTCGATTAGTGAGGCATATTTGCATATGGAAGTCATCGATGTGCAAAGTATTGTTGACGGAAATATAAGTCAATGGATACATTTTACACAAAATGTCGATTTGGCTTTCCACGTCCAGTAATTTCCAAAGGAAGAGTGAACAGTTTTATGTCACCAGTGAGGCATACCATTCAGATGTCAAGAGGAATCATCTGGATAAGTCTTGGTCTTCCTGCAGCACGAAATTGAGTTTTGAAATATGTACAAGGAATTGAATACTTGCCACTGAATGAACCAGAAAATACAGATATTCTGAAAACAAATATGTTGGATACATACTATCCAAATAGAAGTCCATACCTGGAAAACATATGTCTATATGAAATACTGCAGCATTATAGTTTTTAAAAAAATGTCACAGAAAAAATCAATGAAGGAAAATACACTGTAATTGGATCTGAAGGATGTTTGGTAAAGTATGACAAAGAAAATCTGATTAATCACAGGAAATTAAGTTGTGATACTCCAGATAAATTCTAAATTCAAATATCTTTATTCGGTACTTAAAAAGATATCATTAAAGAACATGAAAATACATACATACAATGTTTAAAAAGCATTTTTTTTAATGACATATTAAGAGCAATAAAAATAGGTCTAAAAAGGGGCGAAACGAACAATAGATCATTGGGAATCTTATACAGACATTGATTCAGTCTATAAATTGATGTGGGCCGATATTTCCCTGGTGTTCCTTAATCTCATGGCCACCTTAATAAAACTTATTATACATAACAGAGTATATTGGTCTGAGGCTTTTTGCAAAAAAAGGAGGGCTGCTTTAGCATGTCTCAGTTTTCTATTTTTCAAGATCCTTACTAAAAACTTCCGTCTAGGGTCTGAGTAAAAAGGACATAATAAAACAAAGTGAAGGGTATCCTGCGGAGACCTAGTGTCGCAGCCGCAGGTACCCTTCAGCTCTACCGAGCGTGTGAATCCTGCGGGAACAGCCAGTAAATGGTGAAGGAGATTAAGTCGGAACCTAGTCATATAAAATCTTTCCTGCGCATTGTGCATCACCGCTAGGTATGGTTCCATTCCAGGCGTTGTTTTTAGTGAACCATGAGCCACAACGGATATTTTCCCGGTTTCAACGTGGGCCCTTCTGGCGGTTGCCCAGGCAGTAAAAAGTTTTTTGACCAGAGTTTTATTCAGGTTGGTCATGGACTCCGGCTCGAAGAACAAATTCTTGCAACCAATTCCTTCCATAGTGTCTTTTACATATTTGAGCCACGGTATCTGTCCCCCTCTGTCCCGGCTCAAGCAATCCTTAATGATCTGTCTGCTGAGGCCGGCCTCTGGGTTAGTCCAGATCTTAATCCAGGCCAGGATGGGTCGAACCAGGATTCTATCCTCAATATATGGCTCGCCCAATTCCATGTGTGTTATATATGAGGGGGTGCTCTGAGGAACCTTTAATAATCTTTTAAAACATTTATTTTCCTCAGCTTGTATCTGGTGCACATGATTAATTTGGCATCCCCAAACTTCTGCCCCGTATGACACCTTGGAGCAAGAAACCACTCTATATAGATTCAGTATCTGTTCCGGTGACCATCTGCCTAGCCTCCTCCCATATGCCATTATGGCACCCGTTGAGGCCACCAGTTTGACTGCATGTTTTTCAGCCAATTTTCTGAATTCCAGTTTCTCATTGAAAAGTACGCCTAGATAAGAGAAGGACTTAACTCTTCCTAGTCTATGTGGTCCTATGCTGTGTAAAAAGTCATTTTTGGGGTTTGTACCTGTGGACATAACGAAGGACTTAGAGATCCAGTGAATTCATAAAGTTGACGAAACCATCAATTAACTTTTGTAAACCCAGTGGGGTGCGGGCTAGCAACACTGCATCGTTTGCATACAAGAGGACGGGTACCGGACGCTGGCCTATTTGGGGGGAGTCCACTCCCAGCTTCATAAGTTCTCGGTCCAAATTATTAATATACAATGAAAATAAAAAAGGAGCTAATACACAGCCCTGCCGGACACCGCTTTTACAAGGAAATGGCTCTGTCTTCATTCCTTCTTTGTTATAACGAACTGAAGCTGTGGTCTCCCAGTGTAATGCCTTCAATGTGTCCACTAACCCTTGATCCACCCCCAGAGAGATCATCAGGGCACATAACTTCTGTCTGTTGACACAATCAAAGGCCGCTGAGAGGTCCATGAAACCTATGTGAATAGTCCCTTTGGCGGCAATGGTATATTTAGCAGTGAGGAGATACAGGTTTAAGCATTGATCTGTTGTGGATCTCCCTTCTCTGAACCCATATTGTACATCTGTTAAAATATGATTGTCCTCAGCCCAAATTTGTAGACGATTTAAAATCACACGTCCCAAAACCTTAGCCGTTACATCTATTAATGATATAGGACGGTAGCATTGGGGGTCATCCCGGCTGCCCTTTTTGTGAATTGGGACAATGATTGCCGAGTGTAGGAGAGTAGGGTCTGCTATCCTATGGTCACCCCAAATTTTTGCTTTTTGCTTCACTGGTTTCTGACTTAATGTGGCTGTGGGCCTGCTAATCAGACCCACAGCCTGCTGTTCTCTCTCTAAATTGATGCCAATGCACTTTAGCTGCATTACGAATTGGAACTGGTTCACCTTATGAGCCCCTGTAATAGTGCACCCTAGGTGCCCAGGGCATAGGTGTATCCAAGGCCTACCAGGGGCTGCAGCACGTATTGTGCCACCCCTGGCCTGGCCTCCATATTTGACACAACTGGCTGATCACTCAGCTGGGGTAAGTCGGTGTAACCACCTCTTACTTAGGTACAGTATGTCTGTGCCTAACCCTAAACTGGACACATATGTTCCTATCAGCCACTCCTATGGAAGGCCTCATCAATCCTGGAGGCAGAGTGCTTGGAAATATGTGAGATGGTGCTCTGGCATGAGCTGAGCCTGTCTGCAGCTGTCGGGAACAACTCCCTAAGCCGTTTCGGGATATTGCCATACCATATACTCTTAAGTGCATTATAATCCTCGCGGTTAAATGCTATCTTTGGTTTGGCTTTATCAAAACATGTCGAGTAAGGTGTCATACGAATTGGAATACTATCCCCTCGCCAATTCTGGCGACGGGGATAGCATTCCACCCTTCTAGAGGGACACGACATGTGCGTAGCCTTAACCCCGGTTAAAGTTAAACAGAGCCTCAGCTTCACAAAATGGACGCTGCCACCACAGACACAAGTCTGGCCTCCTGCTGCTGACCGAAACTCGGCAGATGGTGGCCTGGACAAAGGGTTTCCTGCCTTGGGAGGTGCGAGCACCACCCCAGACAGGATTTTGTGTATTAGGTAGGACAGGGCTGAAAAGAATCAGACATGCCCGGGGCACACAAGGTGTCCCCGTGCATAGGCCAGTCCAAACCGGTTCTGGGGCCTTCCAGCCCCAGTCCTGGCGCGGAGCTGGACAAAGGAAAGGGGGTGTAACCGCCCCCCTTCCTGGTTCCACCCAGAGGAGGGACCTAGTAGGTGATCCACCCCCAGTTTGGGAATAAGAGGGGGAGCAGTGCCATTGCACAGCAGATCATCCCGAAATCAACTTAAAACTAAGAAGAAGACTGGACTTCGACATTCTGCTGCACAGAAGACTGAAGAAGAATCTCCCTTGTGGCCAAGGAGTGACCACCCTGTGAACACAGGTACCAACCAGCGACTCGACGTCTGCTTTGCCGCCGCCTCCCGCCGGAGACCGAGCCCAGAGCCTGACAAGAACCAGACTCCCAGACCTCTCAGAGCCCGATCCACAGTCCCTGCGAAGAAGGGACCCGTGGAGGCACCGAGCGACGTGGGACCGGACCTCTTGGAAGACACTCGAAAAGCTGACTGCGCAGCTTCTGAGGCATCCTCGACGTTGTGCTTTGGGGATTGAGAACCCCCACCACCGAGCAGCCCTTGCACCAAAGATCAGCCCCCCAGCATCTCCACGATCTGCGTGGGGCCCTTTTGCACTGTGCCACTCGACGCGCCATCCCGGCCACTAGCCACGTGGTCAGCGGCCATCTTGGCGACGAACCCGAAGATTTAAACAGCAGGTCTGGTTGCTCCAGACCTACCCAAGCTCCTGTGAAAAGGAGCACCCGCTCTGACCTTGCTGGTCCGAGTGAACAGCATCTTTCAACCTCTGCGTGGCTTGCATTTGCCAAGGCCTGTTTGCTCCGATCAGGTCGCCGACACCGCCAACAGCGAGAAGCCTACGTGGGACAGCTCGTGACCGACTCCTGGACGTCCTCGACCCCGGGTATCCACGTGGCTGCAGAAAGAAGCTACCCGACAACGCCTGTTTGCACCCGACATCGCCTGGTTCCACTCTGGTTCCAGGGCAGTCACTGGCTAGTGACTTTGAACACTGTCCCCTCTGCTTTCAGGTCGTCAACTCTTCTGATCCACCCTTGGATCCACCGGAACTCTTCTCATCGAGCCGCCTGCAGCATCTTCAGCTCCAAGCACCATCGACCAGCGTGACGAAACCCGACACATCTTCGACCCTGTGCACCCGCTTCCTGTGGGTGAGGTAACTCAGCTCCGCCGGTGCTCCTGCACTGGTACACATCCCAAGGGCCTGTGTTTTAAGTTTCAGCTCCGTAGGTCACTCGGAAGGTTCCTAACTTTCTAACTTTGTGCTTTTTACGCACCATAGACTTTGTATTGAGAAGTGCGTGCACTTTGAACACTGCACCCGAGTCCCGTGGGCCTTTCCCGACTTAGTTAACTCCAGTCTCGAATAGCTCCAGCGATTCCCAAGGCCCTAGGCCTCTTCACTTTCCTTTAGGTATCTCTTATACCACTTATTTAGTATATGGTTGAGGTGGCCCCTAGGGCTCATCCATATTGTGCAACTTTTGTGTATTTTAAACTGTCTTGTGATTTTACGCTTGTGCTTCTGTGCTCATAAAGAGTCCAGGGGATTTTAATAGTTAATAAATCAATATATATTTTCAATATATATCTGTGTGGTGTCCCTTTCATTTGGTATTCAAGGGGGTTGTGTATGGTATAACAGCTGGCTTCACATGCCTTTCAGAGTTTAGCCTAAGACTGCTTTGTCCACGTTACCACTAGGATAACTGGTCTACAAGGTTGAATTACAACCATCATCATAAGGGTTGCTTGGCATGGTACAAAGTGATCACTAGAATTAGTGAGCATTATATACCAGGCCAACTTCTCACATTGGTGAGCAGCGGATTGGGATCTGAGCTTGCTGTTGTTTTACCATTACAATCTTTGAGATTATCATTTGAAAGATCATACAGGTACCTGCTAGGTACATATAAAACAAGACTAGTATACTTAAGTTCTACTGAACTTAGTTGTTGTAGAGCAAAGGGAGTAGCACACCCTAGCTACAACTACTAGATAGGTTTAGTAGGTAAACACCAGTGTAGGTAGATTGCAACACATCCACCCACACTAGAGCAATGTCTGGAACAGAGGGGTCCAGTGGACTTACTCCTGTTGAGAGTGACCCTCCAAGGGCACCATCCCAGTTTGCTATTTTTCCCTTTAAGGAATTAAGACAGCTTTGTGTCTTAAGGGGTCTGAAGACAGGGCCTTCCCCTACTACAGACCACCTAAGAGAGCTCTTGGATCAGTCTGAGGCTCTAA